>NC_136000.1:16786353-17116353 GCF_048128805.1 Centroberyx gerrardi | reverse complement strand
CACACCTTGCGCCAGTGGAGACGCATATGGACCTGTAGCCTACTGTAGGCACAGCAGGACCAATGCACACAGATTACAAATTCTATAGACTAGTACTCACTGTAGCCTACTTTGCTGTGCGTCGTCTTCTTCTTGATGCACCTGTCAGTCTCCTGACAGTCGAAAGGCGTAATAGAAACTGGACTTAGAGTGTAGGTGAATGTATTCGTCCACATATGAAGTTTATTCCCAAAAAATATTTTACTGTAATTTTTTAGACATCTTTACATTCTGAACTCCAATGATTGCCAAATGAAAAATCACTATAATATATTCCTGTGTAGAGGCTTAGGGTGTGTCTATGGTATAGTGACTTTATCGTTCTTCATGGTATTTATTTATCTCCCATGGTATAATTATACGTTATATTCCTATAATACTCTTCTAATATTCCTATATATTTGTACAGTTTTGCTGTGACATTTAATAGGCCTATCCTTCTAAATGTTATTATAGGATTACAATATTTAGGTGCCTTTTATGTGCATACTTAGGATTGTGTTTTTTTAGACAATGCACCATGTCAATACTAACTTTAAAATCTTCAGAATAAAATATACACTGATGTGTGAAGGAGCCATGGGGTTCTGATCACATGGACATTATGATGTTTGGTGTTATTGCAGCATGTTTCACTTTTGCTAAACCAAAAAGTAAATTTCACACAAGAAATTGCATAGACAGCAGACGAGATGGACAAATAAGAAGCCACAGATTATTTCCTGTTTTATGGGGGTCAAGTACTTGCCATGAAAATGCTACATTATGTGTCAAAAAAATGTGTAAAATTATAGTTAGATAAAAGAAAAGAATGCTTAAACGGCAAAGAAGCTTGCAGAGATATATAACTACCCAAAGTATGTATGTAGTATGTAGTATGTAGTATCACCTATTGAGCTTTTACCTGTATTGTAATTGCAATATCAACATCAGCAAAGATAGACTTATCTTAAAAATAATCAGATTTTTACATTTAAGTTTACCCTTACCCTTTATGTTCTTTATTAGAGAGGCGTAAAAGAATAAACCTTTACTCAGAGGAAAAGGGCAGTTAGTGCCATTCCCACTCTTTTGACAGAATCCTACACTAATATAGATTTTTTTTCCACCTCTACCGCTAGATATCTGAGAGATTTGGTCCCATAGCAGCAATACAATATAAATAACAATAAAGACAACAACAACAATAATAATAATAATAACAATAATAATAATAATAAAAATAATAATAATGAATAATGAATGGAAGTAATGAACGTTGCAGGATTATTTTGCTTTAGGGGTGGGGTCGTGTAGTGTGTGTGTGTGTGTGTGTGTGTGTGTGTGTGTGTGTGTGTGCATGCGTGCTTGTGTGTGTGTGTGTGTGTGTGTGTGAGAGAGAGAGAGAGTGCGTGCGCGCATGCAGGTGTGTGTGTGTGCGTGTGTGTGTGTGTGATTATATATAATTAATGCCTCTTCATGGAACAAAATTAGACACTGGTATGTTTTGGTAATTGGTGTGGTTTTGGTAATCTTGTTATGTTATTTGCTTCTGCCGCTGGCCAATCTTAGAGTTTTTGCTTTACTTTGTGCATTTGTGTGTGTGTGTGTGTGTGTGTGTGTGCGTGTGTGTGTGTGTGTGTCATGCATGTGTGCGTTTGTGTCTGAGTGTACATGTTTTCTATGTGTACATGAGTGTGCGTTCACACGTGTGTGCATGAGTATGCATTCACACTTCCATACACCTGAGTGAGTGTGTGTGTATGTGTGTATGTGTGTAAGTGTGTATATGTGTGCGTTGGAGGGTCATACATGGCGTAGGAGGGGACTGCTAATGTGGGTGAGTGTTTGGTGGCCTTGTTAAACCTTGGAGACATTCTGACGTGCTTGTGTATAGATGTGTTTGCGTATGTGTGTGTGCGTGTGTGTAAGGAGAATGTGCGTCTGCTTGGAAGTCAGGGGACAATTGTCTATGTGTTCGTATAAATGGATTTGGCCTTGTGTTTCATGCATTTTTTTGTACTGGTAAATGTGCTTGTGTGAGCTTGTGTGAGTGTGATTATATGTGTACATGCATGCCTGTGTTTCTGCATGTGTGTGTGTGTGTTTGTTAGTGTGTTTGTATGCGTGTTTGTGTGTGTGTATGTGTGTGTGTGTGTGTGTGTGTGTGTGTGTGTGTGTGTGTGTGTGTGTGTGTGTATAATGGCCTTGTAGCTTTCATGCAGCACTACACTCTGTGGACTGCATGCAGTACATGCAGTACAGAAACTCATCGTTAGCAGTTCACTAGCACAGTGCACAGGAATAGGAAGCCTTTCCAACAGTGACGTCCTGTAGTTTTATGTGTGGATGTGTGGAGGAGTGAATGTGTGGGTGTAGGTGCGTGCTCCGATGTAGATCTTGGGAGTACAAGCAGCTGTTTCTAGACCTTCATGTCTGCTTGGAGTTTCTAGGACTTCATGTGCTTTTTCTGTATTTCTTCCTACTTTGACTACCTGCGCATTTGTTTGCTGATTTGCTTTCTTCCCTATATGTCACACTTTGTGATCACTCCGCCTGAGAAATTCCACAGTATTATCAGTTTTCAGTATGCTTTTTTCATGCAAATTTTTTTGCAATGCAAATGGGTTTTCTTGGTTAAAAGAATGATGAAGGACATATATTGAGGTGTAAACTGTTCTTAGAAAAAATAAGTTTGCTATCAGTAGTACAGAGCTTACAGGTCAAACCATCCTCACTTGCCAAGGCTTCTTCTCCAACCAAACAAAAAAACACCCTGTCACATCGACATCCTCTCACTTTACACTCCCTGCTTTCCCTTTTCTAAATAAAAGTTTTGACATTATGTCTTACATTACAATTGCCCAAGAAAGTGAAATGTCCACATTTCCTGTCTCAACATATAAAAAGAATGGACATGTTGGGGAAAAAGGTTAACAGTCAGAAATAAACAATAACTTTAATACTTTAACTTAAACTACTACTAAATACCTTACACTTTAAAAACTGGAATCATAGAGCAGCAGAAATCTGAATTGAGGCAGCAGCATGCCAACAGGAGCATGCATTTTTAGGATTGTTCTTGCAGCAGTGAGGTAAGTCAATGAGGCTAGTGGGGGTTACATAAGTTTTCAGATGATTGTAGTGGACAACATGACATCAGGAGAGTATCCGTCCCTACTAATATACAACACACCCTCCTGCTGTGTGGGCTGGAATGGACTGGATCATTAAGCCAAACAAGTCCCCCCTTCATAAAGGGCACATATTTCCTTTTCTTGTCAGTCTGTATGTTTCAGCTTTGATGTACGTGTTGCAACTGGGCCTGGGTGGAATGGTATGCTGTCTGTAACCTGCATTGATGTAACATACTCAGCTGGAGTCTCCTGGGTACGCAGTGGAGGAGGCCTGAGGAGCAGAGAGCAATAAGTCCATAGGTAGGCATGCCTCCCAAACATAGGCCAAGATGAAGGGGGAAAATCCTGTACTAGCATGCCTAGTATTATAGGCTAACTGCATTTGGTGCAACACAGTATTCCTAGTTCTGTTTTGCATATAGCAGTCTAGCCTGTTGATCCTGTAATCTGCAATTGAATTGCTCAACCATACTAGCACTTTTTCACACCTAGCTGCAAGCGCAGTTTCTTGATAAGATCTGATTCAAACTGTCTCATGATCCTATAATGTTCAAATATGATTTGTGCAACAGTAATGGGACGCTGATCTTTCATTGGGTACAGGTTTACATACATTATTAGGTATTATTGCAATACCAAAATGTATCTTTGACCTGATGAAGATGATGGGAGTCCTGTAATGTCCTGCTTAAAAATGTTTATTAGCTTGTACTGTCTGTAGTAGGGCTTTGTTTTGGCATGTATGGGCATAGAGCGTGATTCTCATAGCCCATTTGTGCTACTGACTGGTGCCCGTGCATGTACAAGAGCACATGTGATACAGTACTGCTTGGAAGTTCCTTTGAAAGGTATGGTAGGAGGCCATCAATGAGCCATATTTTAGGGAATTGCCTCCATTGTCCTGAGAACATCTACAGATAGCATATTAGATAAATCCTTCATAGAATTAATGTCTTTTGCACCTCATGCAGCCACTTGGTCTGTTGGAGAACAAGTCTGTGTACTTACAGAGTGAGGTAATTTGGCTCCCTTCCCCTGATATGGGCTTTTCAGGTTTCCAACTGGAGAACATAAGGGAGAGGTAAGAGCCTGACAAGGACTCTGGCCTGTTGCCTCTTCTGAGCAATGGGAGGAAACGAAGCAATATTGTCAGGCTATGTAGAGAGTTCAAAGAATGATGATGCTGCACCTGTGCTGGTGGTTTTGTCATCAACCTTCTTCCCAGGACGGTGTGACAGAGAGTCTGTATTACTGTGACTTTGTGGAGCCCTGCATTGATAATCCAGTCATATATGTGCAGCTCCAAAGTCAATCTGGCTTGTCTACCCATAGGGTTACCTTCAATGGGTAGTTTATCTAGGCCAGCCAGAAGCTGCTGATGTGGTGTTATAACATCGTTTAGCTGTCCAGTAAGATAATTGAAAAAAGACCACACAATAGCCCACAGCTCGCTGTTAAATGTTGACCAGTTGCATTCTGAAGCACTCAGGACGCTGCTTGCATAGGCCACCAACTGCCTTCCTCTTCCTTTGCAAAACCTGAGCCAAGAGCATGAGAGGCATCTGTGTACAAGATAAATGGCAGGAAAAAATCTGGGTAGGTGAATATAGTTAGTTCAGGCTAGATCCAGCTGAAATAATCAAATGCTTTCTCATAGTCTTCATCCCATGTGAAGGCAACATGTTTCTGTGTGAGGCGATGCAAAGGGGCAAAGCCATTAATGGTACACCTGTGGTAAGAGCAGAGCCCCACAAAAGCTCCAACCTCTTTTGCATTACTCGGATGTGGCCACTGGAGTGCTTGATCATGAGCATGATCTGAGAGCATGATCCGGGGAGATTCCATCCTGGGATACAACGTGATGTAAGAATAGTACAGACCTCTGGAACAGCTGGAGTTTTAGGCCAGCATCTCTAGCCTATACCTCCTGATACCAAGCAGGTGACATGGTCATTGAAGGATCTGCTGAAAAGTATAACATCATCCAGATAAACCATTGTTTTGGAGCAGCGGAGGCCCCAGAGGACCAACCTCGTGACACACTGAAAGGTAGGGGGGTCATTTGTGAGTCTACTGACCATGACTGCGAATTGTGCATCATCTGTACACATTTGCCAGTATTCACTGGACAGATCCAACATGCTAAAAAGGGTGGCTCCTGACAATGTATCAAGCAAGACATTCTCATCAAGTCATTTACCCAAGGTAAAGGATGAGTGTCCTTTTCCTGTAATCTATCACAAATCTGTGTGATCCATCCTTCTGTTTTTTACCACGAGCACAGGTGATACCCGTAGACTGCAGCTTGGCTCAGGTGAAAATCCAGTAGATTTTTTGACTTGGTTACTGATTTCCTCACACAAGTGAGGACCTGTGTGTTAAACTCACTGGCATATGGGGGCAGTTGCAGTCGTGCAGATTTTATGTGTGGCTAGGGTAGTCCTAGCCAAGTCAGTGGGAGTGGCACTAAACACATCGTGATTCTTAGACCTTTAGCTTCTAAGAGCTGTGTCACTCTGGAGAGGACGTGTTGTGAAGTGAAATTGCCTTTGTCAGTGTTTGCATTGGTCACAGTGGGGGTTGGTGGGGGCTACCTTGCTCTAATGAGGTTGATAGAGCCATCTACTGGAGGGAAGTTATGTACAGCATACTGTAGAATTTGCTCACCTGACAGTTTTGTGGTATTTCAGTGTCTGGATGTGTTGGGTTGAGTGTACTGTAGACATACTTCAAGCCATGGCCCAGTTGTCTCTGTTGTCAAAGCTGTCTACCACTTTTGATGGAAGAATTAACAGATACTGAAGTAAATAGGAGACAAAGACACTGGAGAACGAATAGTAACATCACAGCAGAAATGCACAGTTCCATAGAAATGTCCCCCTAGTAATGTTCATGACAGCCTTATTCTCTGTGTCCCAACCGAGCAGGCATCCAATGGGCCTCAGATTAGACAGGTGAAGGCAGACCCACACACTTGTGGGTGGCCACAAGTGTGTGGCCATTTCCCTTAATCTGGAGTAAACTGCACCTGCTGAAAACAAGGGGCAGTCATACCTCCCCCCCAAGTGTCCTCATGGTGAGTAAGAGTGGGTCTCTCACTGTAACCGTCAGCCTGGAGATCAGCACAGCATTACAGACTAGGCCTCATAATTGTAGGGGCGTCTGTTGTCATATCCAATCTGTGCATCATCCAAAGTGGCAGCCACAATTTCATAGATCTTGGCTCATAGATCTTCAAACTTGAAACTGCCTCACCTATTGAGAGAGGCGCTCGCGCCCATCTCCAATGAACTGGGTGTAGTATGGAGTTGTACTGTACTGTTGGTGTAGGGACTGGGGCAGCATCTGGAAACAACTGAGTCCTCAGACATTGTTGGTTAGGTAAAAAGTCTTCCTAATGCAGGCTATGACGCTAGATCACAAACAAAGGGAAATCATCTCTTACACTAAACAAAGCCTAAACGTAACGGTAACATTACTCAACATGCTGCAAAAACAGTTATGTCATTTTAACAATGTCGACTGAAACAAAAACTCACAGAGTAAACTAACCTTGAAATCAAACAAAGGCAAACTAGGTAGCTAGCAGACCAATCAACAAATCATGATACAAAGGCCCACGACAAAAAAGAGAAAAGGCGCTCCAATATTAAGTTTGGCTAGACAACCTAAATTAATAGTGAAATAAGCACACACACAAAACAAGGTTTCTTATCCACCCTCCACAGCCTAATGTCACTAAGAAAAACACAATAATGGGAGCAAAGGTAAATTAACAATGATGTAGTTTAGCACATGAGAGCAATATTTACTATTTGTATGTGACGTGAACTTCATACACAGCGATCCCAATCAGATTTTTTAGATACAATGAACGTTTGTTCCACCACATCATTCAGCAACCAAGAGACCAGGCTACCAAAGAAATCTGGCAACATCCATGGACGATGCAGTCGTTATTATTGATTATTATTAAGTAATTATTAACACCAAGCTGCATAACAGTGATACCCAATTTTGCACATTCATGGATCTGGTCTTCCATGATTGCAACCAACGACACAATGCGTATTGGTTCTCCTGCCATACCTTTTTTTTCTTCACCACCAACGGAACTAGTCGAATCCTGTAGGAAGATGAATGAAAGCATTTTCTCTGATAAAACAGTTTGCCTTCAGCATAGTAATTTGTTCCTCTCTAAATGCATTTATGCCCTCAAATTCTGAAATAGCAAAAGATATGGCACTGATTCAGCACAGCCAACGCTGCCCATGGAAGTATTGCAGTTGCCATATCTCGCCGTTACTGTTGTTTACGTTTCTGCTGCATCACATCTCACTTACGCCCCCCCTTCACCTCCAAGTGGGTGGAATTCGTTTGAGACTTGAAGAATAAGGTCAATCGGAATGCTTAAATGTACATACTTTTTATAAATATGTAGCCATAATAATTCATTTGTTCACACAAATTATTAAATTGTTCATCCAAAATAATGAAAATGAGGGTACAAATTAACCAAATGTGGACAGCGGGGCATTGCAGCACAACTAATATTCGCATGCAGATTACTGTCTGTTGTCAACAGCAAATACATACGCATGTGACGTCCGTGTTAAGACCCAAAGTCCACAAAATACATAAGGCCCATGCATAAATCCGCCAAAAATCCTAACCGAGATGATGAAGGGCACTCACTGAATTGCTCTCCATGCAGTATTGTGCTGATGAAAAGGATTAGCGCTGCCACCAAAAACACATAAGCCAAGTCTAAACATTATTGAATTAAAAATGTGTCACAAGTTCACAGAAAACACAAGTTCAGCATCAGTGCTAACAGGTCGAACCAACTTCACCCCGCCAAGCCCTGTTCTTCAAACAAGCAGGTTCCAACCAATGTCTTCCACATCCTCTAACTTCAGCACCTGCTTCCCTTTTAGAAAAATGTATTTGATTTACAATAAGAATGCACTCTTTATTCTTATCGTTTGGGGGGAAATCATCCCTAAATCAACCATAGACACATTTCTGGTCATTGTTGAATCAGAGAATAATGTATTTTTTACAGTAAGTGCATTGCGGAAATTTCCACAAAATCAAAATACATTGGTGGAGTGCTTGCCCTTTGACACCACCCAGAGTTTCTGCTGAGTACCACATATTCTCCATATTCTTCACCTATTCCAAATAGGTGAAGGATCAGGAGGGGGACAAAGTGCATCTTGAAATTTTTAAAGCCTTGAATGTGATGAGATATCAGCTGAGTTTGCACCTAAACGTCCCATAATGTGTCAAAAACTGGATACAGTTCTGAAGCGTTGCAGGATTTTTCGTTAATCACACTCAAATGCTCAATACTGGAATACTACTTATGTTTATTTGTTTCAGAAATAGCTTTACTTAAATGAATGTGAGCATTTTACATTTCATTTGTGCATATCAACTACAAATAGTGCCATATGCCAGGTCCTTCTGTCCATTTTTGAAGGCTTTGTGAAGTTCAAGCCTTTTTCCAATGTTTTTAACACCCCTTGCACTGCTGCTCCGCTCCACGTGTTCCTAACACTGTTATGCTCTGTTGAAGAAACAGGGAAGGGTCTGGAAATCACTGCTGCTTCCCACAGCTCACCAATCATCAGCAACAACACACACTCACACACACACACACACACACACACTGAGCAGCACAAACACACGCACACTTACCAGCGCGCACACACACACACACACACACACACACAATGTTAGCACTGTACTGTCTGTGCACTGACATCCCCCCTCTGCTACACGCACAGACATTCACGCACACACACATACATACACTCAGGGGATGAGGCAGTGAAAGGGCAGTGGGATGTACAGCTGTGATGGTGTGTCTCAGAGAGAGATCAGACTCTTTAATAAATGATGAGCTTGAGGAGGGATGCAGTGTGTGTGTGTGAGGTGGGGGTGGAAGGTGGCAGGCTGGTCATGCAGGGGCTACTATCAATACACAGGGCCATCCAGGTACTTGCAGGTAAATCAGTGGCGACACTCCCAGGCTCTTTTAATGCACGTTAGAATTACAAAGTTAGTAATTCTTTATTTTTCTGGCCTCTTAACAGCAGAGGCAGACAATAATGTAAAGATTTGTTGGTTTGTCATGATAATATGCATAGCTGACTTTGTGAAAGGCAAATAAATGCAAAACAGAGTCTATGTTTTAGATTTGGCTTACCAACAATCAAAAGGTGGTTAGGATTGGAATTTATGAGGATGTACCCCGCCAGTGTTTTATATCCTGGTTATGTCCTCGTTTTGGTTTTGGTGGTGGTTGTGCTTTTCTCGCTTGGGTGGGTGCATCAGTGTTGATTAGACCCAACAAACGGAGGGGTAGTGGGTTCTATTACCTCCGTTATTCCCTTATTTCCTGCCTTCATCCCTGCAGGACCAAGACCCTTCACTCAAGCACCATACAGTCAATAGGGCACACGTCAATATTGTTGCGGCCCACATTCTTATCAGAGCAAACTGCATTGACATCCCTGCTAAGTCTCCTGTTTAATAACTGTAATCAGTCATGCACAATTTGGTTGAATGTACTGTAACATTTTAATTTGTTTCATCCAATGCAATCAAAAGACTAAATGGCAGTTGCTAATAGTTGTTTCATTACCTTGTTTCTCTCATATTGAACCAGACAGTTATGTATAGCCTACTATCCTGGATATTCACCTTTACTGTGATGCAGAGCACTAACCCTCTGAATTCAACCACACGGCTCTACTTTGCCCACTGCTGTGTGGGCATCTGCCAGACACCTGGGAGCCACTTCACAGCTGTGAATGTCACTGTCACATAATCAATAAATTATAGTGCATATCCTCTGTATCCTACAGAAAGCTTGTATTGTCAGTTTTTACCTTTTTTTTGTTTGCTTTTTTTTTACTTTGTTTTTTGTTCTGATATTGTCTCGGACATATAGAAAATGTTTCATGATCTTTGAAAATGAATTTCAAATACCTAAAATGTACAATCATAAATGGGTAAATCAGCCAGTCTTACTCATTTCCTGAAAAGTTGTCCGGATTTAATGGGTTTCTGCAAGATGATAATGATATACACAGGAACAGAGCTGAAGAAGTTGGTTAAACTCAGCACTGTGGCACAAATATTACCGGTTTGCCAAACTGCAGAATCAAATTTTTAATTACAATAGACTTTAATAATTTTGTATTGATAACCATTTCTCTATCAACTATGATAGAAAGAGGAAAGGGCCTGCACACATCTATGCTCCAACACAACGTCAATGGATGGACAAGGTTTTGAGCACCAAGGCTCTTCGTCAGGTCAAACTCATGAGGAGTGTGCCGCACCCATAAACAGTATAAACTGTAGACTAGCAACATGTCACAGGGAGTAACAGCACACAATACTAAATCATTGTCAGTGGACATCTGAAGTGTTGGGGTACACCCTAATGTATGGATGCTTAGAAAAACATAATATTTAAACTACTTAGAATATGTACTGTACATAGCCTTGGTGTTCAAAACATCCAGCCATTAAAGTTGTGTAGTGTTGTGTTTCCTTAGCCCAGAACCTACAAAATGATGTGCGTATTTTTCATCTGGTAATATATAAACAAAGACAAAATATCACGATTAATTACGTTTTGGGGAAATACTGACACAAAATAAGAACACAATCAGTGAAGGAGAAACAATTTGTTGTTCAGGTTTTTGTTCAAGTCTATAAAGAAGAGTAAAAACAAACTTACTAGGTCTTCACTTTCTGCCTGTTCTACAAAACCTATTGCCAAGACTCTGTTGTCAAAAAATAACACCATTTGTTGCATACTTATTACATAGTATATCCTTTGTCCTTTTGAAAATGCCGAATGACAGTCTTGTCACTTTGACAGGTAGGCTCTGTTTCTTTTGATGCGGTAGGAGGAACAACCTGCATTATTTCTACCTAACAACAATGAATCTTTTACCAAGTTCTGTCCAAATGAGCCATCAGAGATATTTTTTTCTTCTTCTGTCTGTCTAGTAAGTACAGGTCTAATAACCAAAGCCACTATCAAGTATACTGTGGTCATTACTCTCCATTACTCTCCACCTGTCCATAGTAATGCTCTGTACACCCCATGTATCGACCGCGGTGACGACAGACTGGCAGGGTGTGAACATGAATTAAGCAGGATGCAGCAGCAGCACCCGTGCTATAGAAAAGTTGACTGATGCTCCATGATGACTCCCAGGGTCATTACCTGACAGTTAACTTGATAGATGTCGTCCACAGAGGGGTAATTCTCCCTCTGACAAGTCTGCCGCCCTCTGCAGTGATGAAATACTGATCTGATGAATGCTTTCACACATTCTCAACCCCGGTCTGTTTTTAGGCTGAGCAGCCATTTTTAATCACGCCGTGTCAGTTGAGTTACGGACCATCGAAACACAGGGGAAACTCACCGTGAAGACTATGCTTCTGAAGACAGAGAGACAAAGAGAGGGAGTGACAGAAATTCAAAAGAACATCATGATAACATCAAACTTGGATCTCGTTTTCAGACACGGAATGTAGCCATCGCCGCTGCGTCATTTTCCTAAAGCCGCCATTATTGAACACAAAGTAATAGCAGCTTCAGAGCTAACTGATAATTTCCATGTTCCAAACCATTTTGGGATTTTCTCACAATGGTAAAACATGCTCTCGAAAATAGTCCACAATGCCGGGCGCTCCCACTGCAGACTTTGTGTAGCTCTCAGAGGTTAAAAGCTCTTTTAGTGGAGAATCCTTTTGGAGTACCCACTGGACATGAGAGCACAGTTTAGTCTGTGCGCCCCTGAAGCACACCAATCCTTGTATGGACTCATCCCATTTTTCATTATAAAGTTGTGCTCGTTATGCTTTATCTGTATCTACAATATATGTGGGTTGGACGCTGCAAAACGTAGAATTACAGAAGTTCTTTCGGAAAGCAATGGTTCATGGTTCTGTAGTTAAATCAGTTCGATTTCTACATTCTTAAGGATCCAGGAAATGTATTTCTATGTTTCTACCATGCCTGACATGGCCTCTAACCTTTGAACCTATTCCAGGTCATGAAATGACCTGGTTGATCAATACAGGAACAGGCTGTTCTCTGTCTGCATGAACCGAACATCAATAGTCATCTGAGATCAGAGTCCATGATTGATTATTGATTTTAATTGGTAATGGTGATAGATAGGTTTTAACACCCCCCACACACACACACACACACACACACACACACACTCTGCTTCTTCCAAGACACACACCCTCTACACACACTCTAAGTGGACATTATGTGTCTGTAAGCTCATTTCAGTCGCTTATTTGCAATATTTGATTCAAACATTTTGCCTTACGATTTTTTTTTCATCCAGATCACATGAAGTCTGTTTTGGATGGATAGACAGAACATGTCTGTCTAATAGTGACTTTTTTTTTCCTTTGAATCCTGTGGATTGGTGTGCTTGCTTTAAAAAGAGAGAGGGATGTGTATCGTGTCTCCCTGGCTGTTTGGCTGTTGTGTTTTGTGATATCTTTCTGTCCTATTTACGGATCATCAGTCTTTCCTGCCTAAAACGCACTTCGTAAATAATTAATGATCACAGCCCATCGCACCCGTTAGACTGTCAGAAGTCTGGGACACCATGTCTAAACACACACACACATGCACACACACCCACACACACACACACGCACACACACACACACACACACACACACGCAGAATTGCTGTGTGATGGTCAGAAATATGTGCATAGACTTTTCACACATTTCAAAGAGGACTACACACATGCAGTTGCACACACACTTGTCTTCTATGATTCACAGTGTAACCTGCTTTCTATGTGAGCACTAGTGACTAGCACTGTACTTATTTGGTGTTAATAGTTAAAACAGAGAGGGAGAAACAGAGAGAGAGAGAGAAAGAGAAAGAAAGAATTGCACACAAAAGGAGGAGGCAGACCAAAGCAATGGGATAAATTCAATGAAATGCCTCTGATAGTGTGTAACCCTGTAATGAGGGGTCTGGAGTGCTGTTATAACAAAACCTCCCCTATCCTTTCTCTCTCTCTCTCTCTCTCTCCCACACACACACACACTCACGCACACACACACATAAAAACAAACACACATGCACATACAGTGGCTCCTCATACTGTGAGATTTGCGCCATTGGTGCAGCTGTGGGCTCTGTGAGATACACAATAAACAGATAAACAAGCACTCACGCAAGCATAGATTCCCCCCCCCCCCCCCCCCCCCCCCCCCCACACACACACACACACACACACACACACACACACACACAGATATATCCACAGATACAGAAAAAACACACAGAAAAAAACCACACACACACACACACACACACACAGGGCTGGGTTAGGGGGCTATCTCTCCTCCCAGTGTACTGCGGTCCATCGACCCTGCATGGCTGCTCTCAGCTGGATACGTGTCATCAACAGCAGCCCTGCCTGTTAGAGGGAGAGCGAGGGCTGTGGAGGGTGCAAGGGAGGTGGAAATAAATGGGGAGAGTAGAGCACACTAGCGAGAAGTGTGTGCGTGAGTGTGTGTGTGTGTGTGTGTGTGTGGCGGTGGGGCGGGGAGGGGGGGGGGTGACATAGGAGGGGGAATAGGGAAAGGACAAGAGAGTGGAGAAAAGGATTCAGAGGTGAAGGAGAGGGGATGAAACACAGGAAGCGAGAGAGGAGTGTTGAGGAACTGTGCGCGCACTCGCCGGCTTTACATTTTAATAGGGTCAGGGGTGAAACGGGGTTGTCTGTCACATGTTGCTCTGTATCACGCCTCCGGGGGATGAGGGTCACCAGCTAGCCTCCTCCTCTACCTCACCTCTCTCTTTTCCCTCTGTGGACGTCGCTTATAGTGAAGGCGACCTGAGGTTGTATTCTGGCTGTTGTTTACTGACCTCATCTCTGCATGTCCCCCCCCATCCCTCCTTTGTATGCTACAGGTGTCTGTGGTGATGTTGCCATGTACCAGCTGCCATCAGCTCTTATCATTCTTTATTCAGGTAAGACATTAATGCCCAGGTGGTAAGTATATGTAATAAGTAAATAAGTAATAATTCAGTGCCATAAGTCTCTGTAAGTACAGCACTAAGCAAAGAAGTAAATACGGTATTCATGAGAAAAGAACACTGTACACTAAGTAATTATTCTACTTTAGCCTGCTTAGCAATATTTTTGTGTCCATTATATAGAAAGATGGCATAAAGTGTTCATTTGCTGTTTCACAGTGTGTGTGCTGCTTGCGGTGTTGCTCTTGAGACAGGAAGCTATATTTGGGCAGTTTCCAAGAGGTTATAATGAAGCAAACATTCAATTTCAGTGGACACCATGAGTGTGGTGTAAAAATGCTGGGAGATATTATTTGGCACACTCCCTGAAAATTGATTTCATGAGCTGCCAATTAGATTAAAGCATGCTGTTAAAGGAAGGCCTTGAGTGAAATGGTTATTAGAGTTTCTGAACCATAAATACACACTTTTATATGCCAAGACACACACACACACACACATATACTCGCATGTGCACACACACACAAACATGCATGCCTGCAAACAAACATGCACACAAACCCATATGCACACTTGCTGCTGTGTGGTCCTCACAACCAAGTTAATTACAGCGTTCCCTTTAGGTTCGTTTCAAAGTGGCCTCTGAGAAGTTTCTAAGTTTGTTTACTTCCAGGAATTCCAGCTCCCATTTTAGTAGAATACTGTTATTCATTTACTTTTTTGCAGATAGTTTGGATTGCGCATGAAAAGGACAGAGACGATTTAAATATGTTAACATGCATAAACACACACACACACAAACGTGCACAAACATACAGAGACACACACACGCACACACACGTCCAGTATGTCACATCAGCTTGCAGCCTGGATCTAAATCATTCATAAGCACCATGGATGTTTTCCCCAAAAGAAGGCAATAAGTTAAATTATGGCATGTTGAGAAAAAAAACTCTTCTTTTGGGATTTGTGCTTGACAGCAAACAACTGCTTAAAGCCAACTCAACAGGGAGGCTAAAACATAGACCATCATGGTACGTCAAACCAATTCTTCTTGGTAAAGGCTTGGGTTTCAGTTCAAATGGGGTATTAGCCAACAATGCCCTCTCCTTATAGTTCCCTTATCCTTAATCCACTCCAATAGCTCCAATAACATTCATTTAGCTGCATACTGTATGTTTCCTGAACTCACTAATTCAGCTTTCTGTTGGTAGATAGGAAAGGGAGATAAGACATAGAGACAGTCCGCTTTGAGGTCAACCCCTGAGAGCAGAGGTGTGTGTATGTGCGTGTGTGTGCGTGTGTGTGTGTGTGTGTGTGGGTGTTTGTCTGGGAGTGTGTTTGTCTGTGTGTGTGTGTCATATTACAGAGCGAAGTGGTAAAGGTATGGCAGCCGCCTGCAGAAAAATCTGAGCTGCCTGCATCTAAGAGAAGCTTTCATCCTCCTACCTGCCCACCAAAGAGGGGGGGGATACTCTCTCTCTCTCTCTCTCTCTCACGCACGCACACACACACACACACACACACACACACATAGCAGGGTTTGGTTTGTAGGAGACGCCAGCAATAAACAGAGTTTTCACTACAAGCTCACTACTTGGTCTAGATTGATTTTTATAGTCAAAACGTCAACCTCCAGCTTCTGTCTCATCTCTCCTGAGGACTGGAGAGATTGCATGGGAGACCTGGGGAAAAAAAAACTAAAAAATATATATATATATTTCCGACTCAGAGCTTTTACTGACTTTGCATTAGCTGAATAGTTTAAAAGAAATACACAGGGAGAGAGAGAGAGAGAAAGAAAGGTAAAGACGAAAGCGAGATATTTATCATATCTTACAATTGAATCTCATTTATGGGAACCTCAGACATCTGAAGCCACCAGTCCACCAAGCAGGCATTATGGGAGAAAATGTGGCAAAATTCTGATTAGAGCCTTTCTGAATACATTTGCATGGATATCACACTAAATAAACGTTTTTTATACTTAAAATGAGATCGAATATATTGTATATTGAAACATTTTAGGCTACCTCTGCTGGTAAAGAGATAAAGTAGAGCTGATGAATGTCAGTGAAATAGACAAAACACCCAGATAGACTTTAATTGATGGGGATGCTATTATAAATGACATTAGCTGAGGTTGGGCTCATTGTCAGTAGGGAGTTGGCTTCTGTCATGCTAAAATGCATCCACTCCTCTCTCTGTGTGTATGCGAGGGGCAAGTAAATGTGATAACACACACACACACACACACATATATATATATACTCAGGGGTATAAACGCATGGACGAGTGGGGAATTGTTGGAACAGAGATCAGATTAGGGAAGCTTTTCTGATCTGTGGCATGAGAACACTGGGCTTATGTATCAACCAGCCATCTGAGCTGGCTTATCCTGATACAGCCAGGGGCAAACGCACACACGTACACACACACACACACACACACACACACACACACACACACACAATGGTGCACAAGTGAAAGAGTAAGAGAAAGTTTACTGAGTGATGGTAAGAGAGGGGGAGATTGGAGAAGACTGGGGTATAGTCTCCAAACAATCCCATATCCCTTTAGTCATGGCCTGGCTTTGGCTGTGAAGCGGAAATGACTTTGAGCCGTTGTTAACAATGCCCCCAAACTCCACTAAAGGTCTGCTTGGCTCTCTCCATACTTTATCATAACACTTACGTAAGTATTTCATTCTGTAGCTCCTGGGAGCATTGTGGTTTGTCCTGTGGCACACACACATGGATTGACTTGAGATACAGTTTCATTCTCTGTTCTCTCCTCTCCTCTCCTCTCCTCTCCTCTCCTCTCCTCTCCTCTCCTCTCCTCTCCTCTCCTCTCCTCTCCTCTCTCCTAACAGGACTGATGTCCAGATGGTGTGCTCCTCCATGTGTGGTCCAGTCCAGCACTGCCTGACTGTTTCATGGCCCCAAAACAGACCCAGCATCTACGGCCACTGCTCCTCTCACAAGCCTCAACCCCACCACACACCGCACCCATAACCCCTCACCCCTAACCCTCAACCCTCCACCCCTTAGCCCCTCACCTCCCTCTATCTCACTCTCTGTCAAGCCTCTCCCATCAGTTTTGACAGCCTAACCCTCCCCGAGCCCACCATGGTGGCCCGCGTCCCTGCTCTAGTCTTGGTCATGATGTGTCGGGGCGTCCTGCTCTCTGTCGGAGACCCCCCTCAGTCCCGCCGGGAGATCCGCATCGAGGGCGACCTGGTGCTCGGCGGCCTCTTCCCGGTGCATGAGAAAGGTGCTGGAATGGAGGAGTGTGGGCGTGTGAACGAGGATAGAGGGATCCAGAGGCTGGAGGCCATGCTGTTTGCTATAGACAGAATCAATATGGACCGCACTCTGCTGCCCGGGGTCTCCCTCGGTGTCCACATCCTGGACACCTGCTCCAGAGATACCTACGCACTGGAGCAGGTGGGTGAGCATGGTCTTAACGCTGCATACGGACTGTGCATGTTTTTCAATGGGAGGTGATTCAGCACAGTTTTTAAATACATTTTCCTGTTCAGTGAAAATGGTTTTTTGCTGTTTTTTCCTTATCTTTTGCATTTCCAAGCCACCTGTGATCCACTTTATCTTACCAGATCCACTTTATCTAGATACCAGAAAAACAATTCTCTCAAATCGATCTCTATCTTACGATTATTTAGTGAGTAGCATATGATGTATCATTGTGAATTTAGCAATTTATACAGGGGAAAAGTAATGCAATTACTTTGGTTGTGTGTTCTTGGATTAGCATTTCTAGTCTTTAAATCAGTTATTAAATCTATATTAGGAATAATAATTTTTCTAGTTGTGATTTTTTTGCTGCAGTTCTAGTATGAAAAGAACAATGTTCACCACAGAGTATGTAAGCACCATGACCTATCATGTAAAGGATCTTGCCTCAGTTGATAACAACAAAACCTTTCAACGGGGAAACACGGAGGCTATTTGCAATGAGGGAAATGAGCCGAAAATTGAAAAAGACAGTACTTTCCTTTAGGGAGTGTTATCTTCATAAAAAAGAAATGTGTTTTATTGTAGAGCTATTTGAGGAATGATGCATCTAACATTATTATACAGCAAGCTCTGCCTTCCATTTACAAGGCGTTGTATCCATTGACTGATGGCCTAAACCCTGGTTTCTTGAGCTTCGGGTTGGTTTGCAGGACGGATTGCAGGCTTATTGCCGAAATGTCCTCAGACTGGCAATATGTTTTAATGTGCCTTGGTCCCAGCAGGAGAGTTAATTTGTCATTTGGATCCTGTGCTAAAAGCATTTAAGAACCCTTTGTGTAAAGGAGTGGGCTTTTGATGGTCTCTTCACAAAGATCAAGACAGTATATTATATAAAAGTATGAATCAATCTTTTTTTATGTGCCATATTTCATACACAGAATGTGATTCAAAGAGCTTCACAGGGTGATTAAGAACACATAAGTAACATAGACCATATGGTGCACAGTATGGTGTAGAGCATTTGATGGAGAGTGTCATATCTCTGTGGTTGTGTTCCCCAGGCTCTGGAGTTTGTAAGAGCGTCCCTCACCAAGGTGGACGACACAGAGTTCATCTGTCCGGACGGATCCTACGCTCTGCAGGATGACAGCCCCCTCGCCATCGCCGGAGTCATAGGAGGATCCTACAGCAGCGTCTCCATACAGGTAACAGCAGACAGACAGACAGGTAGGAAGGTATATTTACACAAACACACATTTCACCATCATCATCCTCTAACTCCCTTGGTAGCTTCTTCTTCTCATTCTCATCGACGCACCATTCCTGTGACCAAATGCGCATAAGTTGAGTTCCAGTTAGATGGCAGTGCCCATGTGTCCGTGTCTGTCTGTGTGTGTGTGTGTGTGTGTGTGTGTGTGCGTGTGTGTGTCGGAGCACATATGTGTGTACTTGTGTTTCTGTGAATCAAGTTCCATTGGTGTGGTATTGTGTGCTTCCTCAGCTCTCCGGTAGCTCTTGTCACAGAGCTTGGTAATTTGCATAGTTTAGCATAAAACCTCCTTCTCCCTTACTCCTCTGTGACTGCACAAAAGCCTCCTCCTATCAGTCCTCAAATCCCTAATCTCTGCAACTCTCTCTCTCTCTCTCTCTCTCTCCCTCTCTCTCTCTCTCTCTCTCTCTGTCTTCTCTCTCTCACCCTCTCTCTTCTCTTTCTCTCATTTTATGTATTTCTCTTTTCTGTCCCTCAAATCTTTGCGCTCTTACCTCTCATCACTCCCTCCCTCGTTTTTCCCCTCTTTCCATATGCATTCAGAGGCGCCGCTCCTTGGCTCCGAGGGGAGAGCTCCGTGTATGCTGACCTCAGCCCCCTTCTCCTCCTTCTCCTCCTCCTCCTCCTCCTCCCTGGTCCGGCCATTGTTAGCATCAACTCTGTCTCTTGTCCTTCATCACACATAATTATCCCTTGTTATGTTGCAGCTCATTCTTGCTGTTCCTAGTTGCTGTTGCTGCTGTTTTAACCCGTCTTTCCTGGTGGTAGCGCTGTTTCTGAGACCCTGTGTGTGACTCTGTCTGATGTCACGGACTGTGCTTTCCTTTCTGATTCTCATGCCAGGGAAGCTGCTCCGGTCCTTCGTGCCTCTGTATACTTGGCCAGCCTCTCTGCTGCTTCCAAATGAAGTAATAGGGAATTATTTTATGTTTAACCATGCACAACTAAACTCCAATGCCTTGCAGGCATTTACATAGCAGGCATCATTTCTCCCATCGTTCGTCTGTGTGTGTGTGTGTGTGTGTGTGTGTGTGTGTGTGTGACTCGCATTAGAAGCAGAAAACACACAGCACCCCTCCACTGCACCAATTTTTCCTCCTTCCTTTTCATTTTTTTCTACCCCTCTCTCATATTCAGTCCATTCCTACAGTGCATCCCCTTTCCCTCTCTCTTGCAGGAAGGGACCAGCTTCCACTAAGAGTAAACTCGCCGTGTCCCTACAGACAGGTCTCTTAGCTAGCCGTAGTCATTGTTCAGTGACAGGTAATGGAGCAATGCAGTTATGTTTTGCAATGTGACCTTCCCTGACATTTAAGTCAACTGCCATCTTAAAACCATAAAACCAGCCTGAAATACTACAAGCAGGCATCCATGTGTGTGTGTGTGTGTGTGTGTGTGTGTGTGTGTGTGTGTGCGTGTGTGTGTGACTGTGTATGTGAGTGTATGTGTTTTATAATCTTCTAGATTATTAGTCTAATGAGATTCTGACATGTTGTCAAAACAGCTCATCAGCTGGGCTATGAATGAAATATAGACGAGCCTAGAGTGCTGCGCTCTAAAAGGATTAAACTGAACCGAAAACAGAATGCCTGTGTAGTGTGTGTGTGTGTGTGTGTGCACGTGTGTGTGTGTGTTTATTTGTGTGTGTCTACGTGTCCTTGTGAACATGAGTGTATGTAGTATTTTTGTACATAGTTGCACTGTTTGTGTCTGTGTCTGTGACTAAAATTATAATGAGGAGAACGTGACCAAAGCCAATCAACAGTAAAAGAGAATATTATATGGACACCACTAGACCCCAGATGTCCATCACTAATGCATGAGTCAGTGATTTATTGAACTTCTGTCTCTAGTGTGTGTGTGTGTGTGTGTGTGTGTGTGTGTGTGTGAGAGAGAGAGAGAGAGAGTGTATGCTATTTTGTGTTTCTCCATGTGCATGTATCCCTCCACTTTATCTGTAAATAATCACATTATGTATGACACAATTCCTATCAGCAGCAACGTTCAAAATAGTATCTTTCTAATCTTTCATTTGTGGAACAAAATGAACTATTATTAAAGGATAATTCCGGTTATTTTCAACCTGGGCCTTATTTTCCTAGGTTTTGCAATTATGACGATTGATTCTGATGAAAATGTCGTCCCTGTAGATCTCTACGTAGGCCTACCTCTCAGTTTACAGGGAGTGCTGCTCTCCAATGGGGCCAAGGGAAACCCAAAAGGCGTTTAAAACACAATAACACTAACACTTTTCTTTTAATAGCTGTGATTGAACAATTATCACACAACATTTCAGTTATAATAGTTCATTTGATACCTCTTGGCATTGTTCACAGGCTTCCTGATTTGCTGGATGCAGAGGGGGCAGTGTTGTCTGCAGCCTGGCACTACCCGGCTCACTGACTATTTTCTCCTTGCTAACTAGCTTGTGCTAACAATACAGTGGCTGAATATTTGCCAGACTTTGCCAGACTTTGGCAGACTTTGAGGAATCTTTCCAGTCAGTGTTATTGTGTTGAAAAGGACATATATTGGGTGTTTTTGGCTTTGACCTTTTGAGTTTCCCTTTGCGCCATTGTATTGTATTGGAGAGCAGCACTCCCTGCAAACTGAGAGGTACATAGAGCTCTGCAGTGAAGTAATTACGGATGTCCCAATCTGATGTTTTTGTCTCTAATCCCTATCCAATTAATTGCATTTTGAGTATCTGCCAGTACCGAGTACTAATGCAATATTTTTGTTAGAATTTTTTTTTTTTTTGTTTACACCACACTTTGTAAAGTAAAGCTAGCTCAAACTCAGCAGTAACATGGGGCAGATGTCTGAACTCCAAATGTCTGCAGTGACACTAATTGTGGTCACATCTTTCAAGCAATCCAAGATGTGTTCACATACTGCCATCTACATGATGGCAAAACAGGAAAATAAGGCCCAGGTTGAAAATAACTGAAATTATCCTTTAAACTATTATGCACAGAATGTTGCTTCTCTGTGATTTCTCTAACATGTATGTCTCAGATTTCTTGATATGTGCATTTTCAAGACCTCTCTTCTAAAATGCTATATATAAAAAAAAATCATCATTCATTCAGTGTTCCTACATGTCTCTACATGAATCCATGTGGATCCAATAGTGCGATCAATTGGTCAATCCACGTTAAGTTACGTACTGTCCTTTAAAATGCTGTTGTGCAGGTGTGACTTTATTTGAAATGGTGTACTCTTCATATCTCTCCTCCCAGGTTGCCAACCTCCTCCGGCTCTTCCAGATCCCTCAGATCAGCTATGCGTCGACCAGTGCCAAGCTCAGCGATAAGACCCGCTACGACTACTTCGCCCGCACCGTGCCCCCCGACTTCTACCAGGCCAAGGCCATGGCAGAGATCCTCCGGGTCTTCAACTGGACGTACGTGTCCACCGTGGCGTCAGAGGGCGACTACGGTGAGACGGGCATAGAGGCCTTCGAGCAGGAGGCCCGCATGAGGAACATCTGCATCGCCACTTCGGAGAAGGTAGGGCTTGTTAGGCGCGAGGTTGGTTGGTCAGAATAATGCTAATCATGAGGCTATAGAATAGAAAATATAAATGTTGATTTCTGTGGCCTTACAGACTCTAATCTGTATCTAGCAACACAAACAACCATTTCCCAAAGCCAGATACCAGAAAACCAATACTCTAATCTACAGTGTCACACTGATGTACGGCCTGGAGCTGCTCCAGTAACAATGAATAGGGTGCTGAATTTGTGAGCTCATAAAAAAGTTTGTCTCAATGTGTTATCTTGTCTTACACCCAAATGAGCTTTATATTACAGCGCTGTTATCAGTTATGAACCAGAAAATGTACCCTTATCTCCAAGAACTCATACTGGGTACTTTCACAGTCACATTTTTCTTTTAATTTGCTACGGAGCTGTACATAAGTGTGACATCGCAGATTGGAGTGCAGAACAAATTCTTCTGTTTTTTTGTTTCTTCTTATGGATGAAAGTAATAACTATTCACTAATATTGACCAAACTGCATTTGGGTATAGGAACAGCATATTTCAAAAGTGTTAAAAGATTAAAGTTCCTCTTCATGTCTAGGTGGGGCGCTCTAATGCTAAGAAGTCCTATGAGGCTGTGATCCGTCAGCTCCTCCAGAAGCCCAATGCCCGTGTGGCTGTTCTCTTCCTGCGCAGCGATGATGCCAGAGAGCTGCTGTCAGCCGCTGCCAGGCTCAACACCTCCTTTATCTGGGTGGCCAGCGATGGCTGGGGTGCACAGGAGAGCATCGTCAAGGGTAATGAGGTCACCGCTGAAGGAGCCATCACACTCGAGCTGTCAGCCAATCCCGTGCCAGAATTCAACCGCTACTTCCTCAGTCTGAACCCGGTCAAAAACCGTCGGAATCCCTGGTACAGGGAATTCTGGGAGCAGCGGTTCCAGTGCTCCTTGGGTGGTGCGGGAGCAGGAGGAGGAGGTGGAGGAGGAGGCGTGGGATTAGGAGAGACAGGGTCTTTCTCTCTCCCACCATGTGACGAGGACTTGTCAATGGACAAGAGTAACTTTGAACCAGAGTCCAAGATCATGTTTGTGGTGAACGCGGTGTACGCCATGGCTTTCGCCCTCCATAAGATGCAGCGGAGCCTGTGCTCTAACACCACCAAGCTGTGCGACAGCATGAAGGCCTTAGACGGACGCAGACTCTACAAGGATTACATCCTTAATGTCAGCTTCACAGGTAAGAGAGGAAGAGAGGCAAGGATGGAGGGAGTGAAGAGGAGATGAGAAGAAATAGAGAGGGGGGGATTAAGTGACTTTGGAAAGGATGGAGAGAGTCTTGTGTCACTTTAAAGCGTAAAGGTGTTCAAGGTGGAGGAAGAGTTGAGGGGAGCGGATGTTGGGGATGAGAGGAGAAAGATAGCAAGACAGAGAAAGGAAAATGAGCGGAGTGCCTAGTTAACAGTCCTCTCATGAGCAGCGGAGGGATGTTGTCCTTCTCCTCAGCCAAAGCAGCCAAGCCACGCAACATAAAAAGTACTGAGACAAATCCGCTTAATTGCCATGTATTGTCAGAGCCGGCTTGCCATTGACACCTATTACCCATGCGTAATTGATACGACACTACAAAGTTGCTTTGAGGAATGAGAGCTCCGGCTAATCCGTCGGCCATATTCTTCTCTCCTGCCCTAATGAGATTGTGTGTGTTATAATAGCTCCTATAGCAGGCTGCCTGTCTGTCTGTCGGTCTCTGTAGACCTGGGAGAGAGGAGAGAGAGGATTGGCTTGACTGACAGATGGCGTACAAAGGAAGCGTTATAAATAAACTGCTGTGTCTCGGGGACTGACAGAGGTTTAGAGGTGCTTATTCCTCCACCAACCGTGACCAGGAGCAGACATCAAAACAGCCAGACAAACAGCACTAACACTGCAGCTTTGCCACAGGACGCTGGGGAGAGAGAAAGGGAGGGATGGAGAACGAGAGAATGGCAACAGATGGAGGGAGGGGGAGAGAGAGAGAGAGGGAAGGAGACTTGTGGATGAGATTGACAGGCAGACTAAAGTGAAGAGAGGAGAGAGAGTTGGGGCTAAGGTAAAAGGGAGCAAGGCAGAGAAAGGGTTAGGGAGGGAGGAAGGGAAGGAACGAGGGAGCACTGAGGCAGTGTCGGAGTGGGACAGCATGCGTCAGCAGAAGAAGAGGATTCTCTTTGAAATTCCCCATCTTCATTTCTGCTACAAATCAAAGGGCTCGGAGCACTGCTGTCTGAGAGGGGAGGGGGAGAAGGAGAAGGGGAAAAGGAGGAAGAGTGTGAGTAGGAGAGAGAGAGAGAGGAAATAGTGAGGGTGAAAGCAGTCGCAGCCTCCGGTGTGCGCAGATGATAACCACTCCCTTATAGGACGCAGACAGAGAGGGGTGGAGGAGATATGCAGAGACACAAAAAGAAAGTTGAAAAGTGCTCGAGAGGAAGTTTTAAGAATCATAGAGAGGGAGAGACAGGAGCGACAGGAGCCAGGAGAGGAGAGGAGAGGAGAGGAGAGGAGAGGAGAGGAGAGGAGAGGAGAGGAGAGAATCCCACTGTGACTTCCCTACATCTCTAGTCTGATCATCTTTCTCCCTACATTCTCTCTCTCCCACTCTCCCTCCCTTTTTCACTCCTGATGTATATCCATGAGGCGCATGTCTAGTTTGTTCTGCAGTAGGGAAAGTAACAGCGTGTACAAGGATCTCGGGTTCTTTTCAGCTCAATGCCGGTGATGTCGACGGCAACAGAAACAGTGGTAGCAGTAAAACATGCACTTAAAGAGGTGGCGGCGATGAGGACTCAGATGATGAGGACGTTAACGATGGCGGTGGTAGTTAAATTGTGGCAGTTAAATTGTGAATTGTGGCAATGTTTGTTTTGACTCGATGGTTAGCCCTGAGTGATTCAGATTGTGGTCTCACTCTGCACTCACGTCTGGTTATTGTACACATACATCTTTCCATCTATGTAAGGAAGGAGCCGAGGTGAGGTGAGGTTGAATGTAGGGTATAAATACTGCAGCATCACCATCTGCAGTGCTCTCAGTCTGAACCGTAGCAGACGGAAAACCAACACTGTTCAACACTCCCTCACACTCTCTCTCTCTCTCCCTCTCGCTCTCTCTCTTTTACACATACACACACATGCACATTCATGATACACTCTTTACACTGCATCAAGTTTGATGCCAGTGATACCTCTATAATTTCCACCACACTGTGTTATTATCATTTCTCCTCAACTTTACAGCCACTAAACAGTGGGATTTTCCTCCCTTAAGGAAACGGACTGTGTCTTTAACTGTGATAGGGCTGTTCTGTTTCTGTGTGCGTTTCTGACAGCGTGTGTAGTGTACTGAGGCAGTGTGTTGTTGTGTGGTTAGGGGAGCTTGCGTGTTTCATATGCTGCCGTCTTCATCCAGACTCATCTCGCTAGCTCCATGCTGTTGCTATGGTAATGAAGCTGACACTATTGCCAATTGTTGGAGTGATCCTGTAGAATATGGGAGCTGCTCACTGCCAACTAGTACTAAACACACACATACCCAGGCACATACACACACACATACATGCACGCACGCAAGCACACACACACACACACACACAAACACAGACACACACACAATTATAAGGCCTTGCTACCTACTTTGAAGACATACACACACATATACACAAATAGACACATGCACAAATGTGTGCAAAACAGTCAGCTTTCTCACAAAGACACAGCTTGAAATGCTTGTTTTTTACCAGCATGAAATTGCAGACACCCCCAACCCACACACTTTTCAAAGCCATCATTCAACTCCCACCCATCCACCTCCCCCATCTGCAGCAAACAGATCAGTATATACACACATGCACACAGTCTTCTGTTCAAATAGTGGTGATAGATGTGATATTCCCCCTTCTCTGCTCTTTTGTGTGTGCGTGCGTGCGTGTGTGTGTGTGTGTGTGTGTGTGTGTGTGTGTGTGTGTGTGTGTGTGCGTGTGTGTGCGTGTGCGTGTGCGTGTGCGTGTGTGTGATATGTCTGTGTTAGCAGAGGCGGTGTGCCTTCAGGGCCATATTGAGCAGAGAGCTTACTGCAACGTTTAGATGCCAGAGAACAACCTTCACTCTTTCTCTTTCTCTCTCTCTCTCTCTCTCTCTCTCTCTCTCTCTCTCTCTCTCTCTCTCTCTCCCTCTCTCTCTCTGTCTCTCTCTCACTGTGTATCTCTCTATCGCTCTCTGTCTCTCAATCTCCCTCTCTTTCTCACCCAGAAACGCTCCTACTCTCTCTACATTCAAAAACAGCACATCCCACTCAGACTTCACAAGGTTGTTATCTTGCCTCTACCGCCTCTCTGCGCCGGTCTGTTCCTCCACTCCTTGAGTTTTCTCATCCCTCCATCCCTCACCTCTTCTCTATTGATTCTCGTCTATAGGCTCTCCTCCGTCCGGCAATCTCTGCTGCCGTCACTTCAGTTTCTTGCTTTCTCCTTTGCTATCTCTTCTCCTTTTCTCTTATTCTTTTTCCCCCTTCTCCCTTGTCACTTCCCCGCTTTCTCCTCCCTTATCTTGTCTCTCACCCCTCCTCTCTCGTGGCTCGTCCTCCCTCCCAGCGCCTCTTCCTCTGGCCTGCTGTTGCTTCTTTTGTCTCCTCTATCTCCCCCACCTTTCTCTCTGCCAATCTTCTGCTCTCTACCGCACCTCTCCTCTTATACATTTCTCTCCCTTGTTCCAGTCTTCTCCTCTTGCTCCTCTCCTCTCCTATCTCTCCTCTATTCCCCCGGTGGCCTGTTGCTCTGCGGCCCAGGCAGCGCCTCAGTCCGCGGGGACTGAATCCGCAGGGAGAACAAATATAGCTAATGTGATCTGTCTGTGTGTGTGTGTGTGTGTGTGTGTGTGTGTGTGTGTGTGTGTGTGTGCGTGCACTGGCGTTTGTGACATGTGAGTGCATGCCCGTGTCCATATCTGTATGTGCTCAGGGATGTGTGTGATGTGTGTAACGCCGAGCTGTGACGCTCTGTGTCCTGTCACGCACTCTCCATGGGACACAGATGTGTGAGGTTGTCAACCCTCCGAAGGAAGAGACAGAGGGACAGTCATTTCTGAAAGGTTTATCGCTCCGTTTGCCGTGCAGAGCTGTTGTATCTTCCTCCGATTTTACCTGCTTCCTAATCGCTATAGAGGGTGCATTTGTGTGTGTTTGTGCATAAGCCTATGTGCGCGTGCGTGTGCTTATTTTATTAGGTTTATTAAATCAGTGAAATGAGGTGAACTGATGTTTGGAAATACTACGCTCCATTGCCCAGCCAACAACCAATCAGTGGCCAGCTTTTGAGTTGTCACTCACACTCTTTCTTGTTTCTCAATGCTGAGAGAAAAGATTCCCTCCGTCTCTCTCTCTCTCTCTCTCTCTCTCTCTCTCTCTCTCTCTCTCTCTCTCTCTCTCTCTCTCTCTCTCTCTCTCTCTCTCTCTCTCTCTCTCTCTTCCTGTCTCTCTCTCTCTGTCTTTCTGTTAGCCTTTCTGGCTGCCCATCTGGCTGTCAGTCTATCCTGTAGTAGACAGAAGCCAACTCTTTCTTTCTCTCTCCCCCCATTCTCTCTCACACACACACATCCCCTCTCTCTCTCTCTCTCTCTCTCTCTCTCTCTCTCTCTCTCTCTCTCTCTCTCTCTCTCTCTCCGTCTCTCCCTCTCTCTCTCTCCACAGTTTTAGATTACTTATTCCTTCTCTTGGTCTCTCTCTTGGCTGGATTAAAGGGGATTGGCTCTTTAGCTCAAGCCCCCCCGCCTCCTCTCTCCCTGCCTTTAATACCCACAATCTCTCTTGGGCCTTGCTTTAGCCCGACATGGAACATAATTAATTTCTCAGCTTCTGAATGAAAAGCCTGTTTTCACCCTACTTCTAATTAATCTGGAGTAATAAAGACTTTCTCGAGTTAGCAGGCATGCTAAAGTGTCTCTCAAAAGTTAGCGTGGATGTTATGTGACTGCTTTAATCGCAATTTGTCCCACCTCACTTTATTTGCCTTGTTACTGTTATTTGTTTTATATTCTGTGGCTCCAGCTGTTTGATTTGCGAAGATCCCCGCTCTGCAGAGTAGAGTTTGGATGAGGGTAAGCAAACAATGTAATGAATCATCGCAGATTAATAGCTGTATATTCACAGCTGGTGATGTGCGTAAAGGAAGCTCAGTATTGTTGCACCGTAACACGTCAATTTATCAGCCGCCTAACTGCATGAGGCACTGTATCCGTGTGCCGTGGCAACAGTTGGGTTGAGATGAGGAGAATGTTGCTGTTGTTAGTGTGATGCTAAGAAGGCAACTTCCACTTTGTGGTGTTGGAAAGTCGCTCAGAGCTGTGAGAAGCGCTGAGGGCTGAGCCTGCTGTGGGTCTCAGCTGGACTGGACTGGGCCATTGGGAAGTATGGAAGTCACATAGAATTAGCATTGTTTCAGGGCTTGAGCATGTACGTGTGTGTGTGTGTGTGTGTGTGTGTGTGTGTGTGTGTGTGTGTGTGTGTGTGTGTGCTTGTCTGTTTTAAGCCACCTCAGGAAAGCCCACAAGCTGCCATTAGGAACAAGTCATCAGATTTAATTCCTCAGATTATGGAATTGGTTGAGTTACATCCCTTCAAACGGATAGAGACAGAGAGAAAGACACTGTAGAAATATAACTGAGGGAATAACTTCCAGACTACTAGAGTGGTGTAATATTTACCCCCTCGGATAAAAAAAACAAAAGACCACAACCAAACATTTCTTTCATTTCATTTTGTTTCGTGACAGATCCACCTCTGCCTAAATAAAGAGTCTACTTCTTCCTTTAGCGGCACCCAAAGTTTTTGCTCGCTGGAACACGGAGCTCGACACTGTTTTTGATTTAGCTCGGGACGCTGTTTAGGAGAGAGTGGCATCCATCAGTCAAGGACCCAGGCTGCCTGTCTAAGCTCTCTGCAGTCACCAGAGGAGCCTTGGTGGCCTTCGCCAGCTTTAACCTGCACCGTCATACACTTTCCTGATAAGGCGCTCCGTCACGTCAGCAAGGTCGCCGGTGTTGGTTATAGGGAGGAATCACAGTCTCCCGAGTCTATTGCTCTCTGGATGTGATCTATTAGAGGGAAGTCAAGGACAAAACTGCACCCTCAAAGGCGTCTGCAGACTAATGCTGTTCTCTCTTTAGTCTGCATTACACATAATTACCACATACAGCTAATTAGGCTTCAACACACATCTAAGGTACTAATAAGGTGCAGTTATGATAATTAGCTAATGGCAAGTGTGTGTGTGAGTGTGTGCGTGTCTCTAAGAGGAGGAGGGCCTGGCTTGTCTTATTGCTCTGTGTTATTAGCAGACTTTATTATCTGCCAACTTGCAGTATAATGGATTCTTATCTCTTCTGAGTCTGAAGATATTATCAGCGGCTCCTTATTGGAATCATATCCATTTAGTTGTCACCTAAACATTTAGCCCCAAAATCCACGGAAGACTTGACAGTAAGAATTTCCTGCGAGAGAGGGAGAGAGAGAGACAAAGAGAGAGAAAGAGAGAGAGAGGGGATAAAGATAGAGGGTTGTGCTGTCTATGTGATTTATGGATTTCATAAACCCTAACCCCCTCTGCTGCCGTCTGACACGCCATTCTTCTCTGAACACATTGAGCTTTCACAACAATAGCACAGCTTTAGCCCCTGTCAGCGTTGCATTGCGCGCACGCACACACACACTCACACACACACACACGCACACACAACACACACACACCACTAACAGCAGGGTCAGAGCTTTGGTTCTGTCAGCACAGCCTCCCACAGCGCTCAGAGCAATACCTTAACCATCACACTGTAAAGTAAAACCTAATGGAGCCTCCACACGCGTGCATGCATGCACACGCTCTCGCACACACACACACACACACACACACACACACACCCTTTCCAGCCCAGCAGCTTATTGCCAACCTGTATTGTGATTCATTCCACTGATCCCAAGCTGTGCGTCTAGAGAAAGAATTTGGCCTGTGATTTCTTCAGTTACCCACTGACACACACATATAAGGAATATAGCGCAGTATTATCAATGCCGTTGTGCACTGAAGACTGAGTGCCTTGTTACAGTTTGACAAGTGATGCTTCATAGAGCTGGTATGCTGCACTATCCCCAGCCACATCATCATTTGACAGGGGAGGCAATAGTGTATAACACACAGCCCTGTACAGTATGTCAGCAGCATTTGGTTGCTCCGCTGTAAGGACAGAAGTGACGCTATAGCAGTGACATGCACTTTGTCTGTGTCAAAACGACCAACTGTCAGCACTGTCAGGTCCGGCGCTGCAACGCATCCAGAAGTCACTTTTTTTTTCTATTATATAGCTGCTTTTCTCTATGGGTTTTTTTAATGGTTTCAGCATCCTGCCAATTTTACAGTCTCTTCTGTTCCGACATCCTCAGGGTAGATGGTAATCCTTTCATAACAACTTGTATACAAACCAATTTGGCAGTTTCAGCAATGTACCTCCCTCACATAAGAGACCCAGAGGCTAATTCTATCAATGTGTGGGTAGCTATAGCTCTGCTTGGGGATTCAGTCCTCTGCCTTCATGCCTATATGACTTTATGGGCAGTTTGTTAATGTTGCATTTGGTAATAAACTTTGTCAGATCTGAAATTAGAGTAGTGCAATTGTCCCTATTTGACCGGAAGGAAGGTAGAGGCCATCGAGAGACACACGGAGACATCGCTAGGCGTAACAGGCATTTATAGCCTCTTAGCAATACAAACTGGCTGGTCTTCAGTAATGGAAATTATCAGTGTCTGCTCTGGACCCCTAAGGCTTAACTGACCATGGCTTATTGTTTCTGTCTTCACTGCTGCTTTTAACAGCCTTAGCATGCATCAATGAGACTTCAATAGAATGAATGTGTTTGTGGTTATATAGCTTTCCACTCCGTTTTCCACTCTCTTATCACTTTCTTTCCCATTCTTTGTCTTTTTGTTCTCCTTCCAGCCCCTTTCTCTCCCCCGGGCAGTGAGACAGTAGTAAAGTTTGATTCTCAGGGGGACGGCATGGGCCGATACAACATCTTCAGCTACCAGCGCTCTGGCGATCGCTATGGTTACGTGTCAGTAGGTGAATGGGCAGAGAGTCTGAGTCTGAGCAGCGATCTGATTCACTGGCCCAGGGAAGTGGTGCCCACCTCGCAGTGCAGCGACCCCTGCGCACGCAATGAGATGAAGAAAATGCAGGCAGGTAGGAGAATGAATTTCAACAATGTTCTTTCTGAGTGTCGTGTGGCGGTGACAGACCATACCAAGCAGCCATGCCTTTTGAAAAGCTCAAGCTGTCAAACTCTGTTGTTCGTATTCCCATTCCCCAGGTGAGTACTGCTGTTGGATCTGCACAGCCTGTGAGCCTCATGAATTCCTGGCTGACGAGTTCACCTGCTCGCCCTGCGCCCCCGGCCAGTGGCCCACTGACGACCTCACTTCCTGCTACGACCTCCCCGAGGACTACATCATGTGGGAGGATGCCTGGGCCATCGGGCCAATCACCATCGCCTGCGTAGGGTGAGTGGCAAGAGGGCTGTCAACATGATGTCAGTTTCTGAGTAGTCTTGAGAGGTGTGTGTGTGTGTGTGTGTGTGTGTGTGTGTGTGTGTGTGTGTTGGGGGGATGGTGGGGTGGGGGAAAGGGGACTGAGGTTTTGTAAGGTTCACATCTAGCATTCATTCAGATTTTATTCCTATACCCTCTGTCCTAAACCAGCACAGATATGGCAGATAGATAAACAACTTTTGAAATTGCGACACCTTGGAAGTGCATGCGTGTCTGGCTGCCTAACCGTAACCTTGTCCCCAGGTTCATGTGCACCGGCTTGGTGTTCTGGGTGTTTATCCGACACAACAACACGCCCCTGGTGAAAGCTTCAGGCAGGGAGCTGTGTTACATCCTCCTGTTGGGAGTCTTCATGTCGTACGCCATGACCTTCCTCTTCTTGGCCAAACCCTCTCCTGCCATCTGTGCCCTGCGGCGCCTCGGCCTGGGCACGTCGTTTGCGGTCTGCTACTCCGCCCTGCTCACCAAAACCAATAGAATCGCCAGGATTTTCAGTGGGGTGAAGGACGGGGGTGGCGCGACAAGGCCACGCTTCATTAGCCCCTCCTCTCAGGTGAGTGATTGCACAGTCAGCTACCAGTCAAATGGAGATGGATGTATGGATGGACTTTGGATAGAGTTTGAAACAGCTTATGCAGCTCTTCATTTTACCTTCCTCTCCTCTCTTCCTTCGCCTCTCTGTTCTTCCCTCCCTCCCTCCCTTCTTTCCCAGGTGTTCATCTGTCTGAGTCTGATCTCGGTCCAGTTGGTGATGGTGTCAGTGTGGCTGCTGCTGGAAGTTCCCGGGACGCGGCGCTTCACGTTGCCAGAGCGACGGCAGACTGTCATCCTCAAGTGTAACGTGCGCGACTCCAGCATGCTGCTGTCACTGGGATACGATGTGCTCCTGGTCATCCTGTGTACTGTGTAAGTGTAGCAGCTGGTTTGGTGAATTATTATGGCATGATAAATAACTGACAGGTTGCGTTCCAAAATGCGTCATGTTCTCGGCCATGGGCTCTTCGTTTGCTGCATTTTGGTGCACTTTTTGGTGCACTGCTGGAAAAAAATCACCTTATGTTCACTGTTCAATGTTTCAAAAACACAAATTATTAAATCCTCAACAATTTCTCTAGGCCCTAAAATAGCTTCAATAATATTCCAAACCACCTTTGCTCTCTGGGCTTATTGATCGTGTATCTGAAACATGATTCTCTCCCTCTAGGTATGCCTTCAAGACCAGGAAGTGTCCCGAGAACTTCAACGAGGCCAAGTTCATTGGATTCACCATGTACACCACCTGTATCATTTGGCTGGCCTTCCTCCCCATCTTCTATGTTACATCTAGTGACTACAGGGTATCTTCTCACACACACACACACACACACACACACACACACCTACACACACACAGGTCACAGAAAACACAGGTATAGTGGCACCTTGAACAAATTCTAATCCTGCTTGCAATGGTCCCAGCTCTGCAGTGCTGGGATGACAAACAGACAGGCTCTGTCAAACTGCTGACACATGTCCAGATTTGACAGCAAAGGGAGTGAGTGTTCACCTGATCCATACAAATCTTACGCATACACACACACTTAAGCACACACACGCACATGCACTGTATCAAAGGGCCTGAGAGAAGACTGCTGATGCCAGGGCTGTTCATCTGATCCCCATAAAAAACAGCTTTCTCTCACCCTACCCCACCCTCTCTCTCTCTCTCTCACTCCCTCTCTCTCTCTCTCGCTCTCTCTCTCCCTCTCTCTCTCTCTCTTTCGCTCGCTCTCTCACACTCTCTCTCGGGAAATAAGCATTTCTTTGGCCTTGTAATCTGACTTTAAGATTAGTCAGGTAGAAGCATAACATCACTCACCGACATACACACCCACACACACACATAGGCACATACAGTACATACACAGAGGAGATGTTGGAGGGCTGATCACTAATGTGCTTCTCTGTACTGTGAGAGCTCCTGTAATTTAACCCTGTAACCTCGCTCTTTTCAGCCACACAAAGTTAGACGGCTGTAGCAATAAAAGAAAAAGGCAACCTGAAAGGCACACACACACCTGTCCAGACCTGTGATGAAGAAAGAATGAAACAGTTAATTTTGCTTGTGTAGAACTTTTGTGTTTAGCCAGCTAACATTCTTATAGTATAATAAATCACAGAAACTGAAGGTAATGCTACCATTGAGATACCGTAAAGTTCGGCCCATGTGGTCTCTGCTGATTAAGTCTTTTATTGATCCACTCTGTAATTGTTATCCTCTGGGCTGTTGCAAAGCAACAAAGTCCTGCCAATAAACAGCAATACTCCACTTTAAAGGCCCCATTGGCTCTGTGCAGGTATCGAGACTGGTGAATCACTTAAGGCATTTATATGTTCTATATTTATTGATTGTTTTCCTTATTTGCTTGTATTTATTATTGCTTCATTGTCTGTAAAGCACTTTATAGTATTGATTCAAAAACTGCCATAGGAAATTAAGTTCATTATTATAAAGTTTATTATCATCAAACTTGGCATCATCTAATCAAGCCATTTAACTTTTAACGGCATTGTAATATGTGAGTATGTTGAGTTTTATTAATCAAAGTCTAGCTAGTAAGAGAGAGTGCGCAACATTGCTGTATGTGTCTCAGTCTCCTTCTGCCTTTGTCCTCTCCAGGTTCAGACCACTACTATGTGCATCTCAGTCAGTCTGAGTGGCTTTGTGGTCCTCGGCTGTATGTTTGCTCCCAAGGTCCATATCATCATGTTCCAGCCCCAGAAGAATGTGACCAGCCACAGGCTCAACCTCAATCGCTTCAGTGTCAGCGGTCCCGCCACCACATACGCATCTCACGGTAGGTTACATGCGGTTAACTCACTGTTAAAGGGCTCCCGCAGTGAGGGCGTTAAGAGCAGCACCCTCCTGCTGTTTTTTCAAATGATGGGTGGGTTCAGCATTCACTATCTACCATAAAGCACAGCCTTCTGGTCCACTTTGCAATTGCTTGGACTGCAGGTTTATCCCCCTTACATCCCCTTTGTCACGCCAGCTAACCCCCTCCCTCCTTGCACTGATGACATCATTATCACATTATCAAAACTAACGCTGATATTTCTAGTATTAGGAAAATATATATTTGATGCACTTTTGGATCAAAATCATTCAACACGTATATTTGGCTGTATCTGAGCTTATTTTTGACTAAAGTAGCCCCTTTAAAACAATTCTCTGTACAGACCTATTGTACTAGAAATTAGTAGAAACTAGGATTTCTGTCATTTTATCTAATTATCCTCTCCCTTCCTCTTTTTTGCTCCATCTCTCTCTCCAGCTTCTGTCAGCGCCCACTACGTTCCAACCGTGTGCAACGGGAGAGAAATTGTCGACTCCACCACTTCCTCCCTGTGACCACACCCAATCCGCTCTCTAAATCTGCCCCTGCGACTGTTAGCCAATCCACGAACATTATCCCCTTCAACCATCATCCCCCAACCCACACACGCACACACACACACACACATACAGACACACACACACACAAACACATGTACATGCATACAAATGCATACAAGCACACATGCATACAAACAAACACCTTCCTTGTGGACTAGAACTGTATTGTTTCACATATGTAGAAAGTGTGTAACTATAATTAAATTATTTTCTAGGGATGTACATACATGGAATCAACATTGTTGTAAGTAGAGAAACAAAAGAACAAAAAAAATTTCTAGGAGGAATTTTTGGAGCCTTTGTTTTTGATAGCTTTGTTATGACGCTGTGTAAATAGACATGCGCTTGGTCATGGTAGGAGGGTGTGTGTCCCTCGGTCTGGACACACAGTTGTGGCTCTGCTTGCCTCACCTGCAATATCCCACAGACTTTTTATTCTCATGCTTTTTTGTAGGTCTCATTGTAATAACCGATTCTGTATGCATTTATATTGTGTATCTGTACATTTGTATATTATACTACTGATGGTTCAAAGAGCACAACGTTGACAGTATTGTAACCCTAGAATGAGTGTGAACGAAACTATGAACTGAAGAGCATAGAACGGCTAGAATGGACATGTACAAAATTCATCAAACTCATTGACTTACAGTAATACTGTGGCAGAACACAATTCACTTTGAGAATCCATCTATTCACATCTTGATAGATGTGCTTTGCATCCTAGATCAGTATAAAGAAACCCATTGTGGCTGTTTTGCAGGTAAATATGTCTTGCTTTTGATACAAATGTTCATTTTTCTATTTCTAATCATGGAATCCCTTTATCTAAATGGCCATAGTTCCAGACGTGTTCACCAAAGCTACAGTATGTTCACTCCCACTCTCAAACTGCTGTTCCTTTAGAGGACTGCAGTAATGGATTGGTAATAATAACTAATGATAGGTCTGAAAAGATAGAGTACATCAAATGCATTTGTTTTGCCTCAAAACTGTTATTACAGCCAGTGCCATGATAGTTCTGTCAACAAAGAAAATTGGTGTCTTACCTAGCAAATTATGAATTTGTACTCAAATGACTCAAGCATTAATGGAAGTAAACAGTTCGAAACAGTCTGTTTTGCTAAACACATGTTTAATTTTTCAACCAACAGGGGTGTGGTTTGGCTATGTTTGTTGTGTCCCGTAGATAATGTGATGATGTTTTGAATATGGCTATGTGCCTTAATGTATGTCTGATAGTGCTCCAGGTAGAGGTTGCCCTTAGATAGGAGCCAGAAATCAGTTTAGCATTACCAATCCTGAGTCCTTGTTTGGTAAATGTAAAAGTGACCTCAGAGTATACAGTAAGTGTTTCGGGGAGACATCATGCTAGTTAGTTCTATTCCCCATCAAGCCTTCTGTCGTTGATTGTTTACCTGAAGAAGTGTTGATGGGCATACAGTGAAGCTAAGGGATCTATAGTTTAAAGTGACTTTCTCTACCCCGCTTCTTTCTTCAGTCTGCGATAAAAACAACATCAAAATGATATTTCCTATAGACACCAATCACATTGATTACGTTATTCTTATGTTTTACAGATTAGCTCAAGTGAAAGAGGGGATGGGAAGAGAAGCTGACGTACCATTAAGATGAAGTCATTGACTCATCGACTTATTGAAGTGTGCAGTTTACATGTCTGTGTTAAATGTGTTGATATTGAGAGGCACAGTGCAGCAGCTGGCATCGGCAGTCCCAGAGAGGCTCACGAGAGGAAGCAGAGTACACAATGTCAGCTGCTGTTAGAGCCCAGCCAATGGAAGGATATTAGAGCAGAGATCAAAACACTTATCAAAACATCCAAACACATCAAACTATCTCTAGTTGTGACTGGAAATATGACAAACACTCTGTTGGGAGACAATGATGAGGTGGGGTAAAATGCACAAAATGACAAAAACATTAGTTGTAAAATTGCTGTGGATGACCATGTTAAAAGAAAACCTAATATAGCTGCAACACAAACAGTGGAGAGATTTATGTATACAGTACATTATAATTCATATTCAATTTTGGCTTCCACTGCAGGATTTGTTGCATATAGGATGGTACAAGGTGTACAAAATGTTGCTGGTAAAAGCTTAATAAATTAAGTTTAAATTAGTTTATATAATACGCTATCTAAAATAGAGGTTTGACTGCCGTATTTGATGTATTTCTAACAAAAAGTTAAATAATCAGAATGAGATATTTGCCCCGACAGCCCTTTTAACTGTCGAGTCCCCAAATGAGCATCCCAGAGCTGTTCTATCTGTGTTGAAGTTATATAGTAGGTAAAGCAGAACTGTTGAACATTCATCTTTTAACCAGCCTACACCTCCTTGGCACAGTCCCTGTCCCCAACAGCACCCTGGGAGATTATCACGCTGAATGATAGATTGAAAGAATTTGAGAGAGCGGTGGATGCGCCAAGACGTGCCGCCCTACATTGGGGCGTGTGCAAGGTGCAGGGAGCAGGGGGAGAGAGCGATGTGGCAGAGCAGAGGGGAGCTGCTGCTGGATTATGTAAAGCACTCCCACGGCCCAGAAGTCACAGCACTTCTATGGAAGCTCAAAGCATCCCAGAGATTCACAGGCTTTGTTAGCAGAAGGCTTAGCCATTCACTCAGTGGTCCTGCTCCCACAAGATACACCCCGCATGGCAGGTTGCTATGGACAACCGCTGCCACATCCGCTGCCGGAATGTCTATTTGTCTGCACGGAGAAGAGGGTGGGAGGAGGGGTGAGGAGAGTGCGAAAAGAGGAGGAATGCAAAGAGGGAAACGGGTTGCTGGTTCTGATTCAAATTGGCAGTGATTGATGGGACTTGGCCCAGCAAGGCCCAGTCCTCCACTCCCAGCTTTTAATGGCCACACAAATAGAGCACTTAACCCTCATTCTCCTCTCATTTAGTCTGGTGACCACTCTTGGACAACACTCTCACACTCTTCCTCTAACCCCCTTTCTCTCACTCCGTCTCACCCCTTCAACCTTTCCCCTGCCACCTTTGTTCACCTCATCTCCACTCTATGTGTGAAACTTGCTGTTGAGTCAGTCTCAGCCAAGACCACCTATAAGCCAGACCAGCAGATTGCTAGCCCACGCCTACACAGAGGCACTCAGATCCGGGTGCCCACCGCAGCACATGCCAAGGCAGCAGCCTTGAGGAGATTGGAAATGGGATAAGGGGAAGGTAGACAAAGGAGTTGGAGAGTGTATGGGAAAATGAAACTGGGATGTAGATGTAAAGGAAACACGTCCCTTTGAAATACATCACCTTACTCACTACACTCACTTCATGTACCCAATACCTCTCTGGAAGGTTCCTTAATTGGCTATGCTCATGAATATCCCTTTCAACGGCAAGCCATCCACTACGGACATTGTCCCTCTATTCAGCCTGTGCCAACTGCCATGTGCTCTACAAGGGTCTCTGTGCTGCAGCCACGCTATATAACAGAATGTGTCCTTGGTCTCTAGGATTTGAAACAAGACAAGATCTCGGTGGTAAAATCGAGCCGAGGTCAAGCTGAACTCTGGAACTGGGCAATCACAAAGCAATAGTTCCGTGTTTATGATGCGTGCAATAACGAGGCTATGATGACATCATAATAAATAATAACAAGCAAACAGCCGGTGTTGTCTGCTCGTCCTTCTGTGTCCCTCCTGCTTTGACTAATCAAGTTCCTGAAGAAAAACTGCTCCGTGCGTCTCTGTGTCTGCGGAATCTATAAATCTCACCCAAAATGCAAATGTTGTATGCAAGTGTAGGTAAATGTGTCTCTTCAGCAACATTAACAGCTCCTCACCACAAGCATCTTTCTGTTTCTCTCTCTCTCTCTCTCTCACATACACACACACACACACACACACACACAGGCTATTCATAGCGTGTGTTGGCAAATCTTGAAAAATGTCTCTAACACTCTGCTTAATCTGTTCCCTAAGTGATGGCACTCCAATTAAACCGTCTACTGGACTCTGCTCCCTGCCTTAGGACAATGCACTCTAGTGTGTCAGTGTCTCTTTGTGAAAGACAGACAGACAACGCAGACAGACAGGCAAGCAGAGAGACAGAAAGACAGAAAGAAAGAAAGAAAGAAAGAAAGAAAGAAAGAAAAGTTTGACAAGGCTCAAGATCACACACAGAGAGGGGGGGGTTGGGGGGGCTGTCAGCAGTTATCTGTCCTCCACTGCCCTCCACAGGACAGTCTGGCACCATGTGTGTTAGAATAGAGCCGAGGGTCAATGGGTTTCTGTAGAAAGGTAAAGCAGGTTGCTAATGGGGGTCTCCAAATTTCAGGCTGCTAATGCAAATTCAGGATGAATGTCAGTTCAGGAGAACACTGCAGACAGTAAACTGCTGTGCCAAGTTCTAAATGCCTGCAGGTCATGTATGTTCCCTGTTCCACCCCGGAGTCCCTGTCTCTTCAATGTCATGATACTGCCTATACTCTCCTACTTCTTGCAGAACTGGGGGGGGGGGGGGCGGGGGGGGGGGGGGTGTTTACTCTTCTAGCTGGCCTGGCTTTGATCGCCCTCTGGTGGTAGGCTAGGGTCAATGTGCCAAAGATTTAAAACCTGATTTAGCTTACACAACCAGGGATTTCCATGTATTTTAGCTGACATTTTTGTCAACTACTTGAAGGGAGATAGAACCACCCAGAACATAAAGCACAACATTTTTTAATCTGTTCCTTTCAGTGAGCTCCAATAGCCTTACCTTGGTTCCTGAAGGTTGCTGTGTGCTCTAAGTGTTCAACCCTCCCCTTTTCTGTGTGCATCTCACCCAAAAATCCAGGGAAAACCCTGCAAACATTACACTGTCTTTGCGATTGTGTGACTTGATATAAGCTACCTTATTCATCCTTATCCTGTCATAGCTTCTTTTTGCTCTTTCTAGTTTGAAAAGATCATGCAGCAAATCATTTGTAATATTATGAGGCTTGTGTTTTTAATGGGCCAGGAGGGAAAAATAGGGGCCTCCTGGTTGGAAGTGATTTGATCCCCCTAGCCGTCCCAATGGTGCGACATACATCTAGTGTTTCATTACTTCCTCTTAAATTTCTAGACCTTTTTCCCTTCCTTGGGAACTTTCCTTAACCACCCCTTAAATGTGTATAAGTGAGGACAGGAAAGTATTAAATTCAAAGTACAATGCTCCATGTTTCCGCAATAGCAATAGCACTGTAGAAATTTGGAGGCTTTGGTCTGTTGATTGAGTAATGACATCAAAAGCCATAACCCGGTGCATTGTTTGGTCCGTCCCCTGATCCCTACAGTCAGAGAGATCCAAGAGAAAGGATTTGATATTTCTTTTCTGATGGCAGCCAGGGGTTTAACTTTTGTCCATTATCAGTCCATACATTACTCCTGATAATAATGCTCTCTTCTTTTTATCCCGTTATATTTAATTTATGCTAAAACTGCAAGATTTCAACATATGATACCAACTTTAGAGAAGCTAATGTTGGGTGCAAGTGTAGCCTAAAGTAGGTGAATCTGGCACTTTGACAAGGATCATGCTGGGTGCAGTGCAACAAGGCAAGTACAAGCAGAGAAGTCCAAGGAGAGCTTAATATCACAGAAAGAGGCTCTATATTAACATTTCTCTGTCCTCTACTGCCCTCTACAGGAGAGCATGCAGTAGAGTAGAGCTGAGGGTCAATGGAGCCAGAGGGGTGTGAGTAGACAGGCCTTTCTGATAGGCCTGGTAATTTAACAATATTATAAAGTATAAAAAAAAAAAGGCCAGTTCTGTCTTTTGGTACCAACATCTACTGATTCCCTTCAAGCCGATTAAGGGTGTAAAGTTTTATTGAGTTTCAGTAACACAAGAATAGTTGATGACTCTATGAACTCTGTGAATATGTTTCTGCATGATCTTGAGCACAATGTCAGCCATTTTGACTATAAGTGATGTTTAAGTCTTTACCAACATTATGAACCAAAAGGGGCACCAGTGAACTTACTCCCTTCATCTTCTGGACTCATAAGTGGACTTATACTCTTTTGGCTCCAATCAATAACCTTATTTTTCAGTTAAGGCTTTATGGTTTTCTTCAAAATTCAAAATGATTCCATATTTCAATTTTAATAAATAGATCTCTTCAACATCTTCTATTTAATATATAGATCAATTTTTTGCCCAGAATGCCAGTTACGCCTCTCCGGCTCCCAGCCCGCCAATGGGTTTCTGAAGATAAAAGTCTAGAAACTTTAGCAAAAGGGAATGAGTCAGCCTGGTTCCACTTGTAGACAAATACATTATAATTTATTTGACTTAACATGGACAGTCAGCATCACAATCTCATCAACATAATGTGACATCTTCATTCTCAATTGGGCAGCAGAACACTCTCACTACAATAACCGGTACCAAAACAAAAGGACAAATAAATGAGAACATATAGGCTTAATATGGCCAGATCATATTAGTGTGTCTGTGTATGTGTCTATGGGAGATGGACAGCCGCTTACTTCGACAGTGCTGATCCTGATGGCAAAATACATCATGGCTAAATGTATATTAGACAATACACAGACTGAAATAAATACCAACGAAAACATCTGAAATAGGCCCTCTGCTTTACCTGAGCGCCTCCAATACCCTTTCTGACATCAGTTTAAATCAGTATATTGCCAGGTAGTCTCTACAATACCACCCACACACACCTTACAGCTTCACAGTACTATGCTTTCAGTTGGACGGCTTTCTCGTACCAAGCTTTAAGGCCACCATGTACGTGTGACTTCTGTGAACCTGGTTCCTACGTGCATGGGAACACACAGTTTGTTTTCCAGGTTCCAAAGCTCATAAAGGGGGGCGATTTGTTAAAGGGGTCTTTTGGTGGCAAGTCTCTTGAGGGCTTGGTCTCTCCCCTCGCTCCTCCTTCGCTCTAGCTCCATACCAGTGCTTTTGGATGAGACGAGTTTAGCTGCACATTTTCATAGTTCTCTCCATTCCCCTAAGACCAGAAACAAACACATTTATTGCAACAAAAAAAAAGGGTAAAACATTTTATAGAAAACTTTTACTCAATTTTTACTCAAAAGTGCAGTTTGATCAATGATGCTATGACTCACCTTGGATGCTATGGCTTTGAGTTTGCCCAGCAGAGAAGGCTTCGTGTACACAATCTCATCCTCCATTTCTCCCTCGTTCTCCTCTCCCTCCATCACAGCACAGCTGTCAGCTCCTGGCATCTCACACTCCTTATTGGCAGACATCACCAGCCGGGAGTACTTATACTCCAGCCTGGCAGAGAGACAGGGGACAGAATCGATACTGTAGGAAAACACGGTGTGTGAGAGAGCAAAGGCAGAACGATGCTGATGATGAATATTGGCAAAAACAAGGACATGATGAGGAAAGATGGAAGTAGGGAGGGAATGAAGGAAGAAAGGAGTAGGGAGGGAAGGAATAAAGAAAGGGAGGAGGCAAGGAATAAAGAAAGAGAGCAAGGAAGGAAGGGGGGGAGGAAGGAAGGAAGAAAGGAAGGAATGAGGAAATGAAGGAAGAAAGAAAGGGAGTAGGGAGGTAAGGAAGAAAGGGAGTACGGAAGGAAGAAAGAAAGGGGGTAGGGAAGGAATAAAAAATGGCAGGAAAAGGAAGGAAGGAAGGAAGGAAGGAAGGAAGGATGGAAGTAGGGAGGGAATGAAGGAAGAAAGGAGTAGAGAGGGAAGGAATAAAGAAAGGGAGGAGGCAAGGAATAAAGAAAGAGAGCAAGGAAGGAAGGGGGGGAGGAAGGAAGGAAGAAAGGAAGGAATGAGGAAATGAAGGAAGAAAGAAAGGGAGTAGGGAGGTAAGGAAGAAAGGGAGTACAGAAGGAAGAAAGAAAGGGGGTAGGGAAGGAATAAAAAATGGCAGGAAAAGGAAGGAAGGAAGGAAGGAAGGAAGGATGGAAGTAGGGAGGGAATGAAGGAAGAAAGGAGTAGAGAGGGAAGGAATAAAGAAAGGGAGGAGGCAAGGAATAAAGAAAGAGAGCAAGGAAGGAAGGGGGGAGGAAGGAAGGAAGAAAGGAAGGAATGAGGAAATGAAGGAAGAAAGAAAGGGAGTAGGGAGGTAAGGAAGAAAGGGAGTACGGAAGGAAGAAAGAAAGGGGGTAGGGAAGGAATAAAAAATGGCAGGAAAAGGAAGGAAGGAAGGAAGGAAGGAAGGAAGGAAGGAAAGAAGGAAGGAAGGAAGGAAGGAAGTAAGGAAGGCTCTTGTCCCTCTTGTACCTCTTGTTCTTCTTCCAGAAGTAGCAGGTGAGGGAGATGAGCAGCGCGGCGGTGAAGGCTGCGAGTCCCGCACCGAGCCGGATCCAGAACTCCACACTCTCACATGGGAAGGTCTTCCTCTCAGGCAGGGACACGCCCCCCATACACAGCTTTGGCTCAGTCCACACATACAGCAAGTCCTGAAGATGCACACGCATGTATCAGAGAGTGACAGAGCCAGTAGGTACACTAGACACACTAAACACACATTTTGCATGCGCACACATATGACTTTGACTTTACTAATTCATGCTTGCAGTAAAGTATACTGAAACACTGAATCCATAAAAAAGCACATTTGGACATGTGGACAAGACAATGTACAAAGACACATAAAAGATTAAAGGGAATAAAAAGATCAGCAGAATAGAAATTTAAAAAGATATACTGTATTTACATACAAAGTTCCTAAAAATAGGTGTAGCAAAGACTATGTTATAACTTGACAATGTAGCCTATAGGGAACTGTACAATTAACGTGAAAAAGATGTTCTCATACATTTGGACAAAGGAAACAAATGTACACAAAGTTAATTGGTTCAGCCTGACTGCAGTATGCAGAGTTGCATTTTTCAGTCAATTTGTTTTGGCACTGAACTCTGAACGCTAATTTGTTGTAGTTCCTCAGTGTTTCTCAATATGTCCACACACACACACACACACACACACACACACACCTGTTGTCCCCTCTTGCAGGCTCCCTCTATCTGATGGTAGTCTCTCTCTGTGCATGTGGGACACGCCCCTGAGCTCTCCCATATGAAGTGAAAGGTGCAGCCGTCGCATGTTCCCGCAGGGCACTGACTACAACAGCCAAACAAAGACGGTCACCAACACACCACATCAGGCACAGATAAAGCTTTCCTGTGATACTGTGTTACGAAACTGAGTGGGAAAGATGAAAGACGGACACTCAAGAGAAACAGCGATATAAGATGCAGTACCTGGGAACGGTGAGCTCTCCCTTGCCGCTCCTCTCTGGGTTACAGCGAAGTGTGACGACCGCACTCCGGCCTGACTCGCATGATGACGTCGCCTCCAGGGAACTTAATGAAAACAGCATGAGCAGCGTGAGAAAACAACATTGAGTATTGAATTTCTGTGTGAAATAATGTGTGAAACGTTAGAGGTACCGGTAGAAGAAGTTGACATCAGGGACTTTCTTGGAGGTCTGGGGGAACAGCTCTGGTCTCGCCCTGATTCCATCAAGTGTACTCGCAACTGTTGCTCCTATTAATAACGTACAATAGTAGCCCAAAGAAAGGTTATTTTTTTCTTAGTACGTGTTTTTGTGTGCATGTACAATCAAGACTTAAGTATTGTGTCAGTGACTGTTGACTCATCTATAGTGTAATATGAATTTAACATTAAAAGATGAACATGAGCCAAAAAGAACAAACCAGTGTTTTTGTTATTATGGCCATGTTAAACAATTCTAAAGCAATGACAACAGTAAAAAACGTATCAACTCTCAGCAGCAATATCTACATGATTGGCTGTGTGTTATGTTCATACACTGACCAAGAAATGTGTCTGCTAGGTTAATGGACTGGGAGGAGAGTGCTGTGTGGAAGCCCCGTCCACTAGCTGGGATTATGGTTGACTGACAGATGAAGGTCTTCACAGAATTGGCAGCTTCCCCTTTCTCTCTCTGGGAGTCAGTGATGGATAGATCTGTCACATTATCTGTGCAGACGGCCAAATGGCCCTGAGTAGAAACAGAACAGAGAGCAAAGCGTGAGGGCATTGTAGTGATGGACATACTAAAGTATTTTAAGTATTTTCTGTGTGTTCATCCCCACATACCTCTCCTCCACACAGGCTGATGTTGAACTGGTGGTAGTACTTGGTTCCCTTGGAGGTAAAGCTGGGGCCGTTCATCAGCGACCCAACAGAGCCAAGCAGGCTGAAGTCAAAAGTCAGAGTGACGTTGCCCTCAGTGTGGGTGAAGTGGCAGTCGCTGTAGCATAAACTGTGCTCCTGAACAAAAAAACATTAATATATGGTTCAGGGTTGGGGTCAATTCATGAATGAACTCATCGATTCCAATTCAACTGAGGAATTGGAAATTGAAAAAACTACAGGAAACTGAATTGGAATTGAATTGGAATTCCAGGAAGTTACATTTAATTCAATGAAATTTTGTGAAGTTAAAGGTGGTATTTGATGCATAACATGTAATTGTAATACATGCATTATGATTGAATGCATTTGATTTGTTGAACTGTCTTTTATTTGATTCACAATGTTTGATTTACATGGAATTTATTTCAATTCTGTTTCCTGTCATTCCAATTCAAATCCAATTCTGTTTCCTCAGAACTGGGTGCAATTCCAATTCCAATTCCAATTCCAACTCCAGGAATTGAATTGGAATTTACCATGCATTCTCAATTAAATTCATGAATGGGCCCCAACCCTGATATGGTTGCAGGTCATATGAATAACATAGCAAAGTGACACATAAATAATAACTGAGCTTTTGCACTACTATAGCCATCCTCTGTGAAAAGAAAAAACCCAAACTAGGTCAATTCCTATTCCACAGACATCAACCCACTTTGTTGCTCTTGCTGGCCGGTCCACAGGGCCTGCAGGCGTCTGGGCCCGGAGTGGTGTGAGAGAGGAGGTGTGTGTTGGCCGGACACTCTGTGCACTGGCTGGTGTGTGTGTCTATGTAGTGTCCGGGTGGGCAGGGCACACACAGGGAGCTGGAGGGCTGGGAGCTGAGGGCACAGGCCCGGCACTCAGAGGAAGCCCCGTCCACAGCATTGCTCACCGAGATGGAGTAGATACGCACCACGTCGTTCACATACCGACGCACCTGAGGGAGACAGAGAAATAGGTACAGAATGACGTATACAGTTAGAACACTGTTGACTGTGTGTGTGTGTTCATACATTCATACTCACATCTGAGGGTTGGTTGGTCCTCTGGAAAGCCCATGTGTATGAGACTGAGGCATTCTTTGTCATGACGTGTGTGTAGGACTGTCTTGACTTACTGCCCTCCCATGACTCCACCACTGTGGTACTCTTCCTGTTTACATCCTAAACACAGCAACATCAAAATCCTTTAGATATCTTTCCTGTGATAGCATGCAAATCAGCATGTGTTTAAAATGAGAAAATATATTCCACATGAGATGCACGGGGATTCAGAGTCAAATCTGTCCTCCTACTGTCTATGTCATACTGTATGAAGCAACAGACACATATTTTGGGAGGTCTTCTCACCATCATGAAGTAGAGTTCACAGTCAGCCGTGCACACCGTCTCAAATTCAAAGGTGATGCGACCAAATTCTGTCCCCGAATGGGTCGACACTGACATAGGAAGCCTGATGGAGGATGCAAAAACAGAGTAAAGGGAAATAAACAGTGGGAGAGAGAAACAGATGGTTCAGTGAAAGAGTGATGGATAATAAAAAAAAAAAAACACTCACTTGAAGCCAGGAACGTGGATGTTGAGGATGAGGTAATCATTATCCGAGCCTCCTGCTCCACTCTGGATATGATCTCCAGCCACCTCCCAGCCTCAAGGACAGAACAAAAAAAAATAAAAATCACATTACTAACTACTATTAGCAAAAAGTATGTACATGTGCTGCATTAGCTCTGGTACAATCCACAGAGAGAGAAACATACATAGAGAGAGACAGAGAGAGAGAGAGAGATGGTGCACCACTAAGCCTATCACACAGTGTCCCTTTGCCAAGAGTGGGCGAACAGCACCCACCATTCATGCTGTCACATTTGGAGTTGCCCACGTTGAAACAGGAGGTCTTCATGTTGGCAGGGAGAACATTCCACCACTTATACTCGTAACCCAGGGTGGGTTCTGTACCCGCCGGACACCGCTCACATGCTGGGGGGGAGGGCAGAATGAAGAACGCAATTAGGAAAACATAAGAAAGAAAGAAAGAAAGAAAGACAGAAAGAAAGAAAGAAAGAAAGAAAGAGAGAAGTCACTTTGAGTTGCTTAATGTCCTGCCATAATCACCATCATATATTAAACATAACGGTTATGCTAATGAGGTCATTGATTAAGCTAATTAACACATTAATTAGCTAATTGTCGCTGTCGGGTGAAAACCTTGTATCTCCGAAATGTAGATTTTTCCGGAGCTAAGAAAAATAGGCTTGTTTTTAGTCTGACCACCATGTATTTCTAGTTTATCCAGTGGGTTTTGAAATGGTTTCATCAGCCTGAGGGTCATAGAATTTTCTCAACTCATAGAGGAGCATGTAATCCTTCAAGTGAAGTTAAAATGTGACAATACCAAAATTGGAGTTGAAATATTTCTATGTCAACATACTTGTCTTCACATAACACCTGGGTGGTATTAATATGAACTCCGTATCTTAAAGCATTAAGGAGTTATAGTAGCTTTAAGAAAATCAGTTTTTCATCATTAATCTACCAATTCATGCAGCAAGGTGCTCCAAAATCTAATCAGATCATCTACTCTATAGGGGGAACCTGTGGTGTAAGTGTGAAGTTTCTATCATGTATTGTTCTTGAGTTCTTGAGTCTTGAGTCCATGATAACATAGTGTCCTGCATACCATGTACTGTAATGGAGGGACGTAAAAAAAAAACGACAGGGAGAAATACAGGGTAAGTGTACAGAATATTGTACCTTTCATCCCATCAGAATAGGTCCCAGGCAGGCAGGGGGAGCAGGTGGCCGTGTCATTGTTATAGAAACCAGGGTTGCAGGGGGGGCAGGGCTCTCGCTCTCCGCTCGGGGGCAACGCCTCGGCTCCAGCCACACTCTCCAGACAGATCCTCGGCTCGATCCACTTATAAATGACCTGCGTCTGTAATCACACAGGACCAACATGGAGGGTGACGGAGCAGGACAGGAACCGTGATCGCAGGTTAGGACAGAGGGTGCGGGAGCCGACCCAGTTACAGGAAGAAGACAATGATGCTTGGGTCTCATTTAGAAGAAGTTTTCAGTTTCTCCTCCTCTCTCACCTTGCCGTCCCTGTCACATGCTGTGTGGATCTGGAAATAGTCCTTCCTGGAACATGGAGGTCTGTCCTTACACACACCTGATCCCTCAGCTTGGGGGCACAAGTTGGGGAGGAGACAAAAATAGAGACACAAGAGGAGGCAAAAAAAAAAGGAAAATAACTGTCATTTAAAAGATAAACTGCAAAACAAATCATTTCAGCTACCCAGAATTCCATAAAGTATAATAATAAATAGTGATCTTTCTCGAAAACAATGTTGAAAAGCACTTTACAATGCATGAAAACAATCAACAAGCAAAAATCATTAAAACAGGTAAAGCCAAAGGAGAAGAGAAGGATTCAAATGAAATAGAATAAAGCAAAAGGTATTGAATTTGTGAAGACATGAAGTAAAAACCCACGGGCCATGATGGCAAAGGACCGATCTGCTTTAGTTTTGTGTCTAAATGTAACAGCAACCTAACAAGTCCATTATATCCTAACAGAAGACTCACACTGAAAAGACCACACTGAGGCCCAAGGGTTATACAATATGCATAATGAGGTGTAGTGAATTAAATATGTAATATGTTCTGCATGTTGTAGCCTCCCCGCGCTCTCACAGGGTACGACCTGCTCTGAAGAGGATGTGCACTTACAGGGCCATATTATAGGAAAGATATTTGATCAAGGCTGTTTGAGGAAGAGACGATCAAAACCTGAATGAGTTTACAGCGTCTAACGCATTTACAGTAATTGCATTTTCAAAAAATCCATTCATTTTTACAGGTGGGTTTTAGATTGATTTCCAGACTGGAAATCAATCTAAAACCCACCTGTAAAGACATGGTCTTGACTGCCTCCCTTAAGAACTGTTCAAGTCAACCAGGTTTCCAGTATTTTAACTGACAAGGCCTCTGAAATATCTCTTCTTATCTTGATTTGGGAGGGCTGGTACTGTCTGTCAATCAAGATCCAATATTTTGACTCTACATGTTGGATTGTATTTAATAAATACCCTGTTAACTAAAATATAGCGTATTGAAAAAGATCACAAACTCTTATCCCGAGAAATAGCATATGAGAAAGCAAATTTGTGAAAAGTGAATAATACAGGACCTTTAATAAAATACAAGAGCGCACACACACACACACACACACACACACACACACACCCCACATCATCTGCCAAAATCTGCTACTCCCTCATAAGCAGAGGAACACAAGCCTTCTGCACTGAACTAAAAAGTAAGCTTCTTCTAGGGCATAGGAAGTACTGATCACAAACACTAAAGTTTGACTAATGTGGCAGAAAGTAGGACAAACTCCCTCCTTTGGGTGTGTATCTGTATCTGTCTCCATCAGCAGCACTGATAACAATTACACAGAACACTGCAATGCAGCTCCATTATGTTCCCAAGATCAGAGTATATTCAACCTGGAGTTGAAATGGCAAATATTTGCACATGTCTGCTTCTGTGTGTGTGTGTGTGTGTGTGTGTGTGTGTGTGTGTGTGTGTGTGTGTGTGTGTGTGTGTACCTACGTGCGTAATGAGTGGTGGTGTTACAGGGGGTGCAGGAGCTGGCACCGTGGCCAGAGTAGGTGTCCCGAGGACAGGGGTCACAGGAGGAGGAGCCTGGGACCCGACTGAAGGTCCCCGGCTTACATGGGAAACACTCTGATGTGTAGGCAACTCCTGGCAGAAAGAGACAGGATGAAGGAAAAAAAAGAGAGTGGAAAAAGGAAAATAAATAGTTATTCCTCTGACACTGCACATTTTGAAGAATTGTGTTGTAAGGAAAAGAAAGAGAGTGTGAGTGAGCAGACACATAAGAGAAGAGAAGAGAAGAGAAGAGAAGAGAAGAGAAGAGAAGAAGCCCCCCCCCCAACCTTCTATCTGGACATTCTTCAGCAGAACAGGCTTCACCACTTTGGTCCCCATCAGGACTCCTCCTGTCCTCCAGTACAGGATGTTGGTGCCAGATTTCAGGTTCACCTGGAATACACACAGTTTCAAAGATGATCAGTCAAATCTGATGTGAACAGTAGCAGGGTGTTATTTCTGCTGGGTTTGCTTTATGCTATCCAGCTTCAATTAATGAGATATTCCATCTTAGAATTTCTTTATTCCGCAGATCATCCTCTGCATCAAGCTACGCAGTTAATCCAAATCTGTACAGTTATGCTGAGCTGCTAACAGGTGAATCTCATCATATGCTCATAGGCAGGACGGACTAAAGCCGATAAATCCGCCCACACACACTACTAAACCCCGATCTCAAGAGCTGTGCCGGCGCCACCTTTCCATTGCAATCAAAATCAACAGATAACAATTTAAAATGGAAATAAAGCGTTTTATGAAATTAAAGGCTAAAAATAGTGTGAGAAAAATGTCATTTAACTTAATTAATTAGATTATTTCAGCTGACTTCATCAATCCCAGATGCATCAAGGGTGTAATCAAACTTTAAAAGAGAGCACTGTGATTAAGTCTCAGTTGATTGGTCTATAGAGCATGCAAATTAGACGAGCTCTAAACTAAGCTGCCATGAAACAGGTTAACCATGCAGAATACATTGCTGAGCTTCCTCAGACTTGAGCATGTATTATGGAAACACATTTTTTTAAATCCCTCAAGTTCAACCTAGCTGGTTGTAACTAATGGCTAAAATACCCATAAGACTATCAAACAAATCTAGCCTGACTAATACCAGGTTTTAGCCCACATTAATACTAATCTCCATAAACTTAACATGAGAAAGTATTATATGCTCTCAAGAGACAAGCCTGTGTGTCCTCATAAATCATTTGTAATTTGAGTCTCTAAGAAAATAGTAAAGGAGCAATGTAGCTGTCAAATAGTTCCAAAAACCAAACAAAGTATTAACACTCCTCCCAACATCACAAGCTATTTTGTCTTCTTTAATGAAGGACTGAAGTGGAAAATCAGGCTCTGCTATGCTAATGATTCTGTAAAAATACTGGAGACAAATAATCACAGCTGTCAGCCTGTCTTTATATTTACCAACAGGCGAAGGGAGAGGCTTCCTGCTTGTACCCGCTCCTATCTGGCAGCTCAGGCTCTACTCAACACATTTACTTTGCCAGAGCCGAGGCCAGTAGCCAAAAATCTTCCCTCCATGGCTACTGTTCATCTTACTGCTTGAGTGGATCACTTTCAGCACGTACCGTGTGAGTAGCCCACTCTCCATGATTGGTGAGCTTGAGCCACTTGTTATCAGCAGTCTGATCCATCTCCTGACACTGGTCGTTCTGGATCTTTGAAAATAAACACACACACACACACACACACACACACCATCAGTATGCATCAGCTGAAACATTAACCTGAAACATTCTGATGACTATGTGTATACATACAAACACAACATATCAGGGTAAGAAATTCACTTTTTTCAGAGGGCATTTTTTTTTTGTCATTTTTGTTTTAAATGCTAATATATCACACGTCCCACACTTCTTTCACACTGCTAGAAACTCGCAGTAGGCCTTGCAGAAGAGGATGGTGCCACTTTCCAAACTCTCCGTCTCCAATCAGTCCATCTTCCACCCCTCGATTGTTGAGTTTTTTACAATATTGGCTGTTTTATTTTTTTGCTGAAGCAGTGGTTTGCGTGCAGTTGGCATTTTCACCTGCTGCTGGCTGCGTGCCGCCAACATTTTCTACTGCTTCAGGCTGCGTGAATTGGTTATTTTCTGATCAAAAACTCAATTTTTCCCTCACCCAGAATGCTGGAGAATACTGGAAAGAATATTTGACAACTCAACAAAAAAATGTGAACGGGGTGAAATGCAAAAATGGTACTCCTATCAGGGGCATTTTTTTTGTTTATTTCACAGGTATTTTATGAACTTTCAAGGGCATTTTAAGGGATGTTAATTTCGGACCCTGATAAATACACATATATACTGTATATACACATGCTCAGCATCCCCTTTATTTGATACACCATTTATGCAAACAGCTCAGTCCTCTAGACAGCGAGTCAGGTAGAAATAAAGCGTAAGTATAAAGCTTACAGACAAGGTGGAGAGGTTCAGTTCAGTGAGTCTGTTTGACTAAATGATAGAATGGGCAAGATGTGTGTTTGAATTCATGCCTTGAAGGATTCAGGCTGAAGTGGCAGAAGGGGGTTCTATGCAAATGTGGGGAAATGGTAAATGTACACATTTGCAAGTTGATGTGTTAATTTACCAACTCTGTGGTAAATGTAAACATTCCCCAAGGTAAATCTTGTAAATGTGTGTAACTCCTGGTTAATGTGAGTGGAAAGCGCTAGTCACAGAAGCGCGAGGCTCTCTCACAGTCCTGTCACTACGTTTTATTATGCGTACGGTGATACCACGGGGCCAAATTACTACTTCAGGTTGAATTCTGTAGTGAAGTGAGATCTGTGAGAGTCTGTGAGGTGTGGGAGATTCTTTGTTGCAACATTACAACATCAGAAAACTGGCAAAGGGCGGATCCTGTTTGACAAGTTTTCATGCATGCCCTCCCAGCTGACCTGCATCACAGACTGAGGACTGATGCCTGATTGATTTTATATTTTAGTCCAATAGTGGATACACTAGCCTACACAACTCATTTCCATCCATGTATAAAAAGATAATGATGTGCAAAACATGCTTACCTCTCAATTAAATTCTTTAAATGTGATTTTAAAGAATCCAGCATAACATGACTCCATGAGGCCAATGACCTGTTAAAAGGCTCTACTACAATGAATACTTTTTGTCAATATCCTAATTTGATTAAATTCATCAATAGACCAATATTCAAAAATCAGGTGTAGAACTGTAGCTTTGACAGTGAGCGCAATATCAAATCATCATGTCACAGATATGCGGTCAGCAGGGTGAGAGAGCCTTGTGCTGCTGTCATGTTTTTCACTCACATTAACTGGGAGATTTACACATTTAGCAGATTTACCTTAGGAAATGTGTTTCTACAAACTCTGCGCCTAATGTATACATTTACTATTTTGAAATGAAATGAATGTTGCATCAAAAGCTAATGAATAAGTGGAACTCACAAAGAATTCAAAGAGCAGGTTGTTGTCTGGATACTGGTACTCGAAGCTGACAGAGCCTTGTTTCTTCAGATGGACAGCGTAGATGAGGGAGACGGTGCATTCGTCCCTGTTGGACTCCAGATAGTTGCCCTGAGGCACCCAGGAGGAACTGCAGGGCACAGATTGAGATATAAAGTGAATTTTTACAGGTTACATTCGTCTCTCACACTCACTTTTTTTTCAGTTTTTCAGTTTTTCTTGTATCCTACACACTCACCTGTTGCAGGTGAGCCTGTCATCTCCGTGGAGACTGTTGTCCAGGGAGGTTGCCAGGCTACTGAATCCTGCAGGCATGGAATCCCATTGGTCGAAGCGGATGCCGCTGCCTAGGGAGTAGCTCCCTGCTGCACACTGGGTGCACTCCTGAGCCGACATCTCCAGAAACTCCCCGGCCTCGCACGAGAACGCTGGGGGACACATAGGGAGGAGGTACAGAGGGATGGGAAAAAAATCTTCATGTTTTGTTGTAGCAATGTAAAATAAGACAGAAGACGAATAACACTCAAATACACAACAAATGTCTGCTGCATTCAGTATTATGTAGTCATAGTGACCAAGGATCTTAATCCTCACATCCTGTTAGATAATGTGCGTGTGTGTGTGCGTGTGTGTGTGTGTGTGTGTGTGTGTGCGTGTGTGTGTGTGTGTGTGTGTGTGTGTGTGTGTGTGCGTCTGTCTGTCTGTGTGCGTTTTCCACTCAGCCAATAATGTGATGTCCTCTGTGCCAATTTTTTGACAGTGTCAGTCTTCCTCATAACCTGACCTGTTCAATTGATGCTCTCCAGGCTTCAGTGGAAACAACACGAACAATGTGTGTGGGCATAATGACGTACATAGTTTACACGCCGTGTGTGGATGTGTGCCACTGTACACAACATCCGTGTTCCGAGTGTTAAGACCAGCGCTTGAGGGTTTTGCCTGCAGTAGTTACAAGGGAACCACAGATTGCAAGACTCTCTCTCAGTTGCTTTCATAGGAACTGGACCAGGAAGAAGGAAACAGAAAAAGACAAAAATAACAAAGAGATGTTAAGTGCACTCCCTCCCTGCTAAGCTGTAAACTTTTTCCCTGTACAGAGAGGTATGCAACCTCAAGGTGTAAATGTCTCTACAAGCAATTTGCACAGAACTCCCATTTTGTTGGAACAGTGAGACACTGAGTGAATGAACGTGAAATTCACGCTGCAATCTGTGCCTCAATTTGTAATGATCCAATGTTATAATTGTAATATTTTCATTGTATATATTATTATTGTTGTATGAATTTTCTAAATCATGCCACTAGTCAAAACAGCATCTTCTGCTCACAGTAGAATACCTCGCTAGTCTATTTTGAGTGTACAGAAATGTTTTCCGTTAATGTGTAAAATGTCTGTCTATGTTAGCAAACACTGGCCTGTTCATGAATATTTAGGCACAAAGTGTCTATGCACCTCTGTTACCGAGTGACCTCTCCTGCAGCCCAATAGTTTACACACAGAGTTCCTCGTTCAAAATCTCAATTAAATCATTAGTGAAGCTGCTGTACTAGAATAACCTGTTTTAGGGAGACTCATATGACCACCCACCCTGTAGAAAATAAGTTTCCACACAATTAAAGTCTCCCTCAGCGGCTCCATCATGATGAGTCACTTTCTAAATACCAGTCAGAGGTTAGTAACTCAGTCGCAGAAGGACCCCGACCGAAAAACCAAAATAAATGAGAAAGATTACCGCCTAGACCCTTTGATTAGCCTTTTACTCAGCAGACCACAGTCGCCATGGCAAGACATAAGCACTGAAAAAGCATGCAATACTTGCCACCTATGAATAACTGTGTCAGTTCCCAAGCACAAAGAATGATCTTCCTATTCTGCATAATCAGTCTCTATGTATTCCAATGCTTTATATCTGAGAAAGCAGTTGTCTATTTGGTCAGATTTACTAACAGGTGCATGGTTACCTGTGCATCTGTTGAGGAAGACCAATGTCTGTAACCAACTAACTCATATGATATATATATAATTATGTGAGGCAAAACATGTCCCGTTAAGAATGTGATTTGTGAAGTAAGCCAGCAGAGAGTGGTTATGTGACAGTGTTTTGCTCTGAGGTTATTGGCCTGTGGATTCGCGCTGCTGTTGGCTGGAGGATATCCAGACAGGGTCAATCAGGTTGTGGTGGTAGGAAATTCCAGGCTACTGATAAGAAGGTGAGAGACAAGCACAGACTCTCACTCAGTCACACACACACACATTTATTGCTAACTTACTGCACTCTGTGCCGCGTACTGGCTCTGGTAGTCCGATGCAGGCTCCTGGGATCTGGGGGATGGCCACTCTCCAACGTGATCCCGTACTGTCACACTCGGTGTACTCATAGTAGTAGTCGGTCTGCCCAAACACACACAGACACACACAACATCTGCATAAGAAATCAGTGTGAAACCCAAACAAAGAGCGAATGTAGGCCAGAGGCAGGTCAGTAAATATTGCACCACAAGAGGCCTCCACCCAGATCTGAGACCTGAGTCATCTCATTCTGGGTGAGAATGTTTCGCAAATGAGAGCAGACTCAGTGGGCGAAGCTGCTGCGTTCAACTTCAACATCCAGCTGCCCGGGCTTGCAAAACAGGAGCACCCCATTATGCAGAGTGTTATCTCTCTAGCCACAACCACTCGTCGACCCTGGACACACAACATTCCATCTCCACGGTGATGGGAACAGGGGCGATGGCAGCAGTGGGCTGGAACTAGAGGCTCTGATGTTCTTGTGTTTTCATGACGAACAATTCAAAAGTTGGATTATTGCATGTTGTGGTGTGGAGTGAGACCATTAGCTTGATAGAGTACAGATGTTCTGACCTCCACAGAGTTTCTCACCTCCTTTCTGTGCATAAGAAATGGCTGTGGCCTCATTTAGGACAGTTCTGACACCATGTAGAGCCAAACCAGATCTTGATGCTACAGTGCATGCAGACTGTTGCATGTGTGGAATGTTTCTCTCTGGTGTCTGTGAGTCTGGCGATAGGCTTCAGTCACACTGATGATAAAGGACCAGATATATGAGGCTATATGAGGCTGAATCAAGCAGGTTTTTTCATTATAAACCCCACTCAATAATATTATTTTCTATCGCAACACTGATACCATGCGTACAAGAGTTTGCTCAGATCCAAGTAAATGAAACCCACAAAGAATAAGTATTGTATTCTGATCTCTGTAGCACTACGCCCGCCCTACCTCTCATGAGTCAGGGTGATGTAGCACTCCCACAAGAGCTGAGGTCAACCACTGACATGGCAAATTTACATTATTCATCTCACACTACAACTCTCTCCTGAATGCCTTTCGTGCGATTTAAAACCTGATATCAGCTTTGATGTCACATGCTGTCATCCCAGAGAAGCTGCCTCATCCTGCATATCACACACTTATGACCACATAGGCCTGAGAGAGAGAGAGCCACTGTAATCTCAGTGCCCGAGTGAAAACAGTGATTGAGCCAATAGGCTGTGAGAATGGAGCTGCACTATCTGTGTGTGACTGTGTTTGCCAGCCTGGACTCAGGAGGTGTTGAGCTGAGCCGGACAGGGGGAAGGAAAGGCCAGCCCATGCAGGAAACTGATAACATGTTAAAGTATTGGCACTGAGTGGTGAAGTTCAGCATACAACAGACCACATCAGAGACTAATACCACCACCCCCCCACCCCCACCCCCAACCCCCCCCACCCCCATGCTCCACCATGTTGTTACTTGCTCTCATCTGAAAAATGTCCATAGTTGTCCTCCCACCTGCTGTAAATGAAGATGCTGAGGGGGGATTTTCTGTTTTTAAACACTACAATAAAGCAAGGATCTATCCGGATACGTGTCATCAATTCTTAATCGTATTTGATATGGTCACTGGATTAACAACTCACTGTCACAGCGTGCAGCCTACTGGCCAGTCCGTGCGTTTCGCGTTTCTTAATTCCCATCCTTGTTACAACACTACAACGAAAAGCGAAGACAAGAGGGAAATAGCACGAAAGCATAGAGATTCAGACTGGAGCATCCCTCACCTCACTACACGGCCGCTGTCCTCTGGCCCCGTCAATCTGGCGGAGAGTGTAGAGGATGAGAGCGCAATTAGCGACGAGCCAAGCCGAGGACCGCATTGTAGATCATCGAGGGGGGAAAAAAACACAAACGCGATCCGGGAGAAATTATAATATCATAAACCTGAGTCGGACTATTGCTCGGTGAGATGTGAATGAACACCCGTCTCTGTTGCGTCTTGTCGGCAGATGAGATTGTAGCACTCCTCCTCCTCCTCACCTGCTGTGATTACACACAGCCTGCGCGCTCCAGTGCCGCTTCATCAGTCAAGACAGCCAGAATTAAAAATAGAACTTCCTGTTAAGACTTTCAAAATAAAACCGTCACTGATGAACGTGAGGGAGTGTTCTTGTTCTCAAGTCACCACATAATAATTTTAGCCTTTATTTTACCCGTCCATAAGGCAGTATTTCAATGTCATACTCCTACATGCTCACCTATACAATATATCTATTTTACAACTCGAGTTTCCCTCCATGGTTTTTGTAAGGATTTCACTGAACATTTTGATATGGTTTTTGTTGTTCTGTAGGCCACACCCCGATACTTTAGTTTTTTACGATTTTATTTTGACGGCAAAATCGTGTTACTTGTGTTATTATCCTGGCTACATATATATATATATATATATATATATATATATATATATATATATATATATATATATATATATCTGTCTGACTTGACGCAGCTGCGCCTCTCCGGCTCTGACGCTGCGATGACGTCGCCCAGGGGAGAAAAATAATATTTTAATGTGCCTGTCCTACTACACAATAAACTAAAAATGATCAAATCAAATAAACATGATTTTGCTGGCTATTTAGAATATGGAATATTATGAAAAATAGTATATTATTATGAGATATTTAAATAATTAAATGCTAGAATTTTACATTGGGCCAATGGGCCTAATTCACAGTCGCACATCGGTGTCATTACATTAACGTTGTAAATCTAGTTACTGCATTTTGAAAGCCATTTGAAATGCTGAATCAGAAACAGCTTTAGTAGTTAGTTTTCTAGATGCAGAACAGGCTAGCTTGTCCTGAACGAAATCCTGAGCACTGTATCCTGACCGCCAGAGGGAAGCCAAGCTCCGCCTTACAGAGAGCTTCATTCATTCAGTTTCATTTATTAATGTTCACTTCAGGTCATGAGTATAGCTTGGGGTTATACATCTGCCTATGTGGCATTCAGGTTGGGTTTTGTATTGTAACCAAAAGAGGTCAGTCGGTCTTCTGCTCCATGGTGTGAATAGTTGGTGTTAAAGGGTTCAATAAAAGCTCTTTGGGTTCATGTTTAGGGCCAAAGCCAGAAGTACAATACAGCTATCATGCAACATATCAGAGGTAGAGATGAGTCAAGCATGACACAAGAAGGGTCATGCTTAAATACAGTTGTGAATCTCCTGAACTAATTTAAGGCTTTAAATCTGTATTGTAAGTAACTCTAAAGACACTTAATGCTCAGCATTATTTTTGTTCTTCATTATCAATGGCATCATTTAGCTTGTATGTGTTACCTTTAGTAGACCCTCTAAAACACTTCATTGTGTATTTTGTGGGGAAAAAAGCACAAAATTTGTCACACATATTAGAGGAGTAAATAGAAGTCAGGACGGTTGCAGATTTTGCTTATAGGCTCCTGTTCTTCCTGAATTTACCCTTGGGGCTCAATAAAGTGCAATCTTAATCTTGTACTACTGAAATTATTTCAAGCCATCATTCATTGAGTTTACTGCACAAGTGTGTTGTTGTGAATACAATCTGCTCCTATGGCCAGATTGGAAGCCTATTTAATGACCACCAGGGGGCTGCAGGCTCAATCTGCAAGGACCTACTGCCATTAATGTTCATTATATCCCTCTTCAGGTGTCTGTAAAATGTACAACTGTCTTTACAAGTCCACAGTTCCTCCAAAATAGGACCATTAGCTGCTCTACGACTTGGAAGTTGTAATTACTTTCAGGGTGCTTTCACACAAATGTCGTTATGAAGCTTACAAGGTTCTGATACTCATACTGTAAGCTTAATAGCCTCTTCATCTACCAACACTATAACATTACTTATGAATCTGTTGATGAAAAGTAGTTAATGACAATTAGATTGATATATTATATATCAATGGATGTATATATCTATATATAACAAAAAATTAACATGCACTGTTTGCATGTGACTGCAGCGCCCCTCTAAGCCTCTAGATAGTGAGTGCAAACTATAGCTCTGTTTACATCCCCAAACAAAAGAGCTCATGCATGTTTCATCATTACACCATTGTTCAATTTGTCAGTGTGCTACACCCACAACACAAAGCTATTTACACAAGAGAGTGTGTGAGAGAGACAGACAGACAGACAGACAGACAGACAGAAAGAGAGAGAGAGCACAATAAATATGTACAGCTCTGTGTATTTTTAGTCATAGCAGATCTTGTGTGCACAGTGTCTCATATTACAAATACCAATAAGATTTTCCTTGTTTCTGTCCTTCTCAGAGTCATTAGTAGGCATTATAACGCCTTATGAAAAATACACATCCACTGTTAGAATAGGCGGGATGAACGACTGATAAAAGTCTGCTTTATGCAGTTCTATGAATATTTAAGTAGCAGTCACCCAAGAGCAGTTGACCCAGGTTTCTCCTGTCTCACCCATTCTGCAGGGAGGGATGCCTAGCATCTCTCTCTCTCTCTCTCTCTCTCTCTCTCTCTCTCTCTCTCTCTCTCTCTCTCTCTCTCTCTTTCTCCCTTTCTCTTTCTCACCTGAGGCCTATCACTTACAGTGCTTACCTGTAACTTGAACTCTCATATTCAACCATGTGTGACACCCCGCTAACCTTTATATTCTGGCAACCGGTCTGTGATCAGATGAGTTCATTAATTAATAGTGGTGCAGTGTTGGGCAAATGTAGCAGTAACTGATCCTGAATCAGATGGTAACCAGAGTCTTGTTGGACTAGTGTGACCCAACCCCAATCTCCAAAGTCACAACAGACCAGGGACTACCTGTTCAAGTAATGAGACACCCAACACTGACACACACATGCACGCACACACGCACGCACAGACACACACACACACACACACACACACACACACACATACAAACCCCCTGAGACACTCATACACATGCAGGTTGCCAGGCAGGCAGACAGGACTATGAAGGGCTGAGGGGAGACAGACCCTCACCTGTTTGCCACCACAGAGAGAGTGGTCGGGGAGCTGTGAGCTACGAGAGAGAGAGAGAGAGAGAGAGAGAGAGAGAGAGAGAGAGAGAGAGAGAGAGAGAGATAGACAGACAGACAGACAGACAGACAGACAGACAGGCAGACAGACAGACAGACGGCGGGACAGAGAGAATGATGTGATGACAGGATGACCTACTGACCGGCCGACAGTCTGGATTTTAAAGTTTGAGTGTGGGATTCCACTTTTCTGGCACCAAGGACCCAACGATACAGCTGCTGCTATACGCTTGGACAAGTAATGGTTCTAAGATATAAGAAGAAGGCCCACACCGAAATGGACGGTATGGTAGGCAGCTATTGAAAAAATTTGTTGGCATGGAGCAAGATGAATGTCCTCACTGGCTAAAGAGAGATTTTTATTTCATATGGTGCTTCACAAGACTGGACAGGATTGACTTGTTCTCATGTAGTGCATACACTTTCAGAGTATTTGCTATTATCCCACTCTAAGGATCTAATTATACTGTGGCTATTCCCCAGACTCTAAATGTTTGATGATGTATAAGGAAGCCCTCCGGAGCAACTGTTGGATGTCACCCCATGCTCTGGGAAACTCCTGATCTGCCGGATGTCAGTAGAAGTAGGATTTGTTTTACTTTCTCTCTTGGTAACTGCTCATTCTGCCAGTATGCACGGACTGCCCTGCTCATCTCTGCGCCACTGTTTTGGTAATCCATCTGATGTTACCGCTGACTCAGCACCCTCGCAGGAGCCAAACAACTGCAGCAGAAGTGACCAAGGACTTCCAGCAGCTGACCCGGTTATTTCCCAGCCAAGAGCCCAGTCAGGCAGCCCAGTGCAGCACCAGAGAGCCGTCAGCTGCATCTCCACCCGCTCCAGCAGAAACAGAAAACTGAATGGCACCAACTCCAACTCTAAGTGTCACCTGCAGGACACAGAGGAGGACCCGTGCTTTGAGTCGCCTCCGGCCCGCCGCAGTCTCTCCCAAAGCTCAGAGGATGATGACCTGGACTTGGAGTTTAGTCCAGAGCTGGGGCCTAAGTACCCTCAAATCCCCAGGCCCTCCATCATTATCAGACAGCCCAAGGTAAGCAGGCTGGATAAATATGATGTGTCCCTCACAATCACCATTCCAAAACACTATACATTCATTTTGAGGAAATAATGTTATAGAATGCTCAATATTTCAAAACCACAACTGAGCATGTAATAAAATTTTACTATTTTATAAGCTATGGTCTGTAATCAATTGATGACTTTTATAATAATCAATGTACTAATTCATTATTTTGACAACAATAATTTTGCCAGAGCAGATTTCACATTACTAAATGGAAACTATATCATTTTGGAGCAAAACTCTTCATTTTTAATCATTTCATTTGGTTGTTTGATGTTTTACAAACATATCTACTTTTCCCAAGAGCTGCTCCAGTTGATTGGGAATCTGATGTAATACATTATGTGACCACAAGAGGGGTGTAGAACCAAAACAAAATGATTTATACACTGAGTATAGGCTTAAATTATAGGCTTATCTTTCTCTACCAGGATTTAATTCAGCCATTTCCCAACAGACTGTGGCTAGATCCTCTCATCAATCAGGTGTAAAGCTCTTAAACTCAAAAGACAAGTGTGAACGCTCAAACCCCCTTTTTGTGGTCAGCGAGCTCCGTAACTGTGGATAAGATGTCAGTGATAATGAGTCTGGAGCTCCTGTTCAACATGATCTGTGTTCCTTGATCTCTCTACAGAGTCTAGGAATGTGTGTGTGTGTGTGTGTGTGTGTGTGAGTGCGTGCGTGCGTGCGTTGGTGTGCATGTGTGTACTTGTGTATGTGTGTCTTTTGAGTACTGTGGCTTATCTGTGGCTTCGCTTGAGCAACACCTGGCACAGACAGTGTTTTGAACAAGAGAGAAAAATGTCTTCTGTCTTTCTTCCTCATTCCAAGAAGAGGATGACATAACGTGAGCTGTGCCCTCAGGCTAATCAATAATGCTGATCAGCAGTGGGAACTGCAGGAGAATGTGAAGGGAGGGCGAGGCCACGTTGTAACAGGAATGCTGAAATTCACAATGTTGAGTCCAAAGGGAGACATCTCATGTACAGATGTTCAGACAGCTGTACAGTTGACCGTTTCGGGCCATGTATAAGGTGTAAACAAAGAGATGTGTCATTGCTATTGTCTGTTTTAGCGAAGGTATTGTTTGAATCCCCTAAAACACTGAGCCAATTGCAACCCTCCCTCAACAATTACTGTCAAAGCGTCCATGAGCAAGGTACTGAACCCTCCCCCAGTACAACAGTACAATACTATGGTTGTAGTGGACGACTCCCAGATGTAAGGTTGTGTGCAGCCTTCCCTTCCCCCGTCCCACCGCTCCCTCAGGCCGTTAATGTTTATCAGAACGTGTTCTTAGGTAACTTGCCTGATTAAACAGGGTTTTGAAAGCACACATTTCAAGCTTTCTGTAGAAACAGGAAAGAGGTTTCGCAATGTTTACTTTGGCAACGCAACTAAGAATTATGCGCAATACCTCCAAAATGCTTCTTCATTGAACTGTGATCTTCACAGGTTCAGAGAAGATTGATTGACCTACTGGAGCAGAGAGGAGTGATCTGAGCATGTGCACTGACCCTATAGCTTTCCACTTTGTTATCAGCTGACCTTTCACAAATCACCCCCAAGTCTCATGATCCCTGCCCTCAAAGCGCAAATGAATGCCTTTCTGTCGCAGAGCTCAAGGGATTCAATGTGGACATACTGTTAATTGATGGCGTATTGGTTGATACCATTGTAAAAGTGATATCATTTAAGGGAGTGTATGTCAAGTGAAAAAAAAGACATGAGTAGGAGTGTGTGAGCATGACTAACAGATGACCAAGACCAATTGTTATTCAGTTATTTTGTGTCAGTCCAGCGTATCATTGCACAGTGTCTAATTCTTCTGACCTAATCGTTAGTATCTTTGTTAAGCTATCCAGCGCAACAGATGTAGCTTTGATCTCCTTTATCTTTATGTGTGTGTGTGTGTGTGTGTGTGTGTGTGTGTGTGTGTGTGTGTGTGTGTGTGTGTGCGTGCGTGTCCATATCCGTGTGTGACAGCGCCTTTGTCACATTTATCTCTGACCCCTCCCATGGAGGCGGATGTGTTTATAGGCCACTCGCTTTATCTAAAGCAGAAACTACTGTCATATCTGAGCATTCAGCACAATGCACACGCAGGAACAAAGATCATACGGTACATGAAAGCATCTCCTACTATAAACAATCATATTAGCATTCTTCAATCTCTCTCTCTCTCTCTCTCTCTCTCTCTCACACACACACACACACACACAGAGGCACACACAGTAAAGATTCCTGAACACTGTTATTAAGCAAATAGAGGGGTTGTTCTGAACAGGACAGGAAAGAACATGAACATTCTCTTACAGAACAATCAGCAGTTACCATATCTATCTACTATCTGCTCTAACATTGCCTTCAAACTGTTATCTTGCTGCACAACGCCAGTTCAACCGTCTAAGCAGTACTTGTATCAGGCATGTATTCAAAACCTCTCTATCCAAACATAAGACAATAATTTCTTGTTATGCTGCATACAGTGAGTTAGTAGTAAATAAAAAGGTGATAAATTCTGAACTCCATTCCATGATGAGGCCACCAACTGCAGTATTAAGACTCTATTGTCATGTAACTTGCACCTGCCTGATATTATTCACTATAATGCATACATTATAGTGAATAATATCAGGCAGGTGCAAGTTACATGAAAACTTGTAACTTGTCATTTTACATCGTGAAGATCTATATTTGCTTGAAAAGCTGAGTCAACATTATTTCATAATTAAAAAGGTAGCTAGCTGCTATAGGCCTATATGTAACACCATCTGCTATGGACTTGTAGTTTTTGAATGTATCAACATTACAGTGATATTAACAAGCCTGTTGTCTCACATTGTGATTTTTTTTGGTCATTTTTTTTATCTCAAAAATAATCCTCTGTATTGAGAGTATGGGCTTTACATTGTAATACTGTAATTAAGTCTTGCTTCATTCAGTGTCATGCAGCATGTGCTTATTGACCTGCGACTGGACGTGTCCATTAGATTAATGTGTTTGTTATTCAGTGATGACCTTCCAGTGACTGACAGTATCCCTTTGTGTTCCCTTCCTGACGTTCCCATCAGGAATCAGAATTCCAGGAAACGGCGTCTGACAGGTCGGACTACAGGGAGACAGAGGATGGAAGGTTATCAGGTACGGAAAACAACACAAGTTTCCTCCGCTTTTCTCTCCTCTCCATTCTCCACCTCGGCTCTTCCACGCTGGAGTTGTTGGGCACAGATTTGAAATGGAAAAGTCCTGGCTCAAGCTGTCCTCTGCTGATGGAAAAACAACTTACATTTTATATGGAGCGAAACATATTTGTGGAGAACAAACAGAATTACCCTCGCTCTGTGTGAGAACATGATCGGGTTCACACAGTTCTGCCCACAATTCGTCTCAGAATCCTGAACTGTCACTGTGAAAGAATTTTTGTTTTCCATTGCTGGTCCGGTTATGAGTGATTAGGGACATTTCTCTTTGTGAGTCTGTAGTAAATAATGATGCAGAGGAAAGGACAGCCATTGTGTGTGTGTGTGTGCATGGGGTGTGTGTGTGTGTGTGTGTGCACGTGCACGTGCATGTGTGTGTGTGTATTCACTCACCTTGCCAGGATGTCTGGGAGAAGCTGAGTGCTGGCGGTTACCTTGGCGATGAGTCTTGGGGCAAAGCATTGGGAGGGGTGGAGGGTTACAAATGGGTAAAAGGGTGGAGTTGAGTGGCTGATTAATAATGTGATTGAGTGTGTACATTGTGTGTATACGTGCGCGTGCACAAGTTTCTGTGTGCGTGTGTGTGTGTGTGTGTATAGGAGTGTTTGCCAGCAGGCCCAGGGGAGTGTGTGTAACAAAGCCTTGGCATGGATAAACCAAGGCTGCCCCATCTGCAGTCCATCTTAGTCTTTTGTTTTATGTCCCCTTCTGATAACATTACAAAGGATTGATTTGCATTGGGTTGTATTGATTGGCAAGACATGGGCACATCCAAAATCACACTGCATATGTGAATTTCTTTTTGTGTACATACTGTGCATGTCTTGAGGTATATATCACATGTTGGAGATAATGAGAGGAGGGGCGTTATTCTCTGGCATGGAAAGTGGAACAGACCGGTGGAGTAGGTTAACCATATTACAGTATTGTAGTTAATGTGTTACTAACCTTGTCCATTGTTCAAGATGCTTTTAAAGGATTAACATGTTAAACTATGTCCCACACACACACACACACACACACACACACAGACATGAATACACACTTAGAGAGAGAGAGAACAAGAGAACATCTGCTCCATGTGGTTCACTAAGAGTCGTTATATCTCACATCAACACAGTCAGCGCTGTAAGTCTGACAATTGAGGTCTGTTCATCCCACTGATAGAAATGTGGTCACTCTGTATTCCCACTTAACAATACAAGCACACTTTGTCAATCCCCCCCCACCCCCCCCACCCCCCACCCCCCGCTAATGGTAGAATGGGAGAGATTATGACGCACAGGGGGACACAAATACAGATCTCTCTCTGTCCCTCTCTCTTTCTCTCTCTCTCTCTCTCTCTCTCTCTCTCTCTCTCTCTCACACACACACACACACAATTGTCACACTGACCTTGACTTCCCCTGGTCATGGTGTGTGTGTGTGTGTGTGTGTGTTTTTGGAAGGGCCTTCCTGCTCTCTATGTTGGAAATCCTGCTTATTCAGCTTATTCACACAAACACACGGACAGACGGACGGATGGAGGGACAGAGGGACAGACAGATAGATGGCTCTCCATTATGTTCCCCGTCTCTCCCAGGGATTCGCTCAGGCCTACTCACCTCCTACATCTGACCTCGTTTCTCTTTTCCGTTTTGCTTTTGCACAGTTTATTGTTAACTATAACATTAAGGCCATTCTAGGATGTACATCAGCTGGTAGCTGCTGTCGGTGCTGTGAAGGAGTATTGGCATTTGTGTGTGTGTGTGTGTGCACATGCATAAGTGTGTACATGTATATGCAAATTGCAGAGGGAATAATATAGAATATCCTTCTCTTCTAAAGGGTCAAACAAAGATTTATATACCAGACACTCACATAAACACAGTGTGTTACTTTAGGCGTTCACATGTGTGTGATAAAATAGACATGGTGAAAAGTGGGCAGTAGCTCTAACTTTGGTCTAACTCTGTGATTATTTTAACCTTACTGTACTGTAATGGAGCCATCTGCTCTTATTCCTATTGGCAGTCATTAGGCTAAGTGGAAAGGCTCTGTGGAGCTCAGTAAATCTGCGTGGCTTGACCAATAATAACAGCCTCGGCGACAGCCTCCGAGTCTTGCAGTTATATTACCTTGATCTTTGCATGTGCTCACACTCATGACATGCAAACACATGCAAACACGCACATGGACGCGCACACACACGCAGACACCCACACTCACACACTCACACATGCAGGCATGCTTGCAATAAAAGCAAATGGCATGTGGCCTGTAATTTAATGGTTTACTATGCCTTTGAGTCAATCCATTTTCATGTGAGCAGTGTGGATTTGTGGTAATATTCACCGTATATGGCTCATAGGAATGTGTGGTACAGCTGCAACAAACAGATAAGAGGGAAAGATATCTGTAGTGGATGATAAGGAATAATAAAACGAGTGGCAAGTTCAAAAACTTTCTAATGTTATCTCTGAGTAGGTGAACTACAAAGGGACACCCCCTGAAAAAGTAGAATGGTTCAGGTGTAATAGTAGTCTCAGGAATTATTGTTGCCCCAGATTGTATTCATGTCCTCCTATATTTATGGTTAGGGCAATGCGTGGGTTAGTGATAGAGAGAGAAATAGTCAGTGACAGAGAGAGGAACACGAGTGAATAGTGAATGATAAAAGTTCTCAATGATAGGTTGAATGACAACATAAGAGAGTGGCAGAACACTGGCTAATAGAAAGAACAGAGAGAGAGAGTTTGAGTGGGAAATGAAGCTCGGGAACAAGAGATCATTTTCACAAGTGTGCTGAGAGGCTGACGCAGCACCGGCCTCACAAACCTCATTCAGCGAGGCATTATGGTGGATGTGTGTGTGTGTGTGTGTGTGTGTGTTTATGCGTGCGTGTGTCTGTGCGTCTGTGCAGAATGGGACACTGTAGTGTGAGTCATCCAGCAGTGATTGAATTAGCTGAACTTTGGCTGCACACTCGCAGGGAAGGGAGAGAGAGGCAGGAGAAGCAGAAAGTGTTACGTTCTACCCCAAGAACTGGTGAACACATTTTGGAGACAGACAGGCTGATAGTGGGAGTGTCACAAAACTTTTATTTAAAAAAAATAATAAAAATCACCCCGTTTTATTACAGCCAGACAAACTGTCTGTACACACCCTCACAGACGTGCACACACACATGCATGCACATAAACACACAAGCATGCTCTCACACAGACAGACACACGCTCACGGTGGCCGCGTTGGCAGTTTCTTCCAAAACACATTTGACATAGATGTGGAATATTACTACAGTACAGAAATTTATCTTGTGGTTGCTCCACCAGTTTATTGAGGTTATATGCCCTAACTGTTGCTGGGTCAGACATGAGGGAGAAGGGAAATAGTGGAAAGAATGCATTATGTCTGTTTTGGATGAAATGGGGCAAAGTGAGAGAGAGAGAGAGAGAACAAAATGGTGGATTGAAGTAAAAACAGAGGCGATTTAAACGAATATCTCTGTCATAATGTAAGAATTTCATTGAGCACAATGCTCTGAATTAATGGAGAATCCCTCAAAAGCACATTTAGCATAAGGTGGGTGTGCTGCTGGTGTATGCCCCCAGTCATTCAGAAGTAGGTCACATGCAAGGAGGGGGGGGGGGTTTATTTACACTACAATTACATGTAATTATTTACAATCTACTCCATCCCTATACCAGCCTGGATGTATGCATGGATTCAGCGTCTCAGCAAAGCAATGACGAAATTATTTTCTTCTCAAGCTTTTTGTTCTGTATTCTGCATTTTTCAGTCATGCATTACCTATCAAATCTATGATTATCTATCTACTAAAGCCATTTCAGTTTGTATTATTTTATTGTAACCGTTGGGTACCAAAGTGAATGTGCACAAAAATCAAGCCACCAAGCTCTTAAATTCATTTGAAGTAAGAAAATATCCATATCTCATGTTGACAACTGGCCCAGTATAGAACAGCCTCAGAAAATGTTTTAAAAGTGATTCACTATTATCTGTCGTAAGACCCGCCCTCACTTACAGGAAGCCATCGCCATCACCATGGTTTTCAGATAACTGCCATATCCTGTTTAAAGTAGAGGCCCCTGGAGGCCTGACAAAGAGGAGACAAGGGGGCCTCACATGCAAACATGTACACAAACACACATGTGCACACATGCACACAAAATCTGTGGGAAACCCTAGGATGATAACAGAAACATCTGCGTCAGATATTAGACTTTCAAACAAGGCCAAAGGATAACTGGAGACGGGGGGGGGGGGGTTACGTACTAAAGCTGTCCAGTTCCAGGCAGTAACATCCAGTAAGGAAACCCGCATGTACACAGAGGAAGAGCGGTGAGGCAACAACATGACCTCCACTGTCCATTATGAGCCACCCAACCTTTATTTACAGCCAAGGGTGTATGCAGCATTGACAGTGGCACCACGGAGTACGTCCTTATGTTTAAGCATGTGTGATTGGACATGATGACATAATGTTGCCATACAAGCATGTTTATAAGAGCATTGCAAGTATGCGTCATATCATGTCCATTCATACCATAAGGTGTAGGTAAATTATAAGGTAATCAGGGTAATGAACACAGTGGTTTTGTGTGGAATTTTGTCCCTCAGTATTTTCTAGAGCAGTAAAAGGGGCTTTACACTCTGTGGGTGTGTCTCTCTGTGTCACTATCACTATCTGAATCTCTACATCTCAGTTGTGGGTAGGAAGAGAAAAAAACACAAACTTCCCTGAACCCCAACCGTTTACCCTAAAGCGGAAACCACTGACAGATGTATCATCTCGTCTGATCACTAGAGAAGTTATTCCGTATACACAGAACTGTTTCCATAGCAATCAGGAAGTACTTTCTACTAGCAGCGATAAATGTTTGCGCTCTAAAACGGCCTGAGTTTAGATAGCAGTTAGGGTGTTTGTTTTAGACAGGCGAACTGTGTCTATCAGCAGAGCCGAAGATGAAGTAATATCTGTTTGATTATTTTGAGTTATGCAATAGGAAGAGACTCGGAATAGGGTGATGGCTGTGTAATGATAAAAATGGCTCTCGTGATGGTTGTTATTGCTCTGAGTTTTGGTTAATGTCTCCCCCCCCTCTCTCTCCCTCTCTCACACACACACACACACACACACACACACACACACACACACACACACACATCTGTTTCCTGCATGGTGGGAGGCTGAGTGTGTTGGTCTCTGGAGGGAGTGTCCTGTCTGTCAGTGGCGACCCTCTCATGACTCATCCTATTGTTCAACTCAACACACTTAGTCACCCCTTTCCTAAATTATGAGAAGGTGCTCAGGAATGCTTTACTCCTCTGACCGCCCCCTCCTCCCACATGTTTGGACTTCAAACCTCTGGGCCTCTGGTTTCTTTTCGTCATTTCCAGTAAGAATGCTCTGTAATCGTACAGTAACTTCATCGGATCCAGCGGATATGATCGAAACCAGCGATACATAAGGATATAGTCAAAAGAGTAGCACCCAACTTCTCCCCAGAAAGAAGCAGGCTAGTGTAAGCCGACAGATCACCATGAAACTGGTGGTTTTGGAGAGCAGATTTAACAGAAGGATGGTGGATAAGCAGATCCACTGACCCTTCATCAGTAAGCAGATTACTCTTTATCACATGAGAATGCTCAGGATATTCAGTCTGCTCATACTGCTACGACAAGGCAGCAGAGGACTGATCTGTTTTAATCAACGTTGTAAATGATAAATGATCTGTCTGAGGGCATGTTGGAAGCTTCCCCCTTATGAAAAATGGTCTATAGTAATCCTATAATACATTGTAGAAGGACATTATACAAAAATCACAGCAAAACTTTAAGATATCATTCAGCTATTATAGGTATAAAAATTATACCACAGAAAATCCAACAGTAATATTATCAGAAATTAAAAAATAAAATACCATGAAGTATTGAAAGGTCTCAGTGAGATCTTTTCAGTGCCAAAAGGACACAACTGAAATCATGACCCATAAGTTTTAATTAAACAAAAACTGAAAGCCGTAACAGTAAAAGTAGGGTTTTGTTTGCTGCCAAAAGGGCGTAACTGCACTTACGCCCTTTTGACACCTAGCAAAAGCCCACTTTTGACACTGAACAAGCATTGTGGGTAGAGGATTCTAACAGCACTTAGGTCAACTCAAAATGCATGCTGACGTAAGTAATGCTAGCATGGCAGCATGATCACATCATTTTTAGTGTCCTATTCATATCCTAATTAATATTCTAGGTCAATATTATATGAATGTAAATATGTTAATATTCCCATGAAATACTTAGGCCTATAGATTCAGAATGTTATTTTATAATGTTAGGAGTGTGAACTGGTCAAGATGAGCTCTGACAGTAAGACTGCTGGTAGCTGAAGTAGTAGTTTAGAATCAAAAGTAGTATCTTATATCTATAGAGGTTTATTAAAAAGGTTTATTAAAAGTTTTTAACAGAAAAAATGTATCAATCAATTTGATATGTTCCATGTAGCCTACAATTTTAAAGGCCTTGGTGAAAGTTGCTGAGCATTACCTCAAGATAAAGATATTCATTCTGATCTTGTTTTATATTTCAGTGTTGATTGAAGTGTAATTGCTAGATTTGTATTAAAATGAATGTGTTTTACAATTGTTTACTTACATACGCCCATATTCTGCATGGCTGTATTGGGACAATGTTTGTGCCAAAAAGGTGTATTTCACTCTTTTGCCATTTTTAAAAAAGTGAACAAATATAATTCAACTTAAACTGTAGCAGTATTGTTTTTATAGTAATGCTCAATCTGATAACACAAAAAGTTAAAATATTGTGCTTAGTATGTGGTAACGGCAGCTGATCCAAGTTTGATCAAAATTTGTTTTGGCTCTTCTTTAAAATCTACTATAATGCACTTACGCCCCTTTGGCTCCGAGCCCTCGATATGATCACTGTAAACTCACTATTGAGTCCCACATACACACTATATAGGAACATTGTAGCAATAATATAGGAGATTAAAAATATATAGGATATATTACAAAGTAGCCTAAGGTCCCTATAAACTCTGTATTGAGTACCAGACACACTAAGTCCGTATAGTATTATTATAAGAATATTATAGAGATTTTTTGGTAGTGCCATCATGGTAGCCTATTAAAAATTTGAATGTAGAGTGTGTGTGTGTGTGTGTGTGTGTGTGTGTGTGTGCGTGTGTGTGTGTGTGTGCGCGCGCGCGCGTGCGTGTGTGTTTGCGCTCCATCCACGCCCCGCCTAGAGCGTCGAGGGGTCTCCCCCATCTAGTCAGTGAGCAGATGAAGAAAGGAGGAGGAGGAGGAGGCGGAGGAGGAGGAGCCCCCTGCGTGACATCATATCATCCCTCCCACCCAGCTTTAATTTACATTTTCTATGGGTCCTGACTGTGTGTGTGTGCTACAGCTACAGCTATTGAACACTTTCCAAAGCGGCAGAAAAGCAGCAGCGGGCAGAGTCGCAGACACACCTTAACCCCGAGAAGTGATCTGGAGACGCACTGATGTGGCCTGAACCACTTTGTCATTTGAAATATTGAACAAGTTGAGTTGGAGAAGTCGCGGCGGGGTCGAGTTTGAGGTAGGTGTGTGTCTGGGCTGGTGTGTTTTTCGTATGATTGTTAAATGAGCGCACTAACAAAGCAGCACGTTTTGACTGTCTGTCCCGTCGGGCCCCCGGTAACAACAGCGCCAGGTTTTGGCTTTATGAGCTTTATAAGGAAAGAAAATGAAAGAAAAGAAAGACACGCACGAACAGAAAGAGAATGAGATTGCAAAAGACAAACTCTTGTTTCATTGTCTCCTTTTGTTGCAGCGCATGACTAGCCGACGGGACAGTGAGAGCAAGCGCTGAGATTGTTGTACTGCATGTACAGACTAACAGTTTCGTGTACTTTGAAGTAGATTCGTGTTATTCGTGGCAGTTAATACATTGCATTGTGGGAGAGGAATAGTAGTAGGAAAAATCAGTGTAATTTTCAAAGTGTTTCCGTGGTGCTCAGTATAGATCTCATAGTGACATATGGTACTCCTATGGTATTGCTATAATATTTCTATGGTATTGCTATAATATTTCGAGAGGCCATTATATGTTTGATGTAATATCTGTATACTGTCCTTCCAAAATTCATTATAGTTGTGCTCTAGAGTTCTCTTCTCTATTACTAGTGTACACAGATTGATATAGCTTTAAGATTAGTCTCAATGACGCCCATTTGTGAGACAAACAGCTATAGAAGAGACCATATTTAATTGATGAGCTCTAGTTGAATTCATCATGTGTGAGTAAGACTGTGTGTAATAGCACAGCCATGACCACAACACTGTCTGTTCTGATAAAGCACATGGCTTCAGTCATCGCTGACACACTGGCCTGTGCTGTCATCAGTGAGAGGGAGCAACTGTCATGTGGAGTAAAGTGTGTGTGTGGGTGTGTGTTTTATTTTTCGATGTGACAACAGGTTTGTCAATTGCAACCTTTTGCTACTTCTGTTTTGCAGTGGCTTGCTTCGTCAGAAAGATTGCCTCAGACAGTTGCTGTCAAACTTTAACAAGAGTGTATGCAAACAGGATCCCAACCCCAGGCAAAGCGTTGAGTGTGTGTTTGCTAGGTGGAGGCAGCCGCAGCAGCCTGGCAAACAGAAGTGAGCGCCCTTATCGTGTGAAGCAGTAACTCTAATTTTAACTCTTTTAGGCGGAGAGAAAGTGACAAAGGCAGATGACATGAATGAGTATGTCGGTCCGTCTCGGTGCAGAGCTAAAGAGAGTGTGTGTGTGTGTGTGTGTGTGTGGGGAGGGGAAAGGCCTCGCACATGTGTTAGTCATTTGGAGGGGAGTTTGCTAAACGATTTACATCTGTTTTCTGATCTTTGAACCCCCTCTTCCCTCCTCTCCTCTGTTTCTCTTACTCCTTCTCTCTTGCTGTCTCTATTTCCCGTAAGGGCTGATGGTGTCATTGTGTGTGTGTGTGTGTGTGTGTGTGTGCTGGGTGTTACAAATGGAATGCTCACTGCTTCATTCTTATGGCACTCAAAGGAGTCTAAATACGTGAATGAAATGGCTTGATTTTCCATTCCATAATGGCATGTGAGCATTAGCGGTTCTGGTCCGTTTCTCAAATGGTTTTCATCGTAGAATGTGAGTCCATTGTCGAGGACTCGACCCTGAACTGAAGGAATCAAGGTATTTGGGACAGGACACTGGTTTGTGTGTGTCCTGAAGGGGGGTAACTGGCAACCACATGTGTGTTGACAGTATTATCTCCATCAGTCCTGCTGGTCTGTCTGTGGGCACAAATTTTTCATTACTCAGCAGAATGCACTGAGCCCCAGACTAAAGACCTAGGCTGCACAAGCCGCACCATTCCTGTGTGTGATGTGTGTGTGTGTGTGTGTGTGCGTGCGTGTGTGTCTGTGTGTGTGTGTGTGTCTTCATCAAGCTCCCTTGCTCTTTCCTGGTACATGGACAGTGAAAGACATTTTGTTCTTAGGCAGTGAAAGACTACCTTGTAGCATATGTATCTAAATTTTATCTCCTGTAATGACCGTGTAAACTAAGTTTTCTGAGTATAGATCTCTATCTGTACTGTTTACTGAGAGTGGGCTCCTCATGATTTTATTAAAACCATCTCGACTTTTTAGTTCATGCTATCTTAGAACTTTTGTGTTCACATTCCCTGCTCTTTAACTAAGAGCCAGGCCTTTTTGTTTTGACCTGGCTGTTTAGTGGACATTGATTTTTTGATGTTTTTTCCTCTTGATCCAGCTAACACATTTGGGTTAAAGCTTTTATCCCACATCACCAATTTGCCAGGCTTACATAGTTGGGTGAGTTAATTCCTAAATGGGCAGCAAATATGTTGTTTTTATTTGATTGTTTTTCTGAGAGTGTTTTGGTCAGTTGCTTTTTTTTTTTTTTTTTTTAATGATCTTTCTCCACTGGTTCACAGACAATAGGAATGCATCACGGATCCTCTCCATGTGGACTGAACCAGCCACAATATGATATTATGATGCAAGGAAAACAGCAGTGATGAAATCACAGAATCCTACAACAGCACAAAGGATCTGTTTACACTGCACTGTGGTTTGGTTGCCATGGTTTTAGATTATGATGTCACAATTCAGGTATTGAGTTTCTTGATAGAGCTGGTGGAGCGGGTGTTGTGCTCACAGAGATAGTTGTACATATGAAAGACGCCTTTGTTTGAGCATGTTCAGAATTTTATGTTGATGTATTTATTCTATAGATTATAAAAAGCGAGATCGGATACACACACATGCATAGCAAGGAACAAAAAAATATGTCTCATACACACACACACACGCACACACACACACACACACACTCAGACTCAGCTTCTCCAAAGAATCCCATTGATTTTCCTGCTGTTATGCAGGAGCCTCAATCACAATAAAGTACCATTACTGTGCTGGCCACTTTGTGTAGTCATAGTGAATGGATGACACACACAAACACACACAGGCACACTCTAAATGCCTTCCTCCTTATAGCTTGTTAGGTTGAAGTATAGAGAGATTGGGAGTCTGAGCTGCATGAATTGGATTAAGCTCTTGGTAAGTCTGTATCAAGACATATGATCCTGTCTTATTACAAAGATACACAGGAACATGCGCCCACGGAAGAACAGAGCCACATCCCTCTCTCACTGCCTGAGGTCAACTGGGTTTCCAGACTGTGTACCCATAATGGGTTTGGAAAGTTTCATCAGGCAATGAAACCGCATGATTGCCTACTGTCCCAGCTAAAAATGTTTGTGTATGTGTGTGTACATATATACATTTTCTGTCATTCCGAGCATAAAGGATAGAATCAGAGAGAACAAAGACTTTCTGTGGGCCTGTTTTTGGACACCTGGTTACCTCGTTATCGGTGTGTGGGGGTGCATGTGTACGTGCACGCTCAGTCAGCACTCCCATGTGTCCGTCTGTCTGTAACTGAAGATTGTCTGGTTGCCCAAGGTAACAGTTGTTATTGGGTTTTCTGCACCAGCATGTAAACAAAGGAGAACCTCCCTAATCCTCCCCAATGTGCCTCCCAGCCAATGAGATTTGAGCTCCCAGCTGGGCTCAGCCAGTAGAAGATGAGGAGGGGCGTGACTCTCCTCTCCGAGGGGCTTTGAGGGGAAAAACAGCAGTAAAGCACAAAGCTTTGAATCTGGAACTGGAACAGACACTAGAGCCATAACAAAGACACTTCCTTTTATGACTGGACGGTACCTCACACTACTGAACCAGACCAAACGGCTGTGCTTTTTTATTACAGGCTGTTTATACCGCCAAAGGGACAGATATTGGAACTGTGTTTAATAGGGTGATGTTTAAGAGGGTGATGTGAAAGGCATTCATGTAGGTCAGTGCAGTGTGTGGGTACAGGTTTGCATCATGGTGGGAAAGATCCACATGAAATGCATATGGATAACTGTTGTCCTTTTAGGGTGTGTCCTCCTCATCTGTCTCTGTCCAACTGTTCTCATCAGATGTATGCATATCCATACATGACCATGTGTCGGTGCCAGCTGTGAGGGGGTATAGAACCGCCTTTGTGTCTGACTGACAGGTGTGACCCCAAACTGCCCCCCCTCACACACACCTCACCAATTACTCACTATGCAGGACATATGCTCAGTACTTGGTCAGAGTAAGCGATTTTGATTTTCACTTTTTCAAGACAGGTGTAGAGAGAGTAGTAGCCTATGCATCCATATGTTTCTGTCACTCATGTCTGTTTGTGTGTGAAGGTACATTTATGTCTCTGTGTGCTCGCCTATCATCTATACGCTGTTGTGCGGCTGTGTGTTCTCCAACGTGATAATCGCTTTGCCGGTTCATCACATTCCCGTGCCATGACTCAAAGTGGTGTCTGTGCCTTTTCAGCCAGCCCCATTCATTCTGTAATCTGCCTCAGCCTGGGGCCGTCCCAACGTGTGGCAACAGGAGCGCATATCAGCCACCGCATGGAATAACTTCAGTCGATACTGAACACAAACTGACCCAAACATGTTTCAAAGGGAAACAGAGAATCAGGATAAAATTGTGCTCATCTGTGTCTTAACACTGTAAGGCTTCCATTACACTTGTCATTGCACAGCGTTTTTTATCGTCCCATCATGCATTAAGTGACTGGTCTGGACACACAAAAATCAAATATTTGCTCACATTGCAGTCAGATACTCAAAACCAAATATGGAAGTTTTCAGGCTCACGTTATCACCAGACTTCAATGTAGTCTGGACCCAATGCAGCCACAAAGCTTATAAAAGCAATGTGAAGCGATAAAGAGGGATGGAAAGTATCACAGACACAGATTGAAATAACTACAGCCACAAGAGATGCATAACAGACATTTTCAGGCCAAGATCGCAGCAGCGTGATCTCAGTCAGACCTCAAAAATGACATTGACATGTCAAGTATAACCGTTGCCAAAGATCTGACGAATGGGTATTTGACTGTTATTTTTTTTTATTGTTATTTTAATGGAGAAAAAGGAACAGAGAAATGAGAAGTAGAGTCAGTCTTTATATACCTCTAAAGGTTCCGCTCCTGTCCTTCTCTGTTATCAGAAATTGAAGTGCTTGTGGTTTACAGTGGGCAGAAAAGGCCTTGGTGTGATAGTGAGATAGTTAAACTCCTCTCTCTCACTTCTCAACTTTCTTCTATTGCTATTTAATTTATCGATTCCACTTGAGTGTTTAACGTCGGCAAATGAATACGGCTGTCTTGAGATGCTGAGTTAGAAAAGCTCATCACGATGGAGAAAAGCTCTCTGATATTGCTGGACTGCCTCTCATGAAAAAAAATTAAGTTCTGCATACAGTAAGCATGCAGTGGACAGAGAGATGAGAACTACGTGCAAGACAATGAGAAAGTCACAGTAATTCAAATGCCTGTGTATGAAGTAAGACCTATATTATTTCTCCTGGTTGGCAGACATTCTGTTTAAAGGCGTTCACTTCCACACACACACACACACACACACACACATATACTGCATAGCTAAAGCCTGACAGCACACGCCTCCCTCACATGACGCACTACGTTTTACATGATGTTTTCCTTGCGTGGGTGTTGGTGCATGGGAGCGCATCTGTGCATCTGTGTTTTATGAACCCGTACACCCCGAATCTAAATTCCCACACCCCGGCGTCTCCCCAGTGACATCATCTTATTGAGGGAAAGGGGAGGTGCAGGGTTGCTCTCGGGGGGTCAGTACATGATGAGGCCCCAGAATCCCCCTGCTCCTCTTTTCTGCTTCAGGCCCCGACTCCAAGGCAGGAAATACAAAACAGGCCTCAACCCCCAAACTCCCAGTATAGGAACCATTTTCTCTGTCTCTCTCTCTTTCTTTCTTTCTCTGTCTCCCTCAGTTCGTCCCGCAATTCAAGCTTTATCAGCATGAATGTCAGATGAACAATATTGCCATAGTCTAAATACACTTGAATACAAATAGATAACTAGGCTCTCTCACACACACACATACCTACCATCTACTGTAGGCTTGTAATACGTTTAATTTAGATCTGTTTTGCCCAGTCTAAACATGATTGATTGATGGCAGTGACAGGAATGGAATTTGGCATAGGAGTTGTGTGCAGATGGAGATGTTTGTAAAGAGCATGTTCATGCTCCAGAGCGGCTGGTGGGGTTCAGGAGGGTTTGTCTCATCTTGCGGCTGCATCTCTCCCTGGCATGTGCTGTCAGGTCAGCTGGCCTGAGGTGAGCCTGACTGTCATTTGCACATTCTCTCACTCACAGATGCACATATGAGACGAGATACAAATGCTGTGGGTATGTTTCCAGTTGGTGCTGATTGTGTGTGTGTGTGTGTGTGTGTGTGTGTGTGTGTGAGAGAGAAAGAGAGTATGCACAACCTGACATGATTTATGTGTTGTCTCTCTCTCTCTCTCTCTCTGTCTCTCTCTCTCTCTCTCTCTCTCAAACACCCCCCCCCCCCATGCCCCAGCAGCTGTCAGTTAAAAGCCCATCTATCTGTGTGTTTTAATTAGGGCCTCTCCTATTTATGGCTGAATGACCGCTTCATTAACAGAAAGGCACCCGGATCTGCTCAGCTTTTAACACACGGGGAGGGAGACGGGGTGTGTGAGAGTGAGGTAGAGGGACAGGGAGAGGGCGGGACAGAGAATGGGGTGTGGGGGTTGCTTTAGGGGTATTGATGACGCAATTTCCCCTGAGGGCTGGACCTCCCATCTGTGAGTGGAAGAGACAGGATCTGGCCAAAGAAAGAAAGGGAGAGTGAGGGAGAAAAAGGGATACAGGCAACAGAGAGTGATGTGGTAAATTAAGTTTCAAGAATATTTGAAATAATTTTCTCTAGCTGGTCATGGAATTACATTGTGAGTCTGATTCGCAACTAGCCCATCTTGTTGTTTTTTTTTCTGTATGTATGTGTCTATGATCAGCATATCAAATCAACCCCTTTTGTAAATCTAACCCCATGCACCTTTGTGTCACGAATCCTGGCTCGCTAATGACCGACCGGGCGTGGTCTGGTGACTGGCGTGTCTTCAGAACCAATGACATCTGACCGCCCAACCCCTCTGCAGTCAGCGCAGTGGATAACGTGCTGCGTTTGTGTCTGTGCGTGTTGTAGGGGGACAGGGGGTCAGATGGTGAAGCAGGCCACCAGCTGCTCTCATCTTCTCTTTTTCCATTCCCCTCTCTCTCTCTCTCTCTCTCTCTCTCTCTCTCTCTCTCTCTCTCTCTCTCTCTCTCTCTCTCTCTCTCTCTCTGCAGTAAGGGCTGCAGCATGATGACTAGAGCCAGTCATGACTCATGAATGGGAGAATCTTAATATCATTATTCAGCATTCTGTTCTCTGTCTTGCTGTCTTTTTCGTCCCGCCTTGCGCTGATCCTGACATGTTAGCTATCCATCTCTTTCTCTCTTCGTTCTCTTTACATAACACTTTTTCCCGTAGTTTGTCTTCCCTGTCCTCCCTCCAGTATTGTCTGTCTGCTCCCTGGCAGTGAAACAATAGAGAGAGACTGATAATGGCCAATCTAGTTTCTCCTCCCCATCCCTCATCATTAGCCTTTCTGCCCATCTGTGCTCCTCTAGGGCTGTATCATAGAGGGTGCTTTTTATATATAGATTTCACTGGGTTCATTTGTCTATAAGCTTGTGAACTATAAGTGTGTAAGTTAGCTGTGAGGTTGTTTGTTTTTGGGGAGTTTATTTCAGTTGTTGAAAACGTACACAGTGAAACCCTGTTAGAAGCCTTGCGGTGTCAGTAAGTTGGCATCATTTCCTGTGTCACTACATTAAGTGTGGGTGGGCAAACGACAGTTGAGGGGGAAATTGAAAGGCGTGTGTGTGTGTGTTATTCTGGTAGCTCATATAGCTATGGGACTATGGGAAAATGACAGTTAAGGGGGAAATTGAAAGGAGTGTGTTTGAATGCAACTCTGTGTGTGTGTGTGTGTGTGTGTGTGTGTGTGTGTGTGTGTTATTCTGTTAGCTCATGTAGCAACAGGAAAGACCAGGCCAGGCAGCTCTGATGCAACAACTTGGCACAGTGCGGGTATTCAACCCTTCCAAGACAGTCATTCTATCAGCTCTAATGCACCCTGCCACCAGGGTACACTCACACACACTCACTAGTACAAACACGTTTTTGATCGTTACCCAAAACTTGCATCCAATCACACGCTCTCTGTCACACGCACGCACGCACACACACACTCAATCACTCTCTCTTTTCGTTTTGTCTTTACAAAGTGAAAAGCAAACACCTCAATAATGGAAATATACTTACTTATTACTTACTTATTAATGGAAATCTACAAAGTTTGCGGTGGCAAAGTCTGATTGTAACATGGTGTATTTCCTTCTGCGCCACTTTTGACCTTTCTGTCTCTCTGTTTGTTTCTTCTAGGATGTTTGATTGGATATTTAACCTCTAAGCTAGCTGTTTAAAAGAGTGACTATTAACAGGATGTGAGATCGCAGTCATATACAGGTCATGAGGATGACATGGAGAAAAAGTGGAGTAAACAGAGGAAAGCTGTTCCTCTGCCTACCCATTTCTCCTTTCTGACCCACTTTTTCTCCTGTCTTTTTCCTCTGTTTTGACTGACTGTCTTGTCTTATTATGAGTGAATGCCTGGACATTTTGAATCTCCTAAATGCTGGGTCTGTTCCCCTGGACGCAGACATCTCAGAGTCCCGGGTCGTATGGAGGCTCATTAAGGGTGTGTGTGTGTTGTGTGTGTGTGCTTGAGAGGGTGTGCTTCCAAAACCAATAAACAAGCTGTTTTAATGGAGATTCCTGGAACAGCAGGGAGTGTTGTCCCGAAAACAGTGTACCTTAATAAACACACACATGCTCAGAGAGAAACTTATACCTGATCACAGTACACATAGTGTGGCACACAGACATACTGAATATGAGTGTGTACACGTTAAGACATGGAAAGTATATTTTGAAGTGACTGTTGGTATATAGTTCTGACCCAAAACACAGTAACAGAATGAGTGGGAGAGATCTTCTGCCACAACTATGCATTAGGTGGAACATAAATTAAAATGTGCGGCGCTAACCAATGACAAGGTAGACTGGGCTCCAATTTGAGGTTGCAGGACCCTTTGAACTCCCTATGTCACTTCCCCTCTCCCTTGGGGCATGCAGGAAGTAGGAGCAGATGTGTTAGGCTAACGGACACTTTCACAACACCGCCAGCCTGTAAGATCCTCCACCCCCCGCCACTGGCATTAACAGAAAACCGCCTTTGATGTACCCGCTGCACACAGCACGTGTGTGCTCTGCTCACACACATCCCCTGATGCTCAGTCACAAGCTGCTCTGCCCACCTCCGCCTGCTCGCATGCACAAATACAAAGTATGTCATAATGTTCCATATCATATAATATACAGTGATTGGCTGAGGGAATAGGTTATAGTGGGCTCCTAACAGCATTATAACCAGTGATGCAGCATTATACAAGTGATGCAACTGTTTATTTATTGCCATTATGTTCATCAAATCCAGTATATTTTGATTTCTAGGCATAGCTCTTTGTCCTGCAGTGTGTGCAGCCAGAAAGCATATTTTTCTAGGGGTCTTTGTTATGTAACCTACATGGTTTGGCTTCTGGGATGCAGGAATGTCGACCTCTAGTGGAACCCTGACGTCATTACGTCTATCTATTCTTTGTGCGTTTGTTTTGATTTTGAGGGCGCATCACTCCTCCGCTTTTGTCTCCAGCACGTGCGATGTACCACACTTAGTTCCGACCGAGCAATATGATTGGCCGACTGAGTACCAAAATATAAAACCTCAGTGCAGAACATATCAGTCCGCGTTGTTTATGTTCTGTTATGCATTATATCAGTTACAAGAGGCATCAGAAACTCGTAACCTAGCAACCGTAGCACCTCGTAACGCCAACCTCCGAACGAAATGGAGGTATTTGAGGACATGACTTTTGATTTCCAAATGTCTTCCGTGTTGTACATCAACCTCAATCATTCAGTCTGGGGGAGAAGAACTGCGTAGCCTTTTTTGAGAGAAGTGCGTTTTGATGCAATTATTAATTAAGTAAACAGGCTCGGTACTATAACTATGAATCGGTAGAAAACCCTGTTCACCCATTTAACCAAATCCGAAAAAAGAATAGACTGCGCACAGCTAAACTGTAAGTCCGCATAGGAATATTAGCCTATAGTGATACCATGGGTCATATAAAAGTACGATGAGAGCACTACTGAGTAACTTCATTGGGGGAATACGCTCCCTATTTCTCCATAAATGGAAAAACTGATGTTAAAAACTGGTCTCAGACCAGAGATGTGCGATGTGAGTGAGTGGGAGGGAGTAGGTGAGGGAGGGAGAGAGACATTGACAGAGAGAGAGAGAGAGAGAGAGAGAGGTCTGGGGGCGTATAATAGGGAGCGAGCTGCTCGGCAATGATAAACCTTGTTCTTGTCGAAGCCGGACGGGACTTTGCGCTCCAGCCTCAGTAGGAGACAGCTGTGCGGGACAGAGCCTCTCTGCATTCAGGCTCTGCTGCGCACTAATTAACAAGGCCGCATTTTCTAATAAGTCGACTTGGAATTTTTTATCAGAAACAAAGTAACAGCAGAGATGGCGACTATGTTCAGATACCCCGTCTTTCCTCATCTGCAGGGTGAGTTAAGCCAAAGTTGTTGAACGCAGTTAACAACATGTTCAGTGTAAGATTAACCATCCGGAGGTTTTTGTGCATTTTTAAAAAGGTATTTAAAGGTTAAGTAGGCCTACTTAGCCGTTTTAATCTTATTAATGACAAATATTATTTGAAAAGATAAATAAACATCCAACTAGTCAAATTTTCGATTGTTTTTGTGCCGTTATCGTAATGTGCTAGATCTGCAAGCTTATCTGTTAATGTGTTTATTCAAATCAGAATCACTGGATTGTGGAGTGCACTAATACTGTGAGCCATCAGTTCAGATGCACATTTGAATATTTTTATTGAGCAAAGTAGACTGAAGAACAGTAGCTCTGTGTTGACTGTGATATCAGTTTGTCTTTGAAGTTGTAGCCTAATAAAAATGATTTATTAAGGTGTTATTGCATGCACCGTGCCATTACCATGAGATATTGGTCAGACGTCTATCACAATTATATCTGAGCTTTATAATGGCTAGATAAGTGACCCAGGGGTCACAAAATGATTTATTTATTTATATAAACATGGTCCTAATCTTGCAACCTACTTTCTGGTGAAATGCTGAACTGCCAAAAACTGCAAAATAAGTCATTGGTTGGTGTCACAGTTCACCATTCTGGGCATGTGCGCCCCTGTCTGGGGGGGGGGGGGGGGGGGGGGGGGGGGGGTGATGAGTAGGAAATGCTTCATTTTTAGGGATCGCTTTGCACTTGGACCAAAAAAGTTTTGAACCACTGGGTTAGGGTTATTTACATAACAATTTGCCCAATGAAAATATATTAAATTATGGTTCAGTGCTGTCCTGATTTCATCTCACCATTTTGCATATGGCTTTCACATCATCTAACAAGGGGATGAAATGTTCCGGCTCTCCCTGTGTGGAACAATTATGTAATTCCAGCGCTGACTCAATCACTACAGAGACCAGCCAAAAACTCTGAGCATATGCCATTGTCGGGTTTTGAAAGAAGTGTGCTTCCAGGGGAAAATAAGTTCCTGGAAAATGCGTGGCTTTGTAACACACTGATATTTCTGTGTCACCAGGGAATCAAATTGTTTTGGTGCATCCCCACCCAAGTTACAATAGTGGTATTGTTAAGTGAAGCTCCTTCCTGCTTGCCTCTCTCCATTCAGATCCGTGTGACCCTGGTCTATCTCTGTCACCGGGGAGGAGTGTCATGGCGGAGCCAGACTATCTGGAGGGAGACTGTGATGAGCTCATCAAACCCAAGAAGCTGATCAACCCGGTCAAGACCTCCCGAAACCACCAGGACCTGCACCGAGAGCTGCTCATGAACCAGAAGAGGTCAGGAGACATGAAAACACACTCTGCACCTCTCTCTCTCTGTTTCTCCTCAACTCTTTCCTAATCAACACACTCTGACACTCCCCATTTACTCCTGAGGAAGGACAGATTCTTTATTATACAGTTAGCAACCACACCCAAGTTTTATCATGGTTTATGGCAAATAAACAAAAATCAGCTTGCCGTTTAATAAAGGTGGTTGAGTTCCAAGCCTTAAGTTATGACTGGACAGATAGTGGTTTATTTACCTATTTAGTGTTTAACATCTCTTCCTGTACAACAGTTTCTACTCCATCTCCTTAGTTGTTGCAGGTTTGCCTTTATCCTAAACAAGTTAGGATAAAGGCCAGGAAAAACAATATAAACAGTCCCCAGATCCAAGCGTATACTTGTACCTCTATCTGGAGGGAGGTTGACTTATATTATTATGCTACTTTCTTGTAATTGGTCTGATTAGTATCCATGCAGACTGGACGAGCATTTCTGCAGTGCGTCACTGTAGTTGACTTCATGGGTCCCTCCGACCCCGGGGTGAGAAGCTCCAGTATTATGTAAAGCTCAGCACATAAAACTTTCATAGGAACCATTATATAAAACCCCAAGTGCATTACTCTGTCAGAAATATCTTATGTAAAGGAAACATAGATATACTGTACGGGTTAAACCCTCAATATCAGTATTAATGCTGGATTAATGCTTAGAGATTTCCTTCGGGGGGGGGGGGGGGGGGGGGCGGTGCATGCGCACGTCAGTCACGATGATCATCCTCATGACACTGAATGTCTATATTTTCTCTCAGTAAACACAGTTGCCTCCAGCTCCGTGTCCGAGCTATAAATAAATACATAAACACACGCGCTGTTGACAGCTGTTACATCACAGTGATGCTCTGTCTCAAACGGGTCATTGTATTGATGGATGGATGCAGGGCATTATTGAGTGACAGGAGAAAGGGCAGGGTAGGCAGAAAGAGAGAGGCAGGGAGAAAATAAACAAAAATATTAGTGCATTTTATTACATTTTAGAGAAAGAAAATCTGAAAAAATGTCATTGTTGTCTTTGTTTTGTTCCCAAAGTTGCAGTAAATTTTGTTTATGGGTCTGAGTGCCAGTAGAAGCCCATAGAATGGATCTATTGGGTTTAATGGGATAGACTTGTTTTGACTGGGCCGTATACCCTGTACTGCAGAGTACAGAATGTTTCCCTGCGCAATGGATTAGTCACGGCGATGAGAGAGGGAGGGTGGGATGGATGGATGGATGAATGGATGGATGGATGGATGGATGGATGGAGAGAATAAAGGAGGAGTGTTATGTAAGCAAGATTACAAAACAGTTTCCAGCTGAGGGTCTCTCTCTCTCTCCCTTAGCTACCTTTTGTTGTGGTGACCCATCCTACACACACATCACACACAGATGGACTCACAGTCACATACCAAGAGTGCGCACACACACAGCGTACACACACACACACACACACACACAGAGGAATGTTGTAAAATCAAGTCACCAAGTCAGGTTAAGCGTTTGGGCAGATGGGGATAGTGGTGTGTGGGAACTGTTGGGAATGTGTGGGAAATGTTCACACGCTTGCTTATGTACATGTATTGGCTATTAGATAACTTCCTAGTTTGCTAGAGGGCGTGTGCTGGTGGGAGGGGTCGGGGGTCTGTGATTACGTAACAGAGCAGAGCGGAGCAAGCATCTCTCCACAGCCCGTCTTGTTATTACTCTGAGTGACCTTGACCTCCTCCCCCTCAGAGTGGAGTGCTTTAGTCAACCTGACCCGATAACACATCAATTACCCTCCGCTATGCCTCGGCTCGCTAAAGTGCTTTCATAAGACCCTCTGTGTCAGGAAAACCGGGACATTTTCACTGCAGCAACGACTTCCGATAAAGTAACGGCTCGATGGAAATTAACTCCCACTGCTTCTTGGAGCAATGGGGGCTTGGTTATGTAATCTTCAGATTTATTAATGCGTTTAATTGAGGCGCTGTTGTTGTGCTAAACTGCAGTCAGGTAGGCTGCGGCGTGTTTTCCCTGAAGTACATACACAGCCTAAACAGAGACAGGCTGTCATGGCGAAAGGTAAATCAATGAGCTTAGTTTTCTGCGAAGGAAAGTAATCAGGATCGTGGCAGTTTTCTGTAGACTTAAAGGACAAGGAGATTGGATATTTGACCGAGGATAACCTCTGTCTTTTGAAGCTCTTGACTTTTGTGCCGCTTTATTGTGCCTCCATAATCCTTTGCAGACTTTGCTGTTTTATGGCTTTTGCCTTTTCAAGCTCACCCTCAGCACCCCCTGTTCCCCTCAGACATACACACACACACACACACACACACACATCGAGGGCTCGGAGCCAAAGGGCGTAAGTGCATTATAGTAGATTTTACAGGAGAGCCAAAACAAATTTTGATCAAACTTGGATCAGCTGCCGTTACCACATACTAAGCACAATATTTTAACTTTTTATGTTATCAGATTAAGCATTACTATAAAAACAATACTGCTACAGTTTAAGTTGAATTATATTTGTTCACTTTTTTAAAAATGGCAAAAGAGTGAATACGCCTTTTTGGCACAAACATTGTCCCAATACAGCCATGCAGAATATGGGCGTATGTAAGTAAATAATTGTAAAACACATTCATTTTTAATACAAATCTAGCAATTACACTTCAATCAACACTGAAATATAAAACAAGATCAGAATGAATATCTTTATCTTGAGGTAATGCTCAGCAACTTTCACCAAGGCCTTTAAAATTGTAGGCTACATGGAACATATCAAATTGATTGATACATTTTTTCTGTTAAAAACTTTTAATAAACCTTTTTAATAAACCTCTATAGATATAAGATACTACTTTTGATTCTAAACTACTACTTTTTTTTTCACTTATTGATGTGTGCTGTTAGAATCCTCTACCCACAATGCTTGTTCAGTGTCAAAAGTGGGGTTTTTCTTGGTGTCAAAAGGGCGTAAGTGCAGTTACGCCCTTTTGGCAGCAAACAAAACCCTACTTTTACTGTTACAGCTTTCAATTGATCTTAAGTACTCTCAAGCCTCATCCTCAGCCCCCACCCCTCTCTGTTGTAATTTGGAGGAGTTTGGAGAGTTACATAATAGTAATATTTGGCTCCTCTTGGCAAGAAATGCTCACAGTGTAGTAAGACGGCCCTGTCCCCCTTTTTTTAATTTTACTACACAAAACCAGACAGTTGTATAACAATCCTTCCGGTTTCTAAATGCATTGTTACCCCGAGTCTGCTGTCTGTGGTCGTATGAATGGATTTTCATATTGTGTAAGATAGAGGGTGATATTTTTGGAAGTTGGTTTTGCCAGAACGGACCTGTGGTGGAAAAAAAGAGGTCAGGACCCATGGTTTCATCACACATTTCCAAAGTCAGTTCCGGTGCTGGCACCCTCCTTGCACACAGATTAGCAAATGTGATGGGCTAAAAGTCCACGTTGCATAAACTTGCCTGAAATACGATTGACATGTTAATTCAGATCTCCATGTCAAACTGGAATCAGGTCATCGCTCTCACGTATAAATGTGAATGCCAGTCTTCCTCTGTAGTGTCGTCAGGATGTCTTGTCGTGGGTTGTTGATTAAGTTTCGTCATGGTAACCTGCTCTTTCTCTGACTCATTCTCCACAGGGGTCTGGCTCCCCAGAACAAGCCTGAGCTCCAGAAGGTTCTGGAGAAGAGAAAGAGGGAGCAAGTTCTCAAGGCCCAGAAGGAGGAGCAGGAGGCTCACAAGAAGAGGAGCGACCTGGAGATAGAGCTCATGAAAAGACAACAGAAACTAGAGCAGGTGAATATTTGGAAGAACACACACACTCACAGTCTGTTACTTTGAAACTTGGAAAATGGACTTGGTAAATAGATGTATGTTGTCACTGTATCAGGGCACAAGAGACAACAAAGATGAAAATGATTGCCAGCTGAAAGATATAGCCGTTATCACATATAGGTTGTCACTTCTGCACAGAGAAGGAATGTTTGTATGTAGTTGAGTCATTTTAACATACCATAAAATCAAGCAGATATAGAATTTGTCTAACGTGAATTTGTTAATATGTGTATTCCTCTAGCTGGAGCTGGAGCAGCAGAAAAACGAGGAGGAGCAGGAGAACACCCCCGAGTTTGTCAAGATGAAGAGCAACCTGCGGAGGACCAAGCAGGAGGCCGATGGGGAGGAACGAACCACCTAGAGACCAGCAGGGGTGTCTGGGTCTGGCTGATTGTGCGCGTGTTTGTGGGCGTGGAGGCGTCAGGTGTGTGTGTGTACAAGAGAGCATGTGTTTTGTCTGTGGCGCACAGCGGCGACCCGACCGTGGTCCGAGATTAACTTCCTGGTTTTCCCGACCCAGCTGTTCCTTCCTGCAGTGAGGAGAGAGAGACTTTACAGACTAAAGACCCCTCTGGCTGCCTGCCACGGACCTCAGCCCCTCTCACCCATCCAGCACCACACAGCACCCCCCGCAGGAGGGACCTAAAACACAGACACGTTACATGTTACACGCCTCTCAACGAGGGCGAGCAAGCTTCCAAATGAGCTGTGATGGAGAAACAACCAAACACACACAGGAGTTCTCATCCCCTCTGCTTTCACTCCTCTCTCCACAGAAAGCTGTCATTTCCATTTATTGTTATCGATGTTGTTATCGTTGTTGTTTTTTGTTTTTTTTGTTTTTCATCTTCAGAATCAAATAAGGAAAAGTGGACACTGGATGGACTCTTGAAGCTGTGTAATGTAAAAGCCAAACTAATGTGCTTTTGTTATTTATGTTTGTAGCTTTTAGCCCAGGTATAGGGAGCAGACTTTTTAGTCGTTCTGTATTTTAGTTTGTTTTACAGCATAGTTTGTGAAGCCAGAACAGGACAAAGGGAGTGTGCGGTTGTGTGAAACACTCAAGTTTGCTTCTTTTTTTTTTTTTTTTATTCAATACATGCCATTTCCTCAGCTAATGCAATTTTGAGCAATAGTAGAACTCCCAGGCGTGAGAGTGATCTTTTCTTTATATATTCTGTTGTTTTTGTATGAATAAAAGTGTTACTAAATAAATAATTTAAGTTTTGTTAGGTTGATCAATGAGAATAAGGCTTGAGGCCTGCCTGATCAGTCTTTGTGTGCTTTAATGAACAAAGGATTTGATAGAATCCATAAAGTATATAATTGGAAGTGTATACACGTGAGCCGCCTGTCATAGGGATTCATTGATTGCGTATGAATATCTATTTGGCTCCCAAAACAGTGCTGGTAAGCTTCCTGGATCTTTATGACTCCAGTTTTGTATCTTTGTTTATAATGGAACCATAAACATGCAGACAGAAATTTTCCAACAGCAAAACTGAGAGACCATAAGAGACTGCAAAACAATATAGCCTATTCAGCTATCTCCATATGGCACAACCTTCAAAACGGCTGCAGGATGTGAGAAACTGGAATGTGACTGCTCGGGATGTCCCAAGTGCCCATATAGGGGTTAGTTGAATATCACACAAAAGAATGTGATAGGCCTGACATCCTGGTTTGTGTGTCTCTAAACACTGATCATTATTCTCATGGGAACAAGCAGATTTGTAACATCATAGTCCTCTGTTCCTCTCCAGATACAACCTCTTCTTCTTTGAAATAAACATCATTTTAACATGTCCCATTCATTTTTCTTTCTTTTTCTGTGCTGCTGGAGTCTGTGGGTTTGTAAGTTACCCAACTAGTGTCAGTCTTCTCTAATGGAACATGGTCCTAATATAACAGCAAAGCAGTAGGCTAGATTGATCAGTTCTTCATCACTTTGATCAAGTGAGTTTATTTAGTCATTGATTTGAATGATGTTTAATGGGCACCATGCCATGCTAGGACACTTAACTTGAAAGGCAAAACCTCTATGGGCAAAACTAACAAGAGAAGGATATACTGTGTAGCCTATCTCTGACTACTTTTCGACTTGCAATTCTTTTTTGGTTAAACCACATGGGGGCGACAGAAGTCAAATTAACATAAATCCCCAACAAACAGAATGATTATGCTGTGAACACGACTCCCAGTAAGGTAAGGGTGCACATTCTGAGAAAATAGATCTATGCAAAAAGAAAAAAGATACATCAGACAGAGGCCAAACCTGTGAACGCTGCTGTTCTAATAAGTGACATTGTTGTAGGCTATTTGCTCCAGAGAGGGGGGAAGACGAAAAACATGCTCTCGCTCTCTCTCCGGGTACCACAAACGTCATCGCGGCAGGACTCTGTTGTCGGCATCCTCCGTTAAAAACATCAAACCAAATAACACACAACGAAAGTACTGTTAACGCCCTGAGCTACAATTACGTTTTCCTGGTGACTTCAGGTTTGTACCGGATAGGTCGCTATGGTAACCGAAAGAGAGGCCACCTTTTAAACTACTGAGTGATTTATTTTCTCATTAGGTGCTCTTTGTTGTAGTTGTCTCATCTTGGCAGTAATAGACAGTAGCAGTAAGAGCAGTAAGCATTGGATGCCAACCGCCATAAAACGCCAAAGAAGAAGAAGAAGAAATCACCCGCCATTAAATACAAAGAAGAAGAAGAAGTTGCTCTCATCAGAACGCGACAAAGATGGCTGCTTGTGGGATACTCCGTCGCCTATCTTCCAACTTTTCAACAGCATTGCCTTTACTTACCCGTTCGGCAACCCTTTCTCCATTGCGACTGGCATCTAAACATTATGTTCAACGGACCCTCGCCACTTCTAGCCGGTTATCAGCAGGTATTTACTTGTGAAGTTCATGAAGGTGTTGAAGAGTAGCATGCAGCTAGCATTTGCGTTAGCAAGGGTAGCCGGAGAAAAGGACACCCGATTGCTGTCGCCACTGTTGTGCATTTGCATGTCTGAATTCCTCCTGAATGTCACAGTGCCCGGGGAGCACAACACACTTTCAACTCTTATTGCAGGGTTGCTGTAGTGTTGTTGTTGTTGTTGTTATTGTTGTTGTGTGCTGAGTCTGCTGTTCTGTTATCTTGCAGCGCTCAAATTCACAGACAAGCACGAATGGATCCGAGTAGAAGAGGGCGGAGTAGGGACTGTCGGCATCAGTAACTTTGCACAGGTACGGTCCCTGGGTGCGCGCATTCAGACACACACACAGAATAAAGTTTCTTTGCTGGAGAGACTAACTTCGCCCTTGCTGTTTGACATTTGCAGGAGGCTCTGGGAGATGTAGTTTACTGTGGACTGCCGGAGGTGGGCACACAGCTGGCTCAACAAGGTATAAAGGGCAGGCAAGTGGTTAAGAAATAAAAACAGGAGAAAATCCTTGATTTGTAAATAAAGTCCAAATGGGAAAAGAATGAAGCTTATCAGTCTCATTTGATCTACTGTATCTCATCCCTCTGGTGGGATGGAGACAGTAGTTTATCCAAACATTTGCTGGTTACACATTTCACAAATGCAAGTATTTGCTTGCTTTTCTCCGTTTCATATCATTGTAAAATTTATACTTTGAGTTTTTTTGGCTGCTGGTCAGACTAGGTAAGCAATTTTAAGACATCACGTTGGGCTTTGGTAACTTGTGATGGCAATTATTTTTGACATTTTATAGACTAAATGGTTAATCCATTAATAATCGATAGATTCATTTATAATGAAAATAATGTTTAGTTGCAGCCCTACAGCCATGAAAACCTGATTCCCAGTATGAATGGCACTTTTGTTCCACCAGTCTAACTTCAAATTTTGTTTTAGTTCTACCCTCATAGACGGCAATCATAATCCATATTCAAGATGATATACAGAATAGGTTGCATTTTGCCAGTTGGTTTATGGTTAGTTCCTTTCGGAGAATCTGTCAAAATTCAGACATGTTTTGTTATTCAAAACAGCAGGCCTTCAGAATCAGGGATATCGTTATGTTTGTTATGCAAAGTGAATTAATCCTCTATTTTGTTGCCAGGACTGCTTGTTTTCTCCCTCAGGCACACTCCTCTTTAGACAGACAAACTGGTTTTTCAGCTACCATCCACCCATAATTAAAATGCATTTGGCTGTAAAAGCCAACTGGCAAATAGCACTTATAGTAATGCAAAAATAAATTTTTATGCCACTTGAAAAGAGGCTGTTATTACACTTTGGAGAAAATGTCTTCCTTACAAACAAGGATTTTCTCTACCCTGTTTTGTCTGCCTGTTAACCAAGAAGCACCTGCCCTAAATTTGACCCACAACACTTTACACTATTTACCTTGGCTCTGTGTCTTTGTCATAGTTCTGAAATGACCTGACTTGGATGTAAATGTGCTTCTTTCTAACCGGTTGACCTGTCCTGCCTCAGATGAGTTTGGTGCTCTGGAGAGTGTGAAGGCAGCCAGTGAGCTCTATTCTCCTCTGACTGGAGAAGTTGTAGAGGTCAATGAACTGCTGGCAGACAGTCCAGGTCTGGTCAACAAATCCTGCTACAAAGATGGTAAGCACCCACATACAAATACTCCCTCATTCTGTTATTGAGAGAAGGCATGGGAAAGTGAGAGGAAGCAAAAAATAATGCAGACCAGAATATCAGAGGTTGGAGAGCAGCAATTTATAGTTGAAGGAATTTTGCAGAAGATGGAAGGAGATGTAGGATCATATTTGACTATATGAAGAAAACAGATCTATTAGAGAGGGGGCTTGGTTGTAAGTACAAAAAAAATATAATTAAATTGAATATAAATTGTAGACAGTAGATGGCAGTAATGCAACACCATATGAATGCCGACCACTGTAAAAATTCAAGGATAAGAATGAGAAAATGGGTTTTATATAAGTGAAATTAATACCTCAGGTTTTTTCCCTCTGAATAGTCATGTCTAACTTTGTCTGTAAATTTGCATAATGGAAGGTAGGCCTATATCCTGTATCACTGTTTGGCTCGTCCTAGGCCCGTGTTTCCCGACCCAGTCCTCAAGTCCCTCTGGTCCTGCAAGTTTTTGTTCCATCTTTACTTTTGCACACCTGATCCAATACAGGGCAACAGACTTTCAGGTAGATCCCTTTCTGCTGCTCAACCAACTGGCATTAAGTGCTTAATTGGATCAGGTTTGCGAGAGCGGAATTGGAACAAAAACTTACAGCACAGGGGGCACTTGAGGACTGGATTGAACACTATTAGGGGCGATATTTCCATGCTCATTTTAATGTATGATACATGTCATATTATCTCATGTGGGATGGGATATTTATGTGGCATGACACAAAAATCAAGAATGAATTCACTGATTGATTTCTATACCTAGTATGTTGTCTGTATCAAGGATATTCAACATCATGTAACTTGACCTGACCTTTAACCCAATCTTGAATATAGGTTGGCTGATGAAGATGACCATTGCCAACCCAGCAGAGCTTGACGCTCTAATGGATGAGACAGCGTATGAGAGGTACATCCGCTCCATCGAGGACTAGCCTAATACTTCCCAATAAGTGCTAGGCTCCCCCTCTCCTTTCAAGTACCACTGGCAGGGAAACGCATATAATGTGCCTGTCAGTTACGACGCTACTCTCGGCATCCACCAGTGGCGCTCCTGAGCTCGACACTACTGACCTGCCAGTGTTGTAGAGCTGTGAACATTAGGAATCCTCAATCTACTGTTAATGAGTGACTTTAGGGGACCTGTCAACCTGCATTGACAAAACATTCAGTGTTGAGCCTGAAGGAAGAATATATTGTTTGATTCCTGTGGCCTCAGACCCCTAAACTGAAGGGACAAGAGACTGATGATCACAGTCAGTAGAACAGTTTGCAAGCATTTCATTCAAAAGAATCTGAATTTCTCTTTTAGTGGACTGTGAGAATTAAAAAAGCACTTTGGTCTTTATGTAATATTAATGTGGGTCTACACTGCATGTATAAGAGCTACTCTATGGACATGGGACCTGTACAGTAGAAAATAAACTTTTCCTCACACTTGATTTTTCTTGCTTTTTTGTCACTTTTTTCCCATTTTCCAGTGGTTAGACTTGCACTAGAATTGACACATAACCTTGAGTAGAAACTTTATTGTTCATGTCATGGCGTTTCAGTGTAACAGCTTATTCTGTGGTTTTACACAACTAAAACAGGTGATGTGCTTGACATTATGTCATGGCATCACATAATACAAACGGTCACATTTGCACACATGGTAATTTGCAGTCATGGTCACTTTGGATAGATACTGGACAGGTACTGTACCACCTAAAACAAAAATAAATAAATGCAATGTCCTCACTCCTTAGACCTACTGTTCACCACCTCTGTTATGTACACAAAGCAACTTTTACAACCAATGTTTTTCTCACTTATGCTGGTATGTAAACATGTAAACTGGTATGTTCATTAAACACAGAAGTGTTCTTTGCAGATGATACACTATATACAAAATACTAGAGACATCGTCCTGATATTGATATTGCTTCTCTATCTACATCTCATTTTTGATTGGAATAGATATAATAAGGGATAATGTTTTTTCACCTCATCAGTGCACTTCATGAAAAGAGTAAGTGTCCCTAATATTTTGTACATTCAGTCTAGTTTACTGCTAGTAACCGTCTGGCCACCATTAGGCCAACCTGTAACCTTTCACCCTTGACCTCTGGGTCACCTGTGTGAGGTGACCACCCCTCCAGGTACAATAGAGAACCTGTCTTTGGCTGTGGGAGTTCGCCTGGCCCTGCCCCGTGGCGCAGGAGGCCGAGGGAGTCCCTCCATTCTCCGATAATCACTCTCTAGCCTCTCCCTTCTCTGGGCTCCCTCATACATCACACTGGCGGTAAAGTCTCTCTCGTTGAGGAAAGCAACAGTCTCATCCCTCTTGCGGCTCACATATCCTCTCAGAACGGCATTGTAGGGATTTGAGGCGGCATCTGCATCCGGATCGTCTAACTGGTGTTTGAATTCCATGCGGGTAATAACAGGCAAGAGGAACTGCTTTCCTGTAGTCACCACACCCCCGTCCCGGTGTGACAAGCCTAGGGCCTCAGAGACCAGGCGCGGGGGCAGAGGCACCAAGTCACAGCCTGTGCGCTTGTCCACATACTCTCCGAACTCTTTCCGCACCACAGCTACATCCTGCAGAGACTGGCTCCTCCGCCCTTCCAGGTCTGTGACTATTCGCTCGGGGTAGTTCTGGCCAAACACCACCCCTATGCAGCGAGGATGAGAAGAACAGATTTCTTTGTCAAGTTTTGTGTAATGTAGTGAGGGAGATGTGGATATGGAACAGTACAGGTGATGATATCATGATACAAAAGAGGAGTGTTTTTTTGACTAATTTTAGAGAAAAACATTGATGTCTGCTTTAGAAGCCAACAGTTAACCCCACAGCCGGTTTGCTGTCATGGTGATAACATCTCCCTCACCTGCACGCCGCAGCATGGAGGCGGGACATTTCCAGGGTTTGTGAATAAGCTCATCAGGCAGCTCTGCAAGTTCAGGACACCATTTCCTAACATAGCTGCCACAGGGGTCACAGGTCATTGCCGCATCAACAGGGTGCATGACAAAGTTCCAGTGGTCCAGCCCGCACATGCCCCCATTCTGCCACATCATGGCATCTATGGCAACATCTGCGTCCACCAGAGTGTCCTACACACACATATAGACATTAGATACAATAAAGTGAATAGGCAGCCAACCTGTTGTAGTTGTAGATTATATATGATGTCTGTGTGAGTCTATTTAGTGCGTGCGTGCATGAGCGTCTCACCTGGAACCAGCGGTAGCCCTCTTGCCAGGGCAGATGCAGGTATGCTATGAGAAAAGATGCGACCACATGCCTCATGTAGTTGTTCAGCCAGCCAGTCAGCCACAGCTGCCTCATGGCTGCGTCCACCAGAGGATAGCCTGTTCTACCACGCTGCCATGCCTTCAGGTGGCTGCGCTCACTGCTCCAGCGCAGAGCCTGCAAATATCAATAGATGAGAGAGCAAGTATGTCAGAGATTTGTGTATTTTCTTCATAGTTTGGTGTGTGGTATGGGCATTTACTTACTGATGTGAAGAGTATTGTGACTGACTGAAAAATCATTAATGCTATATTATATATTAGTTTCTTTCTTTCAGTTTACAGTTAAGTATATGGGTGTGTATCTGGCATCTCTGTCTACAGCCCATTTCTACCTTGTATGGGGGTCTGAGGGACTCCCAGGGCAGGTCAGGAAATAGTGTTAGCTGCCAGTAGGCCAAATCTCTCCAGGCCAGCTTGCGTTGGAACTTGGGGGGTCTGCAGCGTGCCCCCTTGGCATCCCACAGCAGCCAGCGTGGGCTGAGCTGACCAAAGTGGAGGTAGGGAGACAGACAGCTGGTGTTAGGGGCATCTGCCCTGCCTGACTCCTTCTCATACCTGTACACACCTAGGGATACATGGGAAGGGTCATTATACATATTATAAATTACTGTTAGATCAACACTTTGACATAAACTGTGCCACATTCCACTATACACAATCTATGATATGTATACAGAATGCATGTAAGGTGTCCCACCATCGTGAAGAAAGGCCTCTAGCCGGGCATGAGCTCCTTCTTCACTGAAATCCCAGGAATTGCGGATGTTAGCTGCCCAGTCAATCTGAATATAAAAATAAACACAACAAAATATTCAGTGCTTAATGGTCTCCTCATTGTTTTCTCACCTCCATTGTAATCTGGGTTGTAGCTCTGCCCTAGAAGCTGCTCTGCTGTGGTTACTGACCGTGGTGCCATCCTTCCTGCGGGGCATGCGTGCCAGGCCCAGCAGGTCCAAAGGGATGCCCTGAGGCCAGTGGGAGGGGGTGGGCAGAGATACAGGAGGGTCCAGGGGAGCACCTAACCCAGAGCCTGGGTTCTGCCTACAGCAGCTCATGAAGTGGGACACTGAACCAATTCCTGAATTAACAAAAGAAAACATATAGTTCACACAGTTCAAGCTTTAGTATCTGATGTAGAGTTATTTATTCAAGCTCAGTAAACCAACTCCGGCCTGTTGCGACTAACCTCGGAGTCCCACCCCTTCAGTGCTGACGGAGTAAGGGTCTCTGAGACAGTAGGAGTGGACCATCCTGCATTCTACACCTTCTCTCTGCAGATCTGACACCACCGCTTCATCCCGCTCCTTCAGCCAGGGCTCATAGAGGGCATTAGCCAGGACCGTTTTCGCCCCGGTCTCCATCACCAGCTGTCTAAGGGCCTGCAGAGATGAGCCAACCTCCTTCCCCTCTCCATCTGTCTTGAGGCAGACAAGATGGCTGCCAATGCGCTCCAGAGATGAACGGAGACAGGACAAAGCTTGATGAAGCCAGTACTTGCCTGTGAAAAGAGAGAGTGCGATTACACAAAGATCAGGAGACTAGCAGATTTTATATTGTGGAACATAGAATTGGAACATGTCAACTGGTGTTATCTCAACTGGTGTGGCTGCTGGCCTTAAATGGTGATACTGGGTTTAATGGTCTCTGGTGGTTTCAACCAGTAGAAGCTATCAGCGTGTTCACCTGGTAGATCTACTGGTAGAGAATTGGTCCTAACCAGTTCAACTGACGCCAGTTGAATCCCATAGCATATTGTGATCTGGTACCAGCTGAACCCAGCTGAAACCACTAGCACTCTACTGGTAGAGAAACTGGACTGGACCAGTAAATTACAACAATTTGGCTGAATCCAATAAAATCCATTGGCAACCCCTTAATCCCAGCAGAAACCAGTAAACCTGCTATAGTGGAATCAATCTAGTGGAATTTCCCTTAAGGCAGTTGTGCATGGTGCTGATGATGTACATGAATAAGTATGAAATAATCACTGGTTCACCTCCCTCAATTAACTTACAAGCTCCCCCCATAGCCACGGTAATCCCAGGCCCCTCCTCCTCTGCGGGGCTCCAGATGAAGACGGGGATGACAGGTGCGCCCACCTCCAATGAGCCAATTAGAGCAGGGTTGTCACAGAGCCGCAGGTCCCTGCGGAACCACAGCAGCACGGGTGGCGGACCTGAGGGCGAGCAGGACAAACCTACCACCTGCTGGCCACACCCTTTACGCCGCTGCCGCCTGTTCTTAGAGCGTTTAGGCTTCTCTGATTGGTCCAAAACTCCCTTCTCCACCATTTGGTCATCTTCTCCAGCAGCGTCTTGTTTGGGAGATGAGGCGGACAGCCTGGAAACACACACATTCTGACTTGAGCCGAGCGTCCCTTTAATGTCTTTGTTTTTGTGCGTGTATTTCTGAAGTTCAGTGTCTCTGGTGGTTTGTGGTGGGCTTAGCTTGCCCCAGGGTCCAGTCTGTGGTGAGTCTATAATTTGTCTCTTCCTGCCACCTGCTGCTGCTAGCTGGGTGTGGCTGCTTCCCAGAGGCTGTGAGACTGAGGTTGGCTGGATGGAGTCACTCTGAGTAACACATACTGTCTGATTCAGGCCGTCTCTAAGACCCTGAGGTCGAGACTCTTTGGTGACAGTGGACTGCTGCTGGTCTTTGACTTCCAGTAGAGAGAGAGCCAAAGCAATCTCCAGTTCATCGTCTTCATCCTGTAATTTAACAAAAACAACCAAATGACAATATTACTTTACAAACCACATAATAGTTGGGGCAATGAAAAATATCATGACTAATATTAGAATGCTACTAGATGTGCTTCTACGAGCAGCTCTAACAAAAATGAATATAATACTCTGTATGTGTAGTTGGGGGGAGCAATAGCAATAGTGCAAGCATAGTAAGCAAGACAGCGAGTTTTTCCAGTTGGAAAAAATGTTCCAAAAATGTTTTGTGGCCGCATTGCATTATGGACTATCGAGGCTACTGTTGGTGAAGAAACTCCTAGGATGGACACCTGTAAGTGCTAGCTGTCTGTTTAGCCTAAAAACTGACGTTTAACGTTAATGTTTTGGGGGTAAAAAAAAAAACATTTTCTGCTATTAGCCTATAGCTGCGATAATATCTCGACGTGACATCACGGCGTCTTGGCTAGTTATCGACGGGAATAAGAAAAATACACCACCAAACAACAGGGGCCCAGAAATGCAAGGTGATCGGTAGTGCCTCTTTTTTAAACAGTGTAGTTTAGTGGATTTTCCATTAACTTCCAAATGCTTAGGCTACTTGTACTTGTCACACAAACATAGGCTAAAACAAACAATACAACTGCTAGCATAAAGCGAACCTGACACAAACTCTCCCACATACCTTAGAGAAGTATTCCAGGTAGATGGAGGTGAGGGTGGAGTGGAGGGAGTTGTTGGCCGTGGACAGGGGCTGGATGAGGGACGGGAACTGCGACCGGGTGTCCCGGTGTCCCAGGACGGACACGCAAAGCCCAAAGAAACCCTCTGGATCTTCTCGACCCAGCAGCAGCTCCCTCAACATCTTTCTCACCGAGGCTTTGGTATCTTCACCACCGGCTGCCGGAGGCATCTTCGACTGGACGGTGAGGATTAAATGCTGTGAAGTAAATGCTGTAAAATTGTCCCACTGATAAACCCTGAAACAGCAAATGGCCTGCGCCTACCCTGGTAGTTGGGGGTGGGTTGACTTACCGGTTACCAAACAACAGCTGATTTTGAGTTACACAAGCCATGTGTGAATGTTTTGTAACCAGTCTTCAGCTAAGGGTAATGGGCTCATTTCACCAGTAGAGGGGGGACAAGTCTAATAAATAAGAGTCATGCAGGTAGGCTAGTGGATCCCATGGGTGCCACAGGACAGTGGTTCCCAACGTGGGGTCCTGGGTTCCAGGGTGTTCCCAGCGTATGAGTAATAGTATAATAGGATATAATAGGAGTAATAGTAATAAGATAGTGAGAAAATAATCTATCATCACAGTATTAACTCCCCACCTGCAGTATAAACAGTTGTCCTGTTCTCTACCAAATCATATCTAGCAACAATCTTCTCAGATGGGGGTCCCTCAAGCAAAATCTTATCAGATGGGGGTCTGTGACTTAATTTGTATTTATTTTTTGGGTTGCCCTTGATATGAAAACGTTGGGGGAACCCCTGCCATAAGAGGTTCATTCTGTAATTTTTATTTAGCTTTTATCTTGGCAGGGATGTTGTGTTTTTCAAGTGTACCCCGTGATGTGAGACTGAAAAACAAAGTCAGTAGACAGTGTGCACCAGCAGTGAATTTTTAATCATGAACTGTATTCATGCTGTAGAGGGGTTGGAAGTAATTGATTTTTTTAATGAGACCGTGCATAAGCTTTTGAATCCACGCAGCAGGGAACAATGATTTGTGACACTTGGGGACCAAACTCCAAATGCCATGTACAGTAGATAAGCTCCATTCAGAACACTATACTCAAGGATTTAGTGAGGGTTTTATTTTGTTCGTGCTAAAATATACTCCGGCATCCATCTAAAAGGCGACCTGATACATCACGCACAATGACATACAATCTCGATTATACAGGCTTTTATCTGAGAAGCCGTCTTTGAGTGTATGAAGAGATGATGTGATGAGAGCTGTGGTATGTGGAGAGAGGAAGACAGAGAGAGAGAGAGTGAGAGAGAGAGAGAGAGAGAGATTGAGAGAGAGAGAGAGAATCAATAGTGTTTAGACAGAGAAGTGGAGTCTAAGTGTGTGATCAATAGAGAGCAGAGAGGAGAGATTAGCTGCTTTTCTCTCTCAAACTAACACTGACAAATTGGTGAATTGGTGTATCGGCCCTTGGGCTAAACGGATTGACCTGCTGTTTCCATGTTCTACCGTGTACTGTCAATAAAGATCTGTGTTCACCGTGGCTCTCAATGAAGAGTGTGAGTGAAGCACAGAGAGAGAGAAAAAGGAAAAGGAAGGACGGGAAATGGAGAAGTAGAAGGGGGCAATGCAAGGTGCAGCTCAGGTGCCCACGTAGCCTTCGTCCTAACAAAATGTCCACACCTCTGTCTCATTAACCGTACGTGCACTCACATGCGCATCCTCGTGCACACCGTTATAAAACCATAATAACGTCTCCAGGAAAATTAATGGAAAGACAGATTAAAAACTAAGTGAGGAGAAACGGGCCACTGGTGTAGCTATTTGCAACTCATAAATCATTCTGACACACCCACGCACATGTAGACACACGCGTACACACACACTCACACGTACACACACACATACACACGCATACACGTACTGTAATTAACCACAGGCTATTTACTCTCTCCTGCTGTAAATTAGACATGCAGACACAGTTATTACATTAGGGGGATCTGCCATGCAGAATACTAACAGGAGGAGGAGGGGAGACTCGTACACACAACAACCCCCTCATACAAACACAAACACACCTATGCACACACGCAAACACACACACACACAAGAAAGAGGGTATGGAAGAATCATAGACTGACGGGAGTGAAAATGAAGCTGCAGCACAGAGAATAGGGGCCCCCAGCTCTTTGTTCCCTGCTGCATTTCATTATCTGAAACGCCAGCCAACACACACGACACACACACATACGCACCTCCCCCTTCCCTAAAGCCGTCTGCCTCCACTCCATGCACACAGCAGAAAAAGAGAGGAAAATAGAGACACAATGTCAGTGCCATTCAGTGGCATCTGGGCTCAGTCACGACAGCCATGTCTGCACGGTCATCCTGAACAGAACAGCCAGTCCAATAGCTGGGCTGTCCTGCTGCTCGGAGTAACACAGTTCACTTCGACCTGCTCTGGCAGAAAGCACTTCCCCATAAATTCTACTTTAAGCAGAACAATAGGAGATGAGGACTTGATTAAAGCAAATATTGATAGTCTGTCTAAGGTAGCTTGTCTCCATTTGGTTCATCCAGTGTGTTTTTTCAGACAGTCCACATCCTTCTGTTTGTGTGTGTGTGTGTTTGTGTGTGTCCTCTGGTTCCCCCTACCTCCCTCACCCCTCTCTGTCCCTCTGTTTTCCCACGGTGATCGATAGCTCATTACAATCATTGACTGCGGCTCATCAGCACCTGTTAAGGTCTGGAGAGACAGAGAGAAGGTGCACATGTGTGTGTGTGTGTGTGTGTGTGTGTGTGTGTGATTGGACCCTATTGATAGATGGAAAAGGTTGGTCTGGCAAGAGTCAGAGGTGAAGCTTGACATTTGAATTGTTATTTTCTGATTCACATTCAGTGCTGCGGATGCCTAGTTTGTCGCCACTTTATGGTCCATGGTCTTGGGGAACATCTTATTATGCAACTCACGTGGGTACCATGGTTTGTTGCTATGGTGATTGCCAAGGGAGCCAGAGTATTATAGGTGTTTATCCTAGACAGGAGCAAGGCTCCTCGCCGTCTATCAGGGCACACTTCAATTTACCACACTGTTTGGACCACACATTAAGATCAACACAGTCACGGAGGGACAAAGAGAAAACACAGCACACATACGCACAAACACAGGCAAGCGTGGTTGCGATTTGGTGGATAGATTATTCAGTATTCATATTCCTGGAAGAAAGACCTTGTTCAAACACTCAGTTGTTGGTTTAATGCATCACTGCAGGGCTTGTTTTTGGAGAGGACAGGCTGTGAACAGAAAGAGAAGCAAACAGAGAGAGAGACTGAGAGAGAGACTATTAGAAACTACAAACCGTGGTTAAAGGCAAGGATAGATGTGTAAAATGGAGTGCACACAAAATAAAAGGGACCATAGTGAGACCACAAGAAATCCCCCATGGATTCATTCACTGGATGTGGGGTGAGAGAAGAGGGGAATTGGCGTAAGAGTGTGAAGGTTTAAGGAAAAAGGATATAGAGTGAATACAATGGAGGACTGAAAAGAGAACAAGTCCCCCACTCCATGCATAAATTACACACACCATTTACATATTCATTATGTGTTGTGTACTAATGAGAGTATTTGCTTAATAGCTCCACCACCACTGGCAGCTTTTGTTTGATATAAGAGATTTTAAAGAAGGGAAAAACAAGGGAGCAAGGGTCATCTTGGAGAGTTGGGTGAGGTTGATGGCATGCAATCTATTTTATTGATAAGCAGATCAATCGAATTGCTGTACTGTGGATGTGTGAGCAAGCACAACCTGCACGAGGCTCTCACAGATGTGGACTGAAGCACACATGATGGGGGTTGGTAATAGTTAATTAAAACAACACAAGCTTTCTCCAAACTCAAGGCTCTCTTCCTCTTTCTCTCTCGGCTCTCGTCTCTGTGGAATAAGTAACTGCTGAGCTGCGGTAATTACCTACAGTGCAATCACACTGAGCATTCCTTCAGGTGCCAACAAAGTCTCCCAAATGACAACGAAGACTGCCGATTTGCGGCTCGTTTTCAAGAATTGTAAAAGTTGTACATATATCAATTTTGTAATGTTCTATATATACACGCACACAGCATTTTGAACAGATAGAGAGCGAGGTAAATGATTCAGAAAGAGGATGAATGAAATGAGGGGAAGAGAGAGGGATGGAGATGTAGAGACAGGGGGAAGGGCGATAGAGGGATGAGCTACAAATGAGAGCGATGGCGGTGGCAGGTTGGCACAGTGCCATCCAGTCAGGACTTGAGCGGGGGCGGGCATGGGCATGGGCGAAGGGGCGAGGAGGATAAGAATGGAAGAGGAACAGAAACAGACCTCCATACTGCTAGCCTGGTGCCACCTTGGCACAGACACAGCGGGGTGAAAAGAAGAGGAGAACGGGTAGAGAAAACGAAGATCCAAAACATATCAGAGGATGGAGATGATAGTGGCGCATAAAAGTGAGAGAGATGCCAGGAGGCAGAGGATGACTCGCATATAGGAGGATGAGGTGAAGGCAGAATGGGGATGGAAGGATGTTGGAGAGGATTTCCGTGATGACCATTGATCATACAAGGAATAATGCCAGTGGAAAAATCCTGTGTTCAATCCGTCTTCCATCTTTCCTTTCTCTCTATGCCAGCCGCCGTGTGCCAGCCAGCGGGCGCCATGCCAGCCTGCAGTCATGGCATACCCGGAGCGATCAAAGCGGTCTGCGGAGAACTGTCTTATTCGAAGACAAGGGGACTCACCTCGGAGGATTTGTCGCTAATCACCGTTTGTTTGCTTGGACAAAGCCAAGAAGAGGTGCCCAGGCAACGGTTGCCAGCGATTCTGTGATGGCATCTTTTCAGGGGCGGCAAGGGCACAGGCAGAAAGATGGCACGCTGCCAAGCCAACATAACACACACATTTGCAAACAGAAGCCTCCATACGGTGAGCAGAAGATTTCAGATGCCTTCAATGTTTTTCGGCGATGGCATCCCCTCAAGGGAGAGACCAGAAACAGAGATGGCACCATGCCAAACGCAAACTAACAGGCATTCCCAGGCGCCATCGGATGCTGTACAAAGGCTTACTAAATGCGGACACAAAATAGTAGCAGAAGGTTGGAACCAGAGCCACGCATGCAACTGTGGTGGAAGTATGGGACAAAAACTATTTCCTCGGTGCCAACTCTGCTCAGTGCCAACTGCTGCGCAGGAAGGAATCGGCTGCCCATTGCAAACACTAAGACCGGGGATCGTACCATTCCATTATGGAGAGGAAGAGTAGGTGGAAAAGGAATAACGAGCAAAATGAATAAAGGATATAGAGAAAGAGGAAATGGGGAATTTGGTGCTTAATGAAGAACAGTGGGATAGGGTGTACAAGGATGATGAAGAGCTGCTTTCATGTACACGCACACCTGGGATGTTCTTAAAGGGATATCCCCTCTGTCTGTGTTAAAGGGAGGGATGTGTTGGCATCATCTCCAGGGTGTCAGGCTGTGTTTCTCTTCTGCCAGTCAGGGAGGGTGCTGCAGTCGTCAGGGGCGGGCAACTGTCTGGGCATCTCATCTGCAGCTAATTAACAGCCACACACTAATTCCAACAGCCGATCATAATTAGCGATTTAATCGCTCGTCAACGCTTTTCTCCCCCCTTAAATTGTGCCTCCTATTTGGACATGTGCGGATAAGCTAAGGAACGCTGGATCCCCCCTCCCCTCCTCCTCGTCCTTCTCTCCTTCATCCTTGGCTCCAGACTCCAGTGGGATCTTAATTAAGCCTGGGCTTCATTATGCAAATGGAGTACAATAAACGACAGCAGAGGTGGAGCTGGATCCAGACTGAAACGGAACGGTGGGAGGGGAGCACTGGAAGTGGAAAATGGAGAGATGTGGAAGGTTACCAAAACGTATCTCCTATATGATGTTACTGTGTTACAATTATGTTGTTGTCAGCCGGGATAAGTCTTTGGTGTACGTGCCACCAGCACATACCACATGTGGTGTGAGAACCAACATTGCTTGCTGTGACAACATCTCTGCTGCCTCTGGAAAAACCTCTCCGAAATGAGTCTGGATACACAGAATGTCTTCTCTCACAAGGAAAATTCATAAGGGAATGGTGACAATGAACCCCTTAATATCAGCAGTTGGCCGTTGTCGTGGATACGAGGGAGATAGTAGAGATAGGGAGGCAGAAAGGAGACAGACAGAAACACCGACAGTGGCAGCAGCATGGCAGCTAATGTCATCTCAGTTTAATCATTGCATGGGATCATGGGGTTCATGCAAATTCATTTGCATATCATTAAATGGAGAGAGGTTATTTGGTGCGGGCAGCCAAAATGGGATTGGATGAAGGAAGAAAAAAAGGCAAATGGAGGGGCTCGTTATTAAACAGCAATGTTTTATAGTCTGCCAGCCGATTCATTTAATTTGGGCGTAATTAAAATGTGTCAGACTCAATCAATCATTCCAACAGGGATACTATCAATGTTTCAGTCTGAAAAAAAGACTAATCAGTGGATATGCGGCTGTACATTCTCCAATAACAGTCTAAGTGCTCTAGTCCACTGTGAACTTGACCCATTCACTCTTGGTTTTTTTTATTTATCTGAAGGAGATTATCAAAACATCTATTGTAATTTCAATGTTTTGTGTCAAGACATGTCTAATGTCCCTGACAGGTGGTGATACCACTCTGTGTTAGTCAATAAGAGGATAGCTCACTTTGTCTTTTTGACCTTAGTAGTAAGCTGTCTGTCAGTGGTGTGTGTGTGTGCGTGTGCATTTGCGCGTTTCTCATTTGCATAAGTGATGTAATTAGACCACCCTTTCACATGCAGATCAGTTTGACAACATGACAATCACTCTAACACCCACATACAACCATACACACACACACACACACACACACACACAAACACACACCACAACACACATGCTTACTGCCGTGACCAACCCCCATATCATGGGGAGTCTGTTGTCTGTGAGCAGAGAGTGTAAAGATTAACATAATCCAGCTAATAAGTGTGAGTAATATTCACACAGTGACGCGTGGCGTAGACACTGTCCTGCTGATGCGTATTTGTATCTCATTATAGATGTAAAGTACTGAAGGGGGGCTGTGTGTCAGTGTGGACGAGGGAGGGGGAGAGAGGGGGGGGGTCACAAAAAAAGCACAGAATCATAAAGTAGAAATGTAGAGACACCAGAGAATGACAAAAAAACACTATCTTTATGCAGTCATTACTTCAATCCTTTGAGAAGGATGTATAGAGCACCGATGCACTACAAAGACAGATTACAAAAGTATAGTACAGGATGTCTTTCTGATGCTGCCATAAAATCAGAAAGACAATTTCCCTGGTATTTCTGTTCATTTACAGTACTGCGGCGGCACAGAGAGTGTCAGTTTTTGCTGCAGAATGTAGGAATTATAAATAGAGTGTATTTGGCGGTTGCAGGCTAGCTCTGCCACATGATTGATTAGGATGGTGTGACGACCATTAAAAAGTCATTTAAAAGATGGATAGGGACCACATCTCCAAATAAAAACCACTTTATACCTGATGAAGTGCTGAACAAACTCTCCTTCAAAGACATTTACTGATTACTCCCAGTGTGTGAGTGAGTGAGTGAGTGTAATGTGTGTAGCACTGTGTATATATAGCTCTGCATCAGCTGCAGAAGATACCAAAGCAATCATCAGGACACAGTCGGTCAGCATGCGATGATGTCCTCTGACATGTTTGGGGCAAAAATTAGAAAACAATTATGTAGATGAAAAGAAAGCATCAAGATATTCATTTGGACAGGGGTGTAACTTATCTGCGTACACACATGTAGGCGCAGACAGGCATGTACTTGCCACAAATAGGCCTACACACACACACACACACACATACATACATACTGATTGAAATGTATCTGATAGCACAGTGTCGCCTCGACTGAAGCCTTATCCGGTGAAGCAGAGCTGTGTGTCTGAATGTGTGTATGTATTTCAGCTCTGTCTCTTTAACTCAGGGCTCCACCACAGCAGTATGCTTTAGGATTCATGCATAAACATGAGCTGGCCTTTCAGCTCTCTCCTCACATAACCAATCTAAATCTAAATGAGCCCCCACTACAGATACACCAGCAGGCAATGACATTACACCCCCCCCCCCCCCCCCCCCCCCCCGCCCAACCCCCCACTCTACCCCACTACCCCCAGCGTCACATATACACCAGCAGGCAATAATTTCACGCCATCCCTCAAGCCCCCCCTACCTCCTCTCCACACACACACCCCCGTACCCCCTTTGCCGCAACCCCACCAGCTGCAGAGTACTCATTTGATTAAGAGGGGGAGGACAGAGAGAAGGAGAAATGGTGGGGGATCACTTTATCAGGATGACTTTCTAAGATGGCTATCATCAGCCGCGAAGCTATCTCAAGCCCTCTTCTCTGTGTTTACTTTGCTATTGTTCTCGCTACGCATCTGCTTGACCATCCCCAACAACCCCAATCGAAACTGTTATGCACTTGCGTTTCCTCTGTTTCTGTGCGTTTGTTCACTGAATGGCTTGCTGCTAGGGAACAAGGAGCAGATACCAGGTAGTGGTGAGGAGTCTGCCTGAACAACACGTCCCCATGCTCATTTAAGTTATTCCTCTTTGGCAAGACATCTCATCAACCACTGGAAAGTTTTGCACAAAAATGAACAAAATAATAAAATCTGATCTACCAACCTATTCTGTGGTCTCTGAAATGTTGCATATGAAAATCTCTGTGTCCTAAATGTGCTGTAGTGTGCAATTTTCCTCCCCTCTCTCCCCGAGTCGTAAAACACATTATCATCATCAGCAGCAGCAGGAGCAGCAGTGTAATTCATCCGAGGTCGTTAATATTCATCATATCATTTAGTCACAAAGGAAACTCATCTGGCTGAATGTCACAGATGTAATTAATGAAGTGACCCCAGAGGTCATGGCTCCATTCACCAAACGCCTTCCACACATCGGCGCGTTACACACACACGGTTGCACATCAAAAGCCTTCCAGCCAGACACACACCGCCACCGAACATACAACCTGGGATATGAAACACATATATAATAGCCATACATCCTTACATACCGCAACACTCACAAAATGGCTTCTCTCTGTAAGACCAAAGAGATGAGACCAGAGCGTGCACCAAAGCAGACTTTATTTAGCTCAGTGGAGTACGGGAAGGGAAGGGAAGGGAAACATACACCAGTGGGAAACCTGGGGGAGGGGAAGAATATAGACACACTAAACCACTGGAGCAGGACATAAGGACAGGTGCACATCACAGGTATCTTTTTGGTCATCACTATGGCAACAACATATCCAGAAAAAAATGAACAGAATCGTTTTACCTACAGTAAGGATAACAGAGTCCCTTCACCATAGAGGACCCAATATGTACATCTTACAGTCACTAAGATCAAGAGAATACGAGAGAAATTAAATTTAAAATAATCAGTATACAAAAAAACTGCCTTGTGGTATTTGGAATGCACATTTCTGTACAGAAGAAAGCTCATTGGTATTGTCGTAAACATTGGTTAGTTTAAGAGCAAAACATGACAGAGTTAGTCAGTCCACATCCTTTGGAAAGTTGGCTGTGATGTCAGTCTGTGAGTTCAGCAAGGCTGTCTGATCTGGACAAATGGACTAGAGACATTGCAACACAAAAAGACTGACACCATACCAGTGGAAGGGTTGGGGCTGAACTCCTTCAAATGGCTATGCAGTATCTTCCTAAGGGTTGTTACTGCCCCGAGCAGGTTTCTCTGAAAACTAGAAGCATCTACCTTAGATGAAAAGAAAAGATTTCTGGTATTATGAAAGTGTTCAAAGCCATTTCTATCGTCTTGGACAAGGAGAAATTAATAGGATACTGAAAGACATAGGAATTGAGCCCCACATATCCATTTGTTTTCAACAGAATAACAGAGGAGCAGGTTATCAACAGCGTCACAGGTATCATTACAGTTTGTAGTCATTAAAGCCTAGTGGTAAAGCGATCGGAGCATGCATCTTTCTACAGTATCGTTAGAAACTACAGTACATTAGCAGCAAACTGGACATCCTTAAGGGCTGAAGTTCAACACTATGGTAAAAAAAGAAAAAAATAAACTGCGACATTTCTCAAGAGAAGTAAAACTTTTTAACCGCTATATTACAGACTGCCATGGCTCTAGTTTGGGGTTTTGGTTACAGTCTCCAGTGTGCTTATGAGAGGCAGAAAACAGTAGCTTAGATATAGGGACTCCTTCCTTCTTTAAAAACAGCAATACATCGTCAAGTAAACAGTAGCGCTTATTTTTGTAGGTCATATGGTTAAAGTATTATCACGTCTTTGGATTTTTGTCTTAAAGCATTAATTATTGTTTAGCTATTATTGTTATATTATCATTATTACAGTTAGAATAAGGACTGGTTGCAAATGAAGAGAGCGAGGAAGAAAGAGAGGAGAGAAAAGAAGAGGAAAACAGGGAGGGAGGGAGAAAGAGGGGAAATAAATTAAGTGTACAAAAATAACATCAATAACATCCAAAGTTTTTCTCAGCTTTGCGCAGTAGCTCCCTATCTGTAAATAGAAAAGGGAGCCATGTCTCAAACATCCAATGAAGTCTTGAGTCAACCATACAAAAGCTAAATACTGTACATTTACCCCTCACACTATTAAACACTTTAGTTTCAATAAGGTTTATGTAACAATCTATTACTCAGAGGTGAAAAGCTCAGGTCTTTGAAATACAGAGGTGTTTCTTTAGATATCTTTTAATACTTAGTCCAAGGTTAAACCATGCCTCTTCTGTTTTAAAAACAGAAAAGTATAGTATTATGACCATATTAGAAGCAGAGCCAAGTTGAGCAATTGACCTGAGCATAGAAAGCTTTACATTAAATCACATAACATTGGTAAGCCATTGGTATATTCAAATAAGACGGAAAGGCAGTAAGTTACCTTGCCTGAACATATCAAAGCTGTCATAATCTTCTCATAATCATGACACTATTATATCGAAGCAAGACAGTTTATCTCAATCCATAAGATTTATATTAAGAAACTATTACTAAACACACACAATGTAAATTTGAGTTTGGTTAAAGTTTTCATATACAGTATAATGGTTGAGTGCTATAAAAAATAGTTTGTCCCTTTAAGGACAAACTGGCCTTTGCTTTCTGTGCTATTTGGGCTGTTATCCACTAAAGGAACATACAAGGTGTACATGTACAACAGAAGACTCATCATTGGCTTGTGGAGGGTGGAGCTGCATGCTAGCACCATATCAGTCTATTGGTACTCAGCGTAGCCGTGCCAGCTGCAGGTCTCACTCCTTCACCGTACAGACGTCAGCTCTGCAGTTTGTTATTGAAAACCAACATGTTGAAACTAAATCCACAGACATGTAAAATTTTGGTTACGAGCTTTGGAATCTGAGTCAGTCTTTACAAAAGCTCTTTGCGAATACCTCAGTCCATTTCAAGGATATTATTCTGTTTTTTTTTTCCTCTTCTTCCACTGTTAACTGCTTTGTTTTTCTTCAAGTTTATCTTTTGGAGTTCTCTATTTACACTAAAATCTCTTTGACAATTTCTTTTCCAGCCTAGTAGAGGCTGGCACTACATGCTACACAGCTAGTCGACTAGCACTGTCTGTTGGAGGGCCCATTGAGAGTCTGTCATGCAGACTGAGAGGTAGACTGCAGGTCTAGCTGGGCAGTGAGGTCACATACTTGGAGAATGCTCTTTGGCCTCTGTGGCATCCGGTTGGTTTTATCAAGATGGCGTTTGGTTGTAGTAGGGTGTCTGACGGGACAGGGAGAAGGAGCTCTAGTAGGCAGGGGAGGACAGGCCAGGAAAGAGATAAAGAACAGTATGGAAGGAGGAAAGCTGTAGTAGACAGGACTTGGTTTGGCCTCTCTCCTACTTTCAGTTGAGAGAGCTTCTCTTTGGGCCACTGTGGCTCTGCATCTTTGGGGTGTTCAGGTTACAGGTTTGGCAGCAAAGTGAACAAGGTATAGGTTTAGAGGAGGACAGGGGGTATAGTACGGGGGGGTTGGTGAGAACATAGTAGAAGGAAGCAAAGGGATCCTAGTCAGCCTCTCTAAGCTCTGTCTCTCTCCCCTGCCCCAGTGGTCAGCTCGGCCTGCTCCCTCTCTGCAGAGTCAGAGCTCAGGCTCCTGGCCCTCTTCTCCTTGGCTCTGGCATTCTGGAACCACACCTACAGAAGAGATTTGCATGAATAAATATGAAGTATACTCCTTGAAGGCACATTTTTCTGATGATTGTTTTAATCTATCTGTAATACACACAGATCAAACATTTTATTTAGCCTTGAATATTTGCAGCATTTACAATGAAACCCTACCTGCACCACTCGGTGAGGCAGTCCCAGCTCCTGGCCCAGGGCCTCACACTCTTGTCTGTTGGGTGTACGGTGGCTCCTGTAAAAGTCTCTGAGCTGGAGCACCTGGAAGTGGCTCATCTGTGTCCGTTGGCGCTGCTGTTGCTGATGATGATGCTGATGATGATGGTGCTGCCTCTGAGTTTGTGTCTCGCCCCATTCAGAGCTTGGACCCCCAGAGCCCTCGGGACTAAGAGACACTTGGTCAGCCATAGTGGAGCCCTCTTCACATGGGTACTCCTCCTCCTCTTCCTCATAGTCCTCTTCCTCCTCTGGGTTGTTAAGATCAGTGGCTGAAGAGTCAGAGGTTATAGATGGCTTCACAAGTAGCTCCTTGTTGCTGTTGACAAAGCCAGGGGATAGGGTTGGGATAGGGTTGGAGGAGACAGATGGGCCTGGCCTGTCCATGAGAGAGGACATAACCATGTGCCCCATCTGACCATTGGATCCATTACTCATGGACAAGTTGTAGCCTGCTCTTTCAGCCTCTGCCCAGTGACGGGACCTCATGTGGGCATCCAGAGCACTCTTCACCTTGAAGAGAGCCCTGCAGAATGGGCAACGCAGGTGGTTCAGACCCAAGCTGAAACTGGTTCCCAGCCCCATTGACCGGAATTGTCCTTTTCTCTCTCTGGCTCGTGTGTTCTGAAACCAGACCTGTGAAAGAAAAAACATTATGTTGCCAAGGCTTAGATACACAATCACATAGGATTATGTGTGCTTTTTATGTCTCATTCGCTCACACACACACACACAGACACACACAAACATCCATTAAGTACCTGAACCACACGTCTCTTGAGGCCCACATCGCGTGCAATGCTTTCCAGGACTCCTCTGGTGGGGTTGGAGTCCAAGCTGTAGCGCTGGTACAAAACCTCCAGCTGTTCTGGGGTGATGGTGGTTCTCTGGCGCTTATCCCTCCGATGCTCATCCTCAACCTCTCTCCCACCCCCTGGGGCTTCACAGCTGGTCTCTGACATAAGCTTTGAACTCTGCTTCAAGGAGGACAAGGAACTTTGAGAGAGGCTGGTGAGGGTGTTGCTTGTGTGATCGGACAGTGTGTTTTTAAGTTGTATGCTGTTTATGTGTGGAATCATGGGATGTGTCGGGTTAGGGTGCATCTGGGACATAGCGCCTGAGAGCAGTTGGCTGGCCATCAAGGTGTGGTTGGGGTGGAGCATCATATAAGGCATGGTTCGCTCTGTGAAGCCAGAGTGGAGGAGTTGGACCTGGGACTGGGCTGCCAGGAGGTGCCTGGTCTGATGCTCCTGCCACAGCTGGAACGAAGGCAGGGACATGGGGCAGAGAGAGCACTGGAACTGGGCCTGGGTTTGGGGTTGGAGTTGGTTCTGTAGCTGGGTTTCAGTGGACAGGCCAGAGGTGGCATCAGGCAGCAGAGGGTGGCTTGTTTCAGACTCTGGAGCAGAGGGGAGGTTGGGTGGAGTGTGAGTATGAGGAGTATGAGGCTTTTCTGCAGCTGAAGCAGAAGGAGGGCTGTGTGTGTGTCCCTGGCTGGACTGAGATGTAGACAGGGTGGTGGCTACTGTTTTTTGAGAAGACGAGGAAGAGCTAGGCTGGGGTTTCTCTGGGGATCTTTTTGGCTGCAGCTGGGGCTCAGGTTGGGGAGAGGACAGTATCTGCATGGCCTCAACAGTTTCCTTACTCTGGCTATCTGAGTCTGGAATTCCATTTTGAGTTTGAACAAGGGCCTGGCACTTGTTAGCTTGAGCTGAGGTTGTACTATCTTCTTGCTTCTTACTAACTGAGTTTGGCTCACCTTTGAGTGGGACATGCTCACTCTCTGTCCAGTGAGGTGGAGAATCCAGAACAGGTGAGTCAGGGGTGTAGTACTCATAGGTCAGATCCATGGAATTTTCATTCTGACGGTCACTTTGACCTTCATCACCACAGTCATCATCCTCATTATCATCATCATCATTCTTGTAATAGCCACTTCTCTGCCTCTGACTGCTGTCAAGCTGGTTCTTCCCCTCTACTCCATCTTCCATCCCTCTGTCTTGATGTTTGCGGGCTCTCTGTCTGGCGTTTTGGAACCATACAACAATGACTCGGTTAGGGAGGGACAGCAGAGCAGACAACCTGTCATATTCTTCCTCTCTGGGGTAGGGAGTGGCCTCAAACACCCCCTGCAGACTCTCCAGCTGTTGCTCAGTGAAGCGGGTACGGGAGGAGCGACGGCCTCTATGGGGCTCTCCTCTAAGGAGGTCTGCTCTCTGGGGCTGTGGGGAGTGGTTGGCTGGGAGGCCTGGGGACAGTGACGATGGGGCATCTGTCAGAAGCTGGGTTTGTGCTACTTCTTCTCTGGACTCCTCCAGGGCTGTGGTGGGGGGGTTATTAAAATTGTATGGGGAATCCTTGTCTCGCTGGCGCTCCTTAAACAGGGTGTTGCGGAACCAGTGTTTGATGACTTTGTGAGGCAGACCAGACAGAGCAGACATCTTGTTGACCTCTTCGTCACTGGGGAGGCTGTTAATATCAAAGTGTTGCCGCAGAACACTCAGTTGCTCCTCAGAGATACGTGTCCGTGCTCTCTTACTCTGCTGTTGTTCAAGCAATGTAGGGCTACCTTGGGGTTGTTGTCCTAGTAGTACAGGGCTGGGCTGTGATGGTTGACCTAGCAATGCAGGATTGAGCTGTGGTGGGTGGCCTAGCAAAGCTGGGCTGAGCTGGGGTTGTTGGGCTAACAATGCTGGGCTAAGCTGGGGTTGTTGCCCTAGCAAAGCTGGGCTAAGTTGAGATTGGTAGAGTTTTGCCAGGTCACTGGTCACCGCAGACTCCAACCAAGGTTGGGACTGGAGAGCCACGGACTGCATCATAACAGGAGAGAGGAGAGGCAACTCCATGGGAAAAGAGATGGGCGGCAGGGGGAGCTTAGGTAAAGACAGTGGGGGTATGGGAAGTTGGGGCAAGGAAAGAGGGAGCATAGGTAGTTTAGGTAAGGAAAGAGTTATGGCCTTAGCCTGGGATGTAGTTTGGGAGGTGGCTGAAGCAGAGGTGCTTGAAGTGGGCCCCTCCTGTTGTGGAAATATTTGTGGTTGAGGAGATGGAGGGGAAAGTGCAGGGGCAGTTGGTGTTAGGTCAGTTGCTGAAGCAGACATTTTGGTTATGGGATCTGAATCTGAGGGGACAGGTGAAGGTGGGAGGGTTTTAACTTGGGTCTTAACTGGTTCTGGCGCTGGTTCCAGTTCTGGAGCTGGATCTGCAGCTTGGGTGGCCGCAGTTGAAGTCTCCCCAGACTTAGGCTGTGTGAGAGGGTACAGCTGGTCATATTGCAGCCTGTATTCTCTGGAAAACCTATCCAGCGCAGTAGTGGGAAACAGCAGCCTGTGAATGTACTCTTGGTGGCTCTTCAAAATCAAGGCATCTGAAAAAAACTTACCACAGTCTCTACACTTTTCTCCTCCTCTACAGCATCCCTTCTCTCTGTTTGCTGACTCCTCATGTTTGTTCTGATTTTTCTCTTGTAGCACCCTTTCCATATCTCCATTCACTTCTCCTTCTCCTTGCCTGTTCTCCTCCTTCAATCTTTCCACCTTTCCATCCTGTGGTTCCCTAAACCCATCTCTCTCCTCCTCTGAGCACAACCCCATCTCTCTGATGCCAGAGCTCTCTTGTCCCTCTGGTGTCATTTGGGTTGCTATCTTTAGCTGGTGTCTCTGTCTACTTTGTATATATTGGAGCGCCAACTCATAGCCATAACTCTGCAGCAGGGCTCTGAGAGGCTCCCCATTCACAGCAGCATAGGGCACTCTGGGAGGAGGGCACTCCAATCCAAGAAGGTTAAGGGAGGAGCCATCAGTTTCCTCCTTTTGTTTCTCAGTTTTAACAATAGGGACAGTGGTTTCTTCTTTCTCTTCTTTGAGACTAGAAGTGCTGTGTTCTCTCTCTGTCTGGTTCATGGAGGAGCCACTGCAGCCTGCCTCAACCTTGGCCTCACATTGTACATGATCATTTGGTTGGGTTACTGCTGAGCTTGAACTGTGTCTCTGGGTGTGTTCTTTCTCTATTTGAGGTGGGGACTCTCTTGTAGCCTCAACCTTAAGGTGTTCTATTGAGATTGAGTAGGCAGAGTCTAACTGGCTAAGTTCTGGGCTCCTAACAGTTAACTCTGGGTTAAGCTTCATGTCTCCAGATAGGTAAAAGGGCAGGAGAAGTTGCTGTTGCAGGGAGAGCAAGTTGTCTGGTGCCAGAGAGAAGTGTTGCTTTAGAAGATTCTCTGGCCCTAAGGGAAGGTGCTGTATCAGTGCTGGGTTAAAGAGCTGGGACTGGAGCAGGGCTGTGTGCTGTTGTAACTGGGCCTGGGCCTGGGCCTGGGCTAACTGCTGCTGTTGCATTAGCATCAGCTGGTTTCTTGATGCTATCAGCTCTGCCACTCTCTTTTTAGCCTGCTGGCTGTCGGTCTGGGCAGGGAGGGTTGGCTGGGCCTCAGCCACTGAGCTGGGGCCTAATAAAGAATAGGTGGAGGGGCTTACTAAGTCTGGCCTCTTGGCGAAAGTCAGACTCTTGGAAGTCTCCTCTCTGGTGGTAGCAGCCTGAGTTGAAATAGTGGGAGTTGACACTGGAGCAGCTATACTAGAGGCTGGGGTCTGTGGTGCCGGGTTCTGGGCAGCACGAGCTCTAGTCTGGTGGAGGACAGAGCGAAGATGTATGTCCAGTGTGGAGCTCTGGCTGTAGCCCACTCCACACAGTCGGCAGCGGTAGGGTCTGGGATCAGGGCCCCGGGGAGCCTCAGGGGCAGCAAGGCCTGGGCCAGAGTCCTGCAGGGCTCGTCGGGCCCGGTGGAGATGGGAGACAGAATTGTAGTGGACCAGAAGAATGGTTTTCTGAGTGAAGGACTCAGAACATATGGTGCATTTATAGGGCCGAGATGGGTCCAGATAGCGGTCCATGGTGGGGTTGGAGCCCTTTTTGACATGAAAGCTAGAACTTGGTTCTGATCCAATCTCTTCCTGTGGCCCTCTCTCTGGCTCTATTAAGTCCTCCTCAACTCCATCAACCTCACCTACCACATCCTTCTCTTCAATCTTCCCTTCCTCTCTTTGTTCCTCCTTTTCCTCTATCCCGAGTGCTTCTTCTTCCTCCATCTCTTCATCCTCAGCCTCTCCTGCTTCTTGACCCACTTGAGGTGACAAGCTAATGTCTTGTTGAACTGAACTCAAACTCTGATCCAGGTGTGTTTGGGTGGTATGAGGCAGTAAGAATGTATTCTGCCCCTGTGTGTTGTCCAGCTGTGAGTGTGTGTTTTGCATGTGTCTCTGCAGAGCCTCCTGACTGCGACAGCGTCTGGAGCAGAGGGGGCACTCTGTCGCCGCCCTCATGGCATGGTACTGCCAGTGGAGCTGGAGCTTCTCCTGAGTGGGGAACGCCAGGCTGCACCTGCTGCAACGGAACCGGTAACCATGGCGATCAGAGGGGGGAGGAGGGTCGCTGGGTGGGGAGGTGGGTGGGGAGGAGGGAGGGATCTGCGTGGGGGACTGAGGAGCCAGCCTGCCATTGGAAGGGTGAGTGGTAGTGTCTTCCAGGGGTGGGGTGAGTAGAGCTGTGACATCTTTGGGTGCGGCTACATCTCCCTCAATATTCTCCTCTGACATGCCTGCAATATGCACACAAAAGTGAGCATGAATTTGAAAAAATATTTCACATTTATACTAAGCACAGAGTCAGTTGTACTACAGTCTACGTGACAACGAGACAAGGAACATATTTTGTGCTTTTAACAAATCTGACATACATGTTTTAACATTGGTTTTACGCTAACCTTTGTTTTTCTGTGAATCAATTGTGGCAAGGGAATCAGCAGGGTGGGAACCATTTGTATTGTTATTCTTATTATTTTTATTTTTCTGAGAGTTATCTGTGTGAGAGTCAGTCTCCGTCTGTTGTTCCGTCTCATGATGAGGCTCGGGTTGCTCCATGGATGGTGTCACCTGGAAGAAAGAAACAACGCAATGGTCTGTCAGTTTTGGTCGTTCTTGATCATAACTGCCAATTAGACTCAATGTCGATTTCCCTATCTGGAATGAATAAATACTGAATGTTACCCTATTTTCTTAATCCAATATTATGAATAAAATGTTTAATTGCACAGTATAATAGCAAGCAAATAGCAAGATGTATGAATAGGGATTGCCTGCGCTCTCTGTCCTAATATCATAAAACATTTAATTGTGTGAATATGTAAGTGTATAGCTATATCTTACACCTGCCTGTACAGCAGTGTATGCAGCTCAGCACATATATTTGGTAGGAACTATACATGGTGGAGATATGTGGGTCTGCCCTTCAGCTCCAACGACACCCTCTAACATGCCCCAAGGGTTTAATAAAACTTTACTGAGCTGAATAATGAATTTATTTAAAATCATTCTTCATATAGAAAACCCCCATCTCCACAGCTCCAAGCACTGAGAGCAAATACTATATCTGTGTGAGCAGCTAGCTAGCCTAAGGAAAGGACGGACAGCTAAAGATGAGATTTACATGACAAGAGTTTTCTCTGCGTAACAGCTTCATAAGAGAGAGAGAAGAACAACGATACACGCACGCACACACACACACACACTGCAGAGAAAACTGAAGGTCAGGCTTAATCTAGAGAGCGTAATTGGAAAGCAAGGTACATAATGGCCATCATCACCTCAGTCTGAATTAATGAACCTCAATTACTATCAGAGAGAGTGAGGGAGGGAGGGGGTAGGAGGGGAGAGAGGGAGGGAGGTGGGTGGTGGGGGGGTAAGGGGTGTAGAATATGAAAAAGAGAGAGAGAGACAGAGTGGGGAGAGGGAGGGAGGGAGTGAGGAAGTAAGGGGCTATGAACAAAAAAAGAGAAACTGCTTCGGAGCAAGAGAGAGAGAGAGAGAGAGAGAGGAAGGGAGGGGTAACGCATAAGAAATTGAGAGAGAGCTTGGGAGAGACAGAAAGGGAGGGGTATGAACAAGAAAGGGAGAGAGAGAGGGGCAGGGAAAGAGATTGCAGCAATAGGAATGATAGGAGTAGCTGGAGGGGGGGAAGGGAGGGGCAGCAGAGGGGAGAAAGGGTGAAAAGCAGTCAGTGAAGTGGAGGCAAAGAGAGCGAGAGACAAAGGCCACTTAGCATACGGGCCAGGGAGATGGAGGATGGTGATGTGGATAGATGACCAGTCTTTGTTAGTTGGAGAGACACAGTAAAAAGCATGGGGCCCCTTTTTAGCTTGACTGCACTTCTGGTAATAGAGGGCTACTTAAACATGCATTATAGAAGCACTGGCTTTTTCCCTCACTCACTCAGTCAAACCCTCTCTCTTCCTCTCCAAAAGACGCACGTACACATACACACAGATACACAGCATGCACGGCTGCATCAAAGATGATAGCGGGGAGCTACTTAAACATGCATTAAAAAAAAAGCGCTGCCTTTCTCTCTGGTGCCTTCTTAATGGAATTGTCTCCCTACATTTCACTCTCCCCCATCCCCCATCGCTTTGGCTTCTCATTTTCTCTCGCTTTCTGACTAACGCACATACAACAAATACACGCATGCATGCAAACATATATACTTACTGTGCTGATGAGCTTGTCTACACAGTCCTGGGCCACACTGTGCAGGTGTGTAAGATGATGTCTAAGGTGTGTGTATGGGAGTTTAACCTGGCACAAGGGGCAATGGACAGTCTAAAAGAAGAGAGGCCAGTTAGAAAAATGTTTGAAAATTAAATTGTTAAACAGAAGGCAGCAAAAGAGTGTGTGTGTGTGTGTGTGTGTGTGTGTGTTTGTGGGACCACATATGCACTTGACAGGCCTTGAAATTTATGATTGCATCTTTATTGTTTTGTGTCCTTTATTATCCTTAATATTTCTTATATTCATGTGGATCTAAATAAGTGATTCAAATGTGTATGTAAGGTGCTCACCTGCTGGTTCTCGTTTTGCTGGTGTATTCTAGGGCGTTTGGGTGAGAGGGAGTTCTCCATTTCCTCGCATCCAGAGGATGGACGCTTGACTGGGGGCAGAGAGTCCCTCTTTTCCTTCTCCTCCCCACTAGTTTCTTCTTCAAGGAAAAATCACAGATGTACATTATTATATTAGTAAGTAAGTACTATATACTATATATAAGTATTCTAGAATTTACATATACTATTAGTATTTTGTAGAATGTGACGGTTTAAATGAGGAGTGGAAATCTGAATTGTATTTTCGCACGTAGAAGCAGCTCTACCTGTCTCCTCAGTAATCTGCTTCACCCCCATGTTACTTGTGTCTTTGGTTTGGTCCAAAGGACCAGTGGTGATCTCACTGGAAGTTTCCATATCCTCACTGAGCTCTCCTGAGGAGGGGACAAGATAAATAATTATGTCATACATGGTAGTACATATGTCCTCAGAAACTATCATGCTAATTGTAGTTTCTATTCTCTAGATAGCACCCTTCAAAAAGACCAATGTATTTGAATCACACTTCACCCCTCTTGCTTGCCTCTATACACTATTGATCAGGTATTGATTCTCCATTAGATTCCCCTCAGAGGTGGAGTGGAGTTAATATGGACTTACAACACATCAGTTCACCTCAATAAGTCTTAATCCACACAGAGATAGAACACAGTACAGACTTAATTTACAAGAGTTGAGCTACTCATTTTAGGTCTTAATCAGGCAGTTCACACAGTCCATAGGATGTAAATTCATTCATGTATTTTGCACAGATTGCAGACTGATGACTGGCTTACACCTCCCCCTCCTTCTCCAAGGGATTGTATTGGTTCATTGATTAGCAGGTGCTAGCTGTTGTCGGGGGTGATTGGGGATGTAACAAGGATGTGTATTGACTAATCAATTTACCTGATCAATATCTGAGCTACAGCCATTATTCATTTTCTCTCTTTTCATCTTAATCCCCTGTCCTCTCACCGATGTCCAACACATGCAAGCGTTCTCCCTTAAATACACTCACACACTTAACACAATTCATACACAACTCTCACCTGTGACACCGTCAGGGCTTTTCCTGATGGTAAAAATGGCTGCCAGCTCCTCTCCTCCCATTGGCTGTAGCTGTAGTAGCCCCTCCCTCTGCTGATGAGTTGGAGTTTGACTGTGTTTCAGTAGTTGGAGTTTAGATGAGGAGGAGTGGTTGCACAGGAGACAATGGAACAGCCATGAGCCTCCATCAACCTCACCATCATACTGCTGCAGGAACTAAAGACATGGGATGGAAAAGGAGAGAGAGCATGAAAACTCATATTATGGTTGGACAACATGGTTCATATTTTGGAAAGAATTTACAAATATACTGGTATGGTTATCATGAATCAGTAAATGCATTTTAAAACACTACCAGAAAGGGATTATGGCTGAGAGTATGTCTGAGTGTGTGTTTGTGTACTGACTCTGTAGACCCGGACGCTGGCCTCATGGTGTGAATTGAGGGAGTGTCCTCGGAGCTTCTCCAGACTGCTGGTCACGTAGTCACACAGGTTGCACCTCAGCTGGACGGGGTTGCCCTTAGCAATGAGGGCGGCCCCCTCCTGACCCCTGTCTCCGCCCTCCTGGAGGTGAGCAGCAAGCTGGTACCGGGTGCGGTGTCTGTCTGTCTGGCAGTGCAGGGAGAAGTTAGCCCTCAGCGGAGTGGTGTAGCCACACAGCCTGCAGTGGCAGCCTCCGGCGACCAGGGAGCACCACTCCGACTGGGGCAGGGAGCGAGGGGCGTTCAGGTGCTGCTCCACAGACTCCAGGCTGTCAGAGGAAAAGCAGGAGCAGACAAGGCATTGGAACACACCCAGGGAGAGGGGTCCAGTGGGGGACAGAGATGGGACGGGAGGGGGGGGAGGGGGAGGGGGAGGGAGAGGGAGTCAGTGTAGATCCAAGGGTGCCTGGTTGTTCTGGGACTTGACTGGTCAGGCGCATGTTCAAGGAGAGCTCACCACCTAGAGCACAGACACACAGAGAAAACTCCTGAGCATTTGCAATTCAAATCCCGTTTTCAAACTTTCACAATGGTAAGAATGGTAAGCTGTGCGAAGAGTCTAAATTAGTGATTCAGTGTGATGCGCTTCTCACCTGCGTTTTGTAGGTGTTTAAGCTGGGGGGTGAGGCTCCTGCAGTGGGACAGATAGTAGCCTCTCTGGAGCCGCAGCATGTTGTGTGTGTGTTTCTCGCTGGTGGTGTGTATGCGCAGGTTGCGGGCAATGCTGGTCTCATAGTCGCACACATCACACCGCCACCGCTTACCAAGAGAGTGAGTGTGTGCAGGTGGTGTGAGCTTGGCGGGCTGGGTAGTAGGCGTGTGAATAGGGAGTGGGAGTTTGTATGCCTGCTCGTCCACGGTGTGACCGTTGGAGGAGCTGCCGTTGTGGGCGTGCGCGGTGTGAGAAGTGTGTACGTGACCGTTGGAGTGCCCCCCATTTTGAACGTTGTTAAGGTGTTTATCCGACTGCATGTGTATGCTGAGGTTGCCTTTCGATGAGGTAGCATAGTCACACACCTCACAGCGGTAGGGCTTGTAGCCACAGGCATAGGTCTCACCACGGGCCAAGCGAGGGTGGGCCTTGCCCGAACTGCAATACCCACACACACCTCTTGTTGCACCGCCACACACACACTTTCCCCCAGAGCCGCCACACACACACTGGCCTCCCGTCTCTGGATGTTTCTCTTTCATGTGGACTTGCAATGTATGCTGAGACTTATAGTGCCAGTTGCACTTGGGGCATTTGAGCGTCTTGCAGGAATTGCGTGAGTGCATTATGGTCATGTGACTAGTCAGTGAATTGGGAGAGAGGTCTTGGTTGAGGTTTTTAAGGACAGCTTCCTTCTGTTCTCCTTCTTTGTCTCTCTCGTCATCCACTTCTGTCTCTAGCTGGCTGTCGTTTGGTTCTGGAGCTTTGGCACCATCTCCATTGGCAATGGAAGAGTGAGGAACCCCTGCCGACCCATCATCCTCAGCGGGTGTACTGGCAGGCTCAGTACCCGCCAGTGGAAAAGCCAGGGCAGACTGCTGGGATTTAAAGCTCTGAGGAAACCCAGAAATCCAGCCCCGATCTCCCTCAATGTCTTTTACCTCTGTCTCGCTCAGCAGGGCGGAAGAAGAGGGAGGACAAGTGAAGTGCTTTGGAGAGGTGGAAGGAGTGGGGGAGGGCTTTGGAGAGGCGGTTATTTTGCTGTCGAGTGTGCCACTGGCCATTGCAGTGCTGGAAGAAGAGCTGTGCTGGCTCTGTTGAGGTAATAAAGAACATTTGGATTTGGTTTGGCTTTGGTTTGAGATGGCCTCCTCCTCTTCCTTCTCCTCTCCGTCGCTGCTGCTGAGGGCTGCTAGGAGGCCCCCTGTAAATGACGCCTCTCCCGCACCTGCGTACACCTCCTCTTCTTCCTTCCCTTGCCCTAACAAATATCCCTCCCCGTCATCTTCCTTCATCCCCTGCTTTTGACACCCTCCGTTCCCCTGTAAAAGTCCGCCTCCTTCTTTCCCCTCTCCTCCCCGGGTCTCTTCTCTGGCCTGGGACCCCTCTGCCCCCTCCTCCTCGTCCCGCTGAGGCAGGGTCAGGGGCTCTTTGGCAGGGGCCGCGGCTGAGGTATGAGAGGATGACCCCTGCTCAGGAATGACCGCCAGGGTCAGGAGAGGAAGAGATAAAGCCTGGGGGCTGAGGTCAGCATCTCTCTCCTCTCCTCCCCCTCCATCCCCTCCTCCTCCCTCACTGCTGTCCATACCAGAGGCTACAGCAGCCACACATTACTACCCCACCTGTGAGTGAGAGAGAGAGAGAGAGGAGAAGAAGAGAGGCAGACAGAGACAGAGGAAAAGAATGAAGGGGAAAGAAGAGAAAAATGAAATACATGAGTCAAGTAAATAATATTGCATAACAGTGGAGGCCATTGATTAGAGTCCCTGGATAGCATCTGTTCAATACCGCCTTCACAGTGCACAATACAGAGCCTAGTTACTCAGAGGTTAGCGTTAGCCCTTAATGGGAAAATCAATAGTACGAGCGCTAAACTAGGTAGAGGAATGCGGGTAAAGGCTACGCGGGAGGTCTATAATATTCCTCAAGGGATAGGATTATATAAAGAACTGAACGCTTCTAAGCTAAAGGGCTTCAACTAAATTGCCACACTGAGATAAAAAGGATAGAAGAACCATTTTAAAGCCAGTGTATCAGTGTGTTCATCTTTTGCTGCACATCAGTGCAGAGATGTTATGAGAGTCAAAGGGATCTCTGTTTAGCGCAAACTGTATGTGCCATTCTTTAACAACACAGAGTGCAAATGGATTACACACCATGAACACACACATACGTACAAACACCGAAGCAATACTGTGTATGAAAACCATGAATCCCTTTTTGCAATAAGTTGAAACTTTATAAACCAGAGAACAAACACAGGCTTGTATTCATTTTGCTGCTGCTGAGAGAGAAACTGTGTTTCTATAAATTTTTGAGGAAATCTTCAAAAAATAAACATATTTTAAGTCTGTCAACCCTGGGTTTTTTTAAATCATGTAGGTTTTACTGGTACTAGGGATGTGAATTTTAATCACACATGAATGACCATATAAACTTTCAATCCAAGTAAATAATGAAAAAAATCCCCTAAAATGGAGCGATGAGGATCGCAGATGATCCCAACGATGCACAATCACGTCTGTACAATCGTACACCAGTACAATGGCTTCCCAAAAAATAAATGGGCCTCTCCTCCTCTTCTACTTGTGTCTGATTGATGGATGGCAGATAAGAAGGATACATCTCTCTTACTCTGTGTGTCCTACAATCTCATTACTGACCTTTTTTAATCAAGGAAAGACCTTAATGTACCCTTTCACCTTCTCCTTCAACCAAACCCCCCCCCGCGCCTCCCCTTCCCTTCCTTCTGCTCCAACACACCCCTCTCTCTCTCTCCCTCTTTCCAGTACCCACCCCCTCTTGCCTCTCTGCAGCTCAAAGATATATGGCTCATATCGGCACTCTGATAGTGCTTTAATGTACTGTGTTTATGTCACAGGCCACAGACCCTTGGCCACTGCAGCTGTCCACTGTCCTCCTGGCTGGCGCTGAGAGGCTGAGCCTGCCTGCCAGCAGCCGAGAACAGTCTCTAATCTGATAAAGATTTTCATTTACACTGCAATCAATAACCTGGGTCTATCGGCAATGTAACTATTTATACAAGCATTCCTGGCTCTCTATCGATCACAAGTGCGGGAAACCATCATTTAACAATGTGTGTGTGTGTATGTGTAGGCTATGTGTTTGTTTGTGTGTTAATGCATGTACATCCTGTTCTGCACAAGCAAATTGATTCTGACCATGTCAGTTTAGCACAAAAAACACCTGAAATGTAACTTATACTGTTAGAATTGTTTAAAAATATTGGATTGTAAGATATCTTTGTAATTAGACATACACTGCTACAGGTTTTGTAAAATACATTTACAGCAGATCAAAACATCCATTAAAAGATTATTCCCAGAAATCCTATCGTAGGCTGACTGTGTGTGTGTGTGTGTGTGTGTGTGTGTGTGTGTGTGTGTGTTTAGAAAGGAGAGAACGGAGAGAAAGGGGTGTGAGGGGGAGAGAGAGAGGGGGGGAGAGGGAGAGAATTGCTTGGCTACACTTCACGAAAATGTGTATTTTGTTTGTCATTATGGGACATGGACAAATACTGTTTTGCACGCAGTTGATTGCGCAAGGACCCAATGGACTGCATATAGGACCCGGGAGATGTAGCCTACATCTGTCTCAAGGTAATAGCACTAAGCTGTATTTTGCATTGCGAGACCATAACAGTGGATTATTTGAGAATACGAGACTATCTGAACGGGCAGCGACTTCGGTAGTTCACTCCCTATCTCTGTCTGTGTTGTCAAGCCACTGATCAACATCCGCGAAGCCTTCAGACTACTTCTGTCTTTGTTTACACCGGATCGTATGGCCACACTCCGATTCAGCCAAAACAAGAGTGATATCGCTCAATATTCAGTAACAGGTGAAGCATTGCACACGCAGAACAACAAAAGCTTGATTTGTGCGAACTAGAGGCTGCCCCGACTAAATCCCCCCACCGCTGCCTGCTTCCTCCGTACCTTTAGTATTGTAAACAAATGGCAGACTTACATTTCTGCAGCGGCACTGGTACAAGGCTCCGTACGCTGAATGTGTAGTAGTCCAGAAAACAATCGTATAGAGAGCCCACTCATTCCTTATGAATGATCCTCTGCGTTCATACGGAGCAGGAAAAAATGGGGAGAGAGAGCAGCGGGGTCCAAGTTGTTACCAAACAACAGTATAATTAAAGCTACATATAGGCTGTAGTAAACAGAAGATGGGGGACGGAGGGGTTTGTGCGAGCTCCAGAGGTAGAATGAGTTCTGATCACTGAGGGGGGAAAAAACACTTGGCTCTTTATTCCTGCTAATTAGTTTCCTTCAAAAAATGGCTGAGATTACGCCCAGTGCGCATGTGCGTAATTGCGCAGACACCGCTAATTAGCCCGTTTGGATCAATAGGATTCCGCGATAGAGAGAGGGAGAGAGAGGGAGGGGGAGAGGCTACAGCGAGCGGAGAGGAGACGAGGAGAGGAAAATATTGAAAAGTATGCGGAATTATTTACTGAAACGTTGAATTTTTATTACAAATACAATATTACGGAAAAAGAAGTGTAGCAAATCAATAAACAATTTTAGAAGGATCCGCGAATATTTAACATGTTATTAGTTAAAAAATAATGTCACAGAAAATACTACGAGATAAATAATAATAATAATAATAATAATAAAATACCATAAAGTGCGATAAGGTCACAATAAACTCACGATTTAGACACACTATATGTCCCTATAGGAATATAGGAATATTGTGATTCCAGGGGATATGAAAAACAAAAATACCATAAAATACGATAATTCCACCATAAACTCACTATTGACTGCCACAAACACACTATAAGTCTCTTGAGGAATACAATAGGAATATAATATTGACATTTCGTTAGGGATGCCCTATGGGTTTAGGCCCCGAAACGTAGGTAATGTCTAACACTCAAATTGCAACATTTTATGAATTATACAAATTTGCGAGCGACTATTAAAGCTTTGATGAAGTTGTTGTAGCCTGTTTTTGGTCATCAGGTTTTGGCAAACTGACAAAGAGGTCTAAAAAATAATGCTTGAATGAAAAAAACACCCTCATCAGCCTAAAATATGCTTGAATGAAATCAGACATTCATCCCTTTATTGTTTTTGGACCGAACAGATCAGTTTAGGCTGTAAGTCTGGATTTCGGATGTTGGTTTGTTAGTTCATTTTCTCTGGTTGGAAAACAAAAATATTATAAATGGACGTGTCCATTGCTATGTTTGTCATCACAGGAGACATGTCTGAGAGAATGGTGCTTTAGGTTTTTTTTTTTTTCCTCCAGCCGTCCCCTCCTCGCTGCTCGGCTCTATTGTTATGATAATACTATTGTGAATTTCACGCTGGATGTGCAATCTGTCGATCTCGACGTCCATATTTCAGTGGGGGGAAACTGCACTTATTTGTAAGATGAAATAGTATCCCTTTACTTTGGTAGGCTTTGATTGTCAAAGCTGACCTTACTAATAAGAACTATAGAAATCCAATAATACATTTTAGAAGGATGGGCTACGGTGCAAATACTGCAGCAAAACTCAAAGTCCCCTTTGGGAAAATTATAGGAATATTATAATGATACCACAGGAGATTTAAAACAAAACAAAACAAACAACAACAAAAACAGGCTTGCATTAAGTACAATAAGCTCACAATAAAACAGCCACACTACAATACCATAGGAATATTAATGCTTTTTCGTTAGGGTTGGCCTTATGTGACTGACCTTTTGGTTTTTCTTTGGTGTGGCTTGGTTTGGACTGGACTGGATAGGTTTGGTTAGTTTCTATTATTTGGGTAGGCCTACTTATAAATATGAAGGGGATCGATTCATTGGCCAATTAATTAACTGCCAATTAACAATTAGGCACCGCTGTCGGCCTGCGTTGGTAGTATAGGCACATCCAATAATTATTTTACGATTTTAAAGCATTTAACTGATAGTCTATCTACATATACCACCCAGCAAAGAATGTAGCTTATCACAAATATAAATCAGCGACTGTCGCGCTTTTCGTGCTTTCTGTATGGCTGTATGGGCGTTTTCTATTGTTATGTAATTGTTTTATGGACTGTCGAATGTAGTTAAAAACAGTGGCAATTTTATTTTTTTATGGTCGAAATAAAAGACAATGAATGATAATATAATCTTAACGTTAGTCCATATCGCAACTTATGTGTCACTGGCTGTGTGTGTGTGTGTGTGTGTGTGTGTGTGTTAATTATAGGCTGTATGAATTTATCTTTAAATGAATCTTTTTTTCTTTTTTTTAAAAAAGGCCTCTCTAAATGCACATGCGTGTGTGCATTTGTGTGTTGAAAACGTTCATTTATATTAATATACAGCTCTGATGTTTAAGGTTCATCTTTACGTGAAGTAGTTATCATTGCAATATAATTTTTGGAAATTCTTGTATATTTATCTTGCAGTGTGTTTTTGTCTTCCATTTGACATATCAAAGAAATTACAGCCTGCAATTAGAAATGATGTTGCTGCTAAACGCTAAAATACAGACCAGGCTTTGGCTCTGATTATTTTACTTTGATTTCAATTAAATTGTATTTGACAAAAGCATGAAATTATACTTAAAGTTTATACCAGCACATCTCCAGTGCTATAACACAATTAAAGCAATGTTTCCTATCAGTTCTTCAAATTCTTGCATTGCACATTATTCAGGAAATTTTCCATTTGTATTTCAATTTGCAACTGCATTTTTTATCCCATCTGAAACAATGAAAAGGCAGGTGAACCTGGTTAACATACACACACACACACTCGCGCACACACACACACACACACACACACATTTTCTCTGTCCATGATGCAGATGAATTGTGTGCGTGTGTGTGGGAGTGTCTGTGTGTCTGTTGCCTGTCTGTGTTTGTGGTTCACAATGAAAATGTTTTTCCGCAACAGACAAACACAGAGCCATTCCCAGTTCTCTGCTCTGAATGTCACATGTTCTAGATACACATGAATATAATTCTAGAATCACATGAATAGAATAGAATAGAATTGTGCCAGTTCTCCTGATTGGTTGAATATATGCATAAGAGCAGACCCTCTCCCTGACCGCCAATGCAGGATAATTTCCGAAGTGATAAATATAGAATTATAATATTTTGCTCATATTAAAGGTCTCATGTAAATGTAAATGTTATCATTTATCTCTCTCACACACACTCTCTCTCTCTCTCTCTCTCTCTCTCTCTCTCTCTCTCTCTCTCTCTCACACACACACACGTACACACTCAAACATGCACAAGCTGTACTGTACCATGCACCATACTTACCATGCCCTCAGGTGTATGCCAGGGGTTGTTGTTTTCACTGTAATATATAGTTAGCCCTTCCACCAATTTACCCTGTCACTGCTAATGGGGCAATTAACCACTGCGATACCCCCCAGGCAGAGGGAGAGCCAAAAGCTCCCCAACTCCAAACTTGTCTTTATGACATTTATATGACAAAATGTGGGGGTAGCTGGGGACCCATCTGACACCTTGGAGGGTCCTTAATGTCACTCCCTCCCTTGCCCCCGCCCCCTTCTGCCCCGGGGTATGGCACCGAGCAGGAAGCGTAATACATCACGCACAGGAGAGGCGCGGGCCTCGTCTAGGAGGGGAAAACTTTGCCTGCATCTAAAGCGTCATTAGGGCAACTCTGAGTTATGCATATTTTGAAGCTCCAAGTTATCGGCCTACACTGTGTTCAGTTAGGCATGTAATGGTTATGCATGTAAACTGGTCTTGATATCAAGTCACAAACACATACCACACACACACACACACACACACACACACACACACACACACTCCAACTTGACCTCCTCCCTTCATCTTAGCCCTTTTGGTGTCTTCAGGTCCCTCTATCTTTGTCTCCGCTCACATTCCCCCTGTCCTTCTTCTGTCCCCAAGGAGGCAATAACCTCCCCAGCAAGTGCTTCCCCTTGAGCCGTTGTCATAGTAACTTGTGGGCTGGTCGACATGACAACCCCACCATGGTCCAGAGATAGATGGTAGCCCCGAAATGGGGAGGGAGATGGGACTTGGGGGATTTGCACCCCCTTTAATTTGGTTTGCCTTTCTCATTCAAAATATTTTTTTTTTTTGCATGAAAACTCCTATTAACCGTTATTGCTTCTGGGAAAGTGACCTGGACATCTATGCTCTTTTTCTGCATCACCCTGCTTCACATTTATACCAATATACACATTTTATACACACATTATTTAAACACGGCTGTTGACCGTTGAGCAGCTCCACTGGCACAGTTGGGGGTTAAGTGCGTTGCTCTACGGCACCTTGATGGACATTGTTGAGGGAGGCAGAGCATTTGTCAACCTTTTTCTTGGTAGTTTCATTGAAAATGTTTATAATAGTCATGTTAATCATAATAATATTAATTAATTAATTATTATACTATTTTCATATCCCTACAACAGACTGGAATAAAACACAGTAGTCATCTTCTTCCAAAGCTAATATAAAAGGTGAAAATTACTTGTTTTCACAGTTTGCCCTTTTTGGGCACTAAACTTACAGTCTGTTATTTATCATCTAGCACCAACCACCAAATCGTTTTTCAGCAGGTGCAAGTGTTCGTATTTGGAGGCTCAGGAGCCGGTTTCTAGACATCTATTAAATCCCCCCCTCTTCTCAAGACACCATTCCTTAAATATAAGGACAATTACATGTCCAAGCACCAGTTTATCTGCTTTTATCATAGCACCAGTGAAACAGGTTTTATATATAAGCAGCTCTATTGCTGCAGTGCGCCCGATCCAGGCTATTAAACCCACTGTTCACGGGAGCCGGTGATAGTTTGATGACACCCTGGTTCAAGCCCCGTGTCGGCAGCCATCCTCCCTGCTGAGTCCTGAGCGAGACGCCGACTCCCTGCCAGCTCCAGGGTGCTGCTCTGTAGCCGACCCTGACCTCTGACCTCCCTGGAGAGGGGGAAGCCAAAAGAGACATTCCCTATGGGGATCGATAAAGTGCCATATTATTTATCGGGGCTATCCATTACGTCCTAAACAACCGACAGTAATACCATCATCAAGTCAAGGATTTTAGATGGTTATTCTCCTTTAATGTGTGCATTAAGAACCTCTGGAGCCACTGGAGGCCGTGGTTCAGAGCAGAGTCACACCTGTATGGACGATGAACCCTCCTCACTGACCCTGCAAAGACCTTTTAGTGAAAAACTAATCCCCTGCCCCCAGGCGCTGCTACATGTGTGTTAACGTCTGCTTCGCTGCACAACATGCAACATTTTATTTTGTATTGTATTGTTTTTTATGATGCCCTTTGATTGTGATTCAATAGTGTTTCTCGTGTGGTTTGAATCTGTTTCCTTTGTCTTGGCCTCCTGTGTGTGTGTGTGTGTGTGTGATTGTTTCGTGTTTGGTTTGAATATGTTTGATGCGTGTGCTTCCTTATGTTTTTGTTGTTGTCGCTTCTGTCTTGACAGATGAATTTCCCCTTGGGGATCAATAAAGTGTATCGTCTCATTTCATCTCATCTCATCTCATCACCTCAGCTATGGCCTCCTGCAGAAGAACATTATTAACATTTATGTGAAATGCAGATGAGTGTGCGCTTACAGGTAGCCAATAGCCTTTAGATCCACTCATTTTGGGAGTAATCTAAGTAGAATAAACAGAGAGAGAGAGAGAGAGAGAGAGAGAGAGAGAGAGAGAGAGAGAGAGAGAGAGAGAGATTTTGCATGAATATCCAGATCATAATGAATGGATCAGCTACAAAACATGCAAGTAAAACTGAACAACAGCGCCCCTCGAAGGTCGTTGCTAGTAATTGAAAATGAACTGGGCAGCTCAGCTTCTCGCACACCGTACATTCGCGGAAGTGGTGGAAGCCCTTTGGTAAATGTGTTAGTAAAAAATGAGTGTGGGTTTCTCCACATAAATACACCGCTATAGGCTTCAGGAAGAGATACTATAACGTCATTGTATCCCCTCTTTCGTTTCAGGACTTTGAACATGGGAGACGAATGGGAAGAGGAGGTATGAAACTGTGATGAACATGAAAAGCGTTATTGCTTGTAGCTAGGTTACCAATATAGCTAGCCTAGCTTTATGTAGCTAACACGTTAGCTAAATCGGCAATACCTAAATGCGGGTCGGGGGACACCCAGGGGTCTTTGAGAGGATTACAGGGGTTCCCCAGCAAATTGAGGATTACTTTAATATATATAATATAATATATATAATAATATAATTCATCCGTTTGGAAGTAAGTAACAGGAGAGAATGTGTAAGAGTGTCTGTTCTCATCAGAGGTTTCAGTCTCTCAGTTTCTACACCTGTTCTCAACTGGGGGTCCCTGGGACAGAAGCTCTATCAAATGGGGGTGTGCTGGTCTAAAGTGTATTTATATAAAGTTTGGCAAACCCTGAGCTAATCACTGACTTTTCCATCTCTTTTCAGGAGCAGCTGGTTGTGGTGGAGCTCTCTGGTATAATCAACAATGATTTCCTGTCCAAGTGCCGTGGCACATGCAAAATACTGGTGAGTTTTGGGGTCGTGGTCTGAAAAGAAAAAGAAAAAAATGGACCACTATGCATGGCGTCAACATTTCTGGAAGTCTCATTCTAGCGTGCACTGATTTGGTTTTCTCATTTGTGTTGAAGGATGTTGACAGCGAGAAACCCATGATGCAAGTTGGACAGTATGTATTTGTAGGAGAGTATGAAGGTAAGAATAAACCGTAAAAACTGGAAAAACGGAAGGAAAAGAGCGTAGTCTGCATCAGCACCTGCTGTATACACCTGCAGAGTATTTTGCCGTCTCCTATTTTCCCTCTTGAGGCAATTGTTTATGTTGGTAACATTTTCACTTCTCACCACCTCCATTGAGATTCAGGAACAGTCAGCCTAACATTATCTACTCTGGTGATCTGCCTTCACCACTGGCATTGATGCTTTTTTCACCAGCTTTAAATTTCAGGCAAAATTACTTCCCGAAAAGTCTGATTCAAGACATAGAATTAAATATTACCATGATGAAGCCTTCTATTCTTGCAGAAGTAGAAGTGTGATTTTTAGAAGTATGATTTTAGAATAGAAAACAAATAGAAAAATGAAAGTGCTGCTGACTGTTTTTACCTAGTGTGGTACGCATTGACACTGACTGTTCATGAACTCCTATAGTGGTGTTTACTGTAAAAATGAAATGCTATACTAATATATCACCTTTACTCTCTCCCTCTTCACAGATGCTGTGGGAACTTGTGTGCTGTTTGAGGAGGGACCATCGAATGGTAAGTTTCTGCTCCATCTATTTTCAATATTTTTAAAAATTATACTAATGACTTTTGTGTTGCTGATGCTGCATGTCTGTGTGTGTCTGCAGGAGACGCAGACAGTACTCCAGAGCTCAAGTACATGTGCCACACTGTGAAGAGACTGATGATGCAGCGCATCTTCCTTACTGAGAAGAAAGAGGGTGAAACCAGCACAGGTCAGCCATAATGGCCACATTCATTTTTTTTTTTAATGATTTTTATTTTATTGAATTTTCAGGTTTTATAACATATGCATACAAACAGACAAATAATGAGGGATATAATATGTATATACTATATATATATATACATAAACATATACATATACATATATACATACACATATACATACATATACACATACATACACACACACATACATGTACATACATACACACCCATACATACACATTGAAGCAACATAATAATAATAATAATGATAATAATTTTTTTCAAATGGCCACATTCTTTGTAGTACAAAATCTGTTGCCATCACACGCCACTAATACAATTACCACAACTTGTGCTGTCTCACACACAGGGCCGGATTAACCAACCACAGGGTCCCTGGGCACACACGTCCTATTGGGCCCCCCTCCCACCGATCTGCACCCACACACCGTAACTCAAGATACTAGCCTGTTCACAGAACAAATTTCCCTATGGGGACATTAAAGTATATCTTATCTAACACAAACGTAAACCTTTTACAGGTTCAAAATAATCTGAAACTCATTTTTAACTATTACAAACTGCCATTCCTTGTATCTACAACTCGCTCATTCAATTTGAGAGTGATAACATTTGTCCAACCCCAAGGCAAGCCTTAGTAGTGGTAGCGGTAGTGGTGGGGCTTCCCTTTGTTTATATTTGGATTTCAGGTTGTGGCTTTAAGGAGGCGAGGTGACAGGTGGTGGGAATGAAATGGTTAAATATTGAAATTCATTGAACAGGTTTGATTATGTCTGTACCTAGACCCCCCTGCCCCACCAGTATATAAGTAACGCACTGTATCTTGGATGTTGGATGATATTCACTAAATGCATTGCTCATAAACATACAATCAATAGGTGGCAGTTTAATAATTGTGGTTGAGGCCTCTGTATCAATAGAAATCATGTTTAGGGCAGTAGAGGCCGTGACTTGGGCCCCATACTCATTCTAAACTGTGGCCTACGGTTAGGGGCCTCAGGCAGGTAAGTGTGTGTCAAGGTTTCGCCTGGCTGCACATTTCAACTGAAACTAGTGAGATGTTGCAAAATGCATTGAGACTGGAAGCAGTACTCAGAATCTTTTGGGGCCCCTGGTGGTCCAGGGCATGCTCACACACATAAACTAGTTCCACTTCCTTATGTTGCTTCCTTTTAGGAGTAGCTTGACCTGGACCCTTTTAGGAGTAGATTGACCTTTTATCTGCAGCTTGACAAAGAATTAACTTTTTAATGTCAAAAGCTTGAACGTGGCTTTTTGTGTTTCCCCTGCAGGAAGCGGTGATAGTGCTGAACAGACGGACGCAACCTGTCAATCCAGTCAACAGTCAGAAGATGCCAATCCACAGGAGGAAGCAGGAGAACAGACAGACGAAGCAGATTTGGAAGACATGGCAGTGGGTTGAGACATGGAGGCCTCGCTAACTGCTTGGTGTCATATGAGCTGCCTATAAGAAGTAGAGACACTGTTATTTGTGAGGTTGAGATGGACTCACTCAGACTATTCAAAGACAGCTATTGCAGTTGGGCTTATACAGCATAGTTGTAATAAGGAGATGTGTTAAATTGTCTGGCAAAGATCCTTTCCAGAATCATTCCTTGCCTCTTCTCCCCTGAGCCTCAAGATCAAATAATCTAATATTGAATAGACAACAGAAATATGGTTAAATTGTACCTGTAGGGAAGGCATTTGAAACCCAATTCTTTCAGATCCACAGTAGGTCTGGATGGGGAAAGGCAGTAGCAGAGATATGGTGCGAGCCCTCCACCTAGCACCATTCCCTGGGAGTGCTGTCATTTTGCTGTTTTGATATCACCCGCTCCGTGTTACAACCTTTCCACTGCTCATGATGAAAAGGGGTCATGGATTCTAGTGCGCAGCACCGAGGAAGAAAGCTGCCTTGGCTTCAGAGTTATAGTAGATGTGCTCATTGGAGAATGAGTCATCCATACATTCAAAGAAGAGGAGGGCAGTTCTACAAATCAAAGGCACTTGACTTGAAATTAAGAAACCTTTTGTTTTTCTTAATTTATAGTAAAATTGTATTATTAATACTAGTTTGAGTAGTTTACCCAAGCAAAATAAATAAAGGTGTTTTAATTAGTCAAGAGTGAAGACTTGCCATTTTTACCTTTTTGAATGTAGGGGCCTGCTTGACTGTGCTGGATTCTAGAGAATTTGCTGACACTGGGGAATTTAGGCCAGTGGTTCTCAGCCTGGGTGTCACAAAATAATTTGGGAAAATTTGCAAAATGAAAAAAAAAAAACTTACTATCATGTCTATTTCTGATTTTTCTTTTTTTCTTATGAAATACTGAACAGTTCTCAGCACCTCAACATCCTCTGATAATCAAATGAAACAACCTGAAAAGCAAAAATCATTGTTTTCTCTGCATATGCAGCCTGTTGGCATGGCTTCGTTTTAAGGGGCCACGAGTAAAAAAAGTTGAGAACCACTGATTTAGGCAATATCCCTGTTATGTTTTTAACAACTGTATATTAATTAAATAACTTTTCTACTGCAGTTTCTGGTATTTGTCCTTTTTCCATTCCAATTTCAAGTGGAAATGTATCGTATTGGGTCATTTTTATGCAGCGCGTACCTGAGGAGAAACCGTACGCACAGTCTCACCTGTCCTGACAGCTGCGGAGTTTAGTTTTTATGAATGAACTAGGTTTTGTTGACTTTGAGGACGTGGCGGTTCTCGGCCAATCCAATCACCGAGGCTGCCCTGAAGTGGACCAATGAGGAGGCGACATCGCACTCCCCTCCTCGAGCTCCCATTGGTCGGTTGGTGTTTTACCATCGGAAGTGCATGGGTGTGTATCCGGGGGCGGGTCTAAAATTGAAACGAAAGACTTCCCCGAAGAAACCGGTGAGTTGCCTAGAAAATTATGGTTTAAACAGAAAAATGAGTAGAACTTTATTCTTTCTTACAACTATTATTTAGAAGTACGCAGTGTGGATAACCATACAGTTTATTATTTATGTTCAGCGGACGAGTTAAACCGCAGAACAGCAGGTATCAACTAACGGTAACGCCAGGTCAGCTAGCCTAATATTAGCACTTGTGATAACCTTGTTTTTGGCTGGTAACACTATTGGGTCAGCTGATTATTAGGAATACTGGACACATTGTTTTAAAGGGAGTCGTGATAAAGAGTCAGCACAGAGGCTAACGGTGTTTAAGGTGGGAAAAATGAGAACAGACATCGATAATTGTAATGCTGAAGCAGTGAGGATTCTTTTTAAAGAGAATAGTTAAAGTAGTCAGTAATTAAAGATATTTTTTGTCTGAGTAATGCGAGATATATCGCATTTATTCCAATGATAATAAATTATATTAGATGGATATTACGAAAGTTGCTGCCAGGAGGTTTCTTAATATCTTATATAGGAGAGGATCTCGAGAAAATTATCAATGGTGGGATTTCCATCATTAATAAGGGTGTTGACGACAAAGCACTGTTTTGGATTTGTTTGAAGGAATGGGTTCAGTGTAGTTCATAATTTGAATCGAGTGGGATAATGATTCAAATATAGTATCTATAACTAATATTTTTTTACATGTTTGAATATATACTTTTTTAATGTATTTTTTTACTTTTTGAGAATCCAGGAAACCACCATAAAACACCAAAAGGAAAGCAAATGGGAAATTGAGTCATCTGCCAAAAATGACTGATCCCAATTTGCTATGATGCATAACAAATTTCAGAGAAATCTGACAAAGTTGTATCATAATTCACCTCTCACCCAAAATTCTCAGAATATTTGCTCATGCTGTGAGTCATCGCTGTCTGAATGAATAGACATTTAAATAGACTGGCTAGTGTAGAAGTGAGTAATCCCACAAGTTAAAGGCTACATGGTCTATAGATGGACAGCATTCATTAGTGTGCTAATAGGATTAACTTTGAAATCCATGTTGATCAGTATAAAATTTCACCTTGACCCACTATTTAAGTGATAATTGTATTTTGTTTTCTGCTCCTGGCCCAGACTAGGATGGAGCTGCGGCCGCTCGTCATGTGCTTTGCGCTCTGTGTGGTCTATGCCACCAGCAAACCCACCGAGAAGAAGGACCGTGTTCACCACGACGATCCGCTCAGTAACCGAGAGCACGACGACGCGGAGAACTTCGACTACGACCACGAGGCCTTTCTGGGACAGGATGAGGCCAAGACCTTCGACCAGCTCACACCAGAGGAGAGCAAGGAGAGGCTCGGGTAATGCATGCTGGGAAAATGTTGTGCATGTAATCTTCGGACAGGACTGGTGACATCTGTACATTTGTGAATCTGTTAATTGCAGTTATATGTAAATTTATCAGTGGCCATCGCTTTGCGAATTCTATTTTCTATTTTACTGGAGAATCATTTTACTAGCATCATACCTTTAAATGTCTTTTAATGATTATTTTATTTTACTATCTTTTTACTCTTGGTTCTCCAACCTACACCTCTATTATTTGCTGTGGTAATGACCCAGTTTCCCCTCAGAGAGCAGTAAAGTTCATCTCAGGCAACACACCAGAGCAACAGGGCAATATGAGGATAAAACTTGAACATGTGCTAAGCTTTCTCTCTTTGTCTCCGCAGCATGTTGGTAGAGCGTATAGATGAGGACAAGGACGGCTTTGTGACTGTTGAGGAGATGAAGAAGTGGATCAAGCACGCTCAGAAGAGATGGATCTACGATGATGTGGATCGGCAGTGGAAGGGTCACGACCTCAACGGGGACGGACTGGTGTCCTGGGAGGAGTATAAGAACGCCACGTACGGATACATTCTTGGTATGGATGAAGACTATATTCACACATTTGATGAGAAATTATGTTGTATCCCTCAAGTATTACCAGTACATATTCAAGGAGCATGATTAATCAGTCTATAAAATGTCAAAAATAATGACAAATGCCCATCACAAGTTGCCAGAGCCCAATGTGATGTCTTCAAATTGCTTACTTAGTCTGACCAGCAGCCAAAAACATTTTATAATGATATGAAACGGAGAAAAGCAAGTAAATTTTAGCATTTGTGAAGCTGTAACCAGCACCTTTGTTTGTATTTACTTGATAAGTGACTAAAACAATTAATCAATTATCACAATTATAGTCGATTAAAAATATTTTCAACTAATCGTTTCAGCACTAACACACACACACATACACAAACACACACTCTACAAAGTTCTGACCTCTGACCTGCAGATGACCCCGACCCTGAAGACGGTTTCAGCTACAGGCAGATGATGTCCCGTGATGAGAGGAGGTTCAAAATGGCCGACCTGGACACGGACATGAAAGCCAACAAGGAGGAGTTCACAGCCTTCCTTCACCCCGAGGAGTACGACCACATGAAAGACATTGTAGTGCTGGTGAGGGACACCCACACACACTCACACACACACACACAGAGGTACTGAAGGAAGAGCCCAACCCTATATCCTTTCATCCCTCTTCATTTCCCTATGCTTTCTTCCCATCCTGTAGGAAACCATGGAAGACATTGACAAGAATGGAGATGGTTTCATTGACCTGGACGAGTACATAGGTGAGTTCTAGCTGAACAGTTTTATTATCATGTGTTTAACATCACAGTGTTCTTGGGTTATCAGTGGTGGCAGGACAGGGTGGACGGAGGATACAGAGTCAAGTAGCAAAAGAGACAATAAGCACTTTCATATGTTATTTTACATATATTTATCATCATCATCCACTCTCACTCAACTTGCTCCTACCTCCTGCCCCGTAGGCGACATGTACAACCAGGAGGGCGACCCCGCAGAGCCCGAGTGGGTGAAGACGGAGAGGGAGCAGTTCACCGAGTTCAGAGACAAAAACAAAGACGGGAAGATGGACAAGGAGGAGACCAGAGACTGGATCCTGCCCAGTGACTACGACCACGCCGAGGCCGAGGCCAAGCACCTGGTCTACGAGTCAGATACAGACAAGGTATGTGTATGTTTGTTAAAGGAGTCTTTTTTTTTTCTTTTTTTACCCTTTTTTTGAGGTTTTAAATTATTTTAAATGTCAATAGACGACTTGATGTATGTACAACTTGATGTGTGTGCCTGCTTTTTTACATTTTTATCTTTGTTTGTGCATCTGTTTTTATGCGTGTTCTGGCATAAATACAGGGCTTAACTTGTCTGTTATTCTCCCGCTATCAGGATGGCCGTCTCACCAGGGCAGAAATAGTGGAGAAGTACGACCTGTTTGTGGGCAGCCAGGCGACCGACTTCGGAGAGGCTCTCGCTCGACACGACGAGTTCTAACATCGCCTCGGCCCAAAAGACTGTGTGTTCATCGAGTGCCACTCTGCTCCTCTCACAGCGGACAGAGTGTTTCAGACGAGATGAGCCTGACTACACCCAACGCCACAGACAATAATTTATTTGATTTCTTGAATGTGTCCCATTGTACACGCTAGCATTCTAAGTGATGTGTATGTGCGTGAGCAATGTGTCCTCAAGCTCGGTAGTGCATAAGTTTGGGATTTATATCGCCAGCCTCTGCTCTGCTTCCACCACTAGCCTTGCCTTGTCCAGCTCAGGCAAAGGGCAAACAGTGTTAACTGACACTTTGTGCAGATTAACTCTTTTTTGGAAAGGATTACTCTGTGAAATAGCCATGTTTTGTTATGATAGCCTTGTTAGAACAATAAGTTTAGGCTTGCAGTAAACAGAAGAGTTTGGGTAGTACCATTTTTTTTTAAGCTGCAACCAGCAGCTAGCATAAGTCACTTGGTCAGTCAGTCCTAAAAATTTCAAAAAAACTCTACTGCACGTGTCATTGCGGGACACGTCTATATAAAGACTCTAAGAGCCTGATCACTGCATCACTTTGAGTTTAGCTCGGTAGCTCGCCAGAGATCCCGGGTTCTAATCACAAGTTTTAGCACTACCATTTTTTCCTGCATGCTGGCTTCCCCAATACACCCAATACACAAATGACTTGCTTGTTTCTGCAACACACTGGACCATGAAGAGTAAAGCTGAGTTCCAGCCTTTAGAATTCATGTTTTACTCCTCTGTCTAAACATGCGGTCACACCCAAACAGCAGAAGCTAGTTGCTGATTCACTTGTACTTTGCTTTTCTTGTCCCTGTTGACCACAGTGTGTCATACTGTGGTAATGCTGGATAGGATGGATGCATAGGATGTTTGGAACGAGGGGTAAATATTAAATTCCCATGCCATTGAAGACTATTTGGACTAGTGCAATACGGTATCGCCAGTGGGACCACACTGTTTGCCATACTGGTCCCCAAAGCACCCATTTATAGAGTATATGGTTCCTACTTAAGGGTGGGTTGTGCTAATTGAAGGAATCAAGGTGAATTCAGCTCTGCCCGAGGGACTGATGGATGCTTTGTCCTAGATTGCGGCCTGCTTTTTTCCCTTCTCATCACCTCATTTCAAAATAGTGTGCTGTGTGTGTGTATGTGTCTGTGAATGTGTGTCTGTGAGTGAGTGTCTGTGAGTGAGTGTCTGTGAGTGAGTGTGTGTGTTTGCACATACATATGTGTACTCCTGTTTTCTATCTGACTTCCCCTTTTTGATGTTACGTTTTGAATTTTGTTTGATTCAGCTGGACTACTAACTCATTTATGTGCCAAGCAAAAAAGTCTGCCCTCTTTTGAAAAAACACTTTTCCCTTCACACACTTCCCCTTCCCCATTAATATCTTTGGAGCTGTCTAAAAATGTTTATATTATGCTTGTATTATTATCTCTACCACCATTTATAACCACTGTTGATAATTTTTATGGTATGTTATTATGTATATGATAATGGTTTTTTACATGCTCACTGCAGCGACAAGCCTTTCACTAGTGACTTTACTGTAAATCAGTTGTTGGTCTGCAAACTGTGAGCGCTCTAACAATCAGGTCCAGTTTTTGTGATTGAGAAGAATGTCTCAATAAAAACAAATTAAATTGGAGCTTTGGGTATGCAGTATATTGTGACTTGGTTGCTGTGCTAATCAGGTCTTCCACACAAACTACTTCATTTTATTTGCTAGTACAAATGATGGGATATTTAACAAACTCTATAGCCAAGCTATTATTTTTTATCCTACTCTATTTGTGTGGAAAGCAAAAGAAAATGGACAGATAAAAAATCCTTATGTTCTCTTGTCCTCTTAATTCTTACCATTTCTTTCTCATTATATGCGAGGTAAAAAAGAAATACTGATCCACACATCTTATAGAAAAATAAGATAATAAGACCAATAAGCACAAGATTCCCTGACAGCCGTCGTTGATTTTCCCTGCCTTCTGCCATGTGAGGAACGCTCTGTCCACTCCCTGGTTTCCACAGAGCTGCTGGCCCCATGATCTCTGAGAAGTGAGTGTTGTCTTAAACCAATTTGCTGTGGCATCAAATTACCTTTTCTTTCTGCAGAATTATTTGCCCTCTGGTCCCCATAACATACCAAATGTTGGGAATTTAAATCCACAGGCTTGAGCACATTTTTAGTATGGGTGGTTTATTTTTCAGGTATGTCACTGCCATTCTTAACAAACCAAGCAATGGAGCTCCCTCACACCCTTTTACTACATTTCAACACAGAGGTCAGACATGCATTGTTTCAGATTATTTGTCTATCCAGCAAAGGTTTGATGAGTATGCATGCTCTTTTAAGCAACACTCTCATTCATTCATTCAGTTTCTCATTCAAACACCCATTCACACCTGGGAACTGCCCAGTATAAACACAATTTTCTACTTTTGACCATTGAGCATCTTTACTGGAGCTGTTGCTCATCGTCATTCACCACCACCACCCTGAATTTCACAGCCGGTCTGGGAATTTGAACAAGTGACTTTCTGATCACAAGCCCTCCTCACTAACCATCCATTAAGAACCTTAGCCCCAAAGGTTTTTATAGACAACTTTTTGGATGTGTTTGTATACATGCATGTGGTGTTAGAGGAAGTACGGTACTACGGTAGGTGAAAAATCAATGTTTAATAGCTAACCCCATGTCAGAACACGAGCTGGCAGATTGCTAATTCACCAAGCACATTCACACACAAACAGTCACAAGCTGCATAAAGACAAAGCAGTTTGCTGTTTTTCTTGATTTTTCTTCTTCTTTGAATGTGATCAACTTTCTGTGCACTTGTGTATGCAGTGTATAAAAAATGACTGCTCATGGCTCATTGTTTCAGTCAGATGATGACTTTACTCAAGACTGAGGCAGCTTGTATGGAGAGTAAGCAAAACAACAAAACACCATTAGTGCTGCAGCGCACTGAATGGGAGTTTTGAACATACTCCGCAGCTATTAAAAAAAAAAATACAATCTCAGTATTTGGAAACATTGGACGACAATATATCTTGATTTAAGACAGGTTGGGATACTTGTGCTATGCTTATAATCTGTGTATATGTTGTATTTTTTTTTAAATCTAAGGTAGTTAGTTTGATTTAAAGAACAGTAGGAATAAGTTTGTAACTATAACAACACTGTGCAACCAAGGTCATTTGATTCCTGTTACCTAGACTAATTGTGTGTGATGAATGGCCAACAACTGCATTTGTGTTATGATTCATCATCTTGATTGTGTGGTGTGTGTGTGTGGTGGTTGTGTTCATATGTTTGTATATATACAATGTATGAATGTATGCATGTGTGCAATATCTTTTTCTATGTGGCCACTGTATTGTATGTGGTGTGTATGTATTCTGTCCTCTTCCATGCTTCAGCAGTACCTACAGTACAACAGAACCACAACAGAGTGTACAACAGAGTGTTTCTCTCTTGCACAATCGGTCCGCTGACTTTCTGCTCCATTTCCCTTCACTTCCTCCGTTCTCTGTCGTCTGACCCGTCACTCACTTGCTAAATGAGATAAAAGTGGGATTCAAACGAGCAAGCACTCTCAACAGCTCTTCCTCGTCGGACTGTAATTCGTCGTCACTCTCATTGTTCTTGTCTGCATCTTCATCACCCCGAAAACCATCGTCATCCACCTTCCCCTCCCCCTCCCCGCGGCCGTCCTGGGTGGTTCCCGAGTTTGTCGAGGGCCTTCGCTGCTGAGATGGACTAACGGCGTCTGCTGCCCCCTCTGGCTGCCCCACAGTGTGGGTTTGGTCCGACGATGCGGAGGGTAGGTCTACCTGACAGGGTGCGTCTGTACATGGAGGTGTGGCGATGGGAGACGTATCGATGTGTACCAAGTGGACCTTTAAGGGTGCATGCTCTGGGGTGGGTGGGGGTGTGCTGGTCTGCTTTGGGTAGGGTGAGGACGCTAAAGGCGAAGCTGCCTCTCCTTGGGGATATGAGGGGTTTGTGGGCGTTTCCACACCAGGTTTGTGACAGGGTGAGTCTATCTCTGCTGAAGCAGTATGGGTACGACTACTCGGAGCAGTAGGAGAAGATGGAGGAGAATAGGGGTTGACGATGTTGGTTGGTGTAGTTTGTAAACCAGGAGAGATGACAGGTGGAGTGTTAATGACTTCAGGGGGCACAGGGCTGGTGCAAGGTGGTGCAAGGCCTTGATTGGCCTCAGTAGAGTCTAGAGCTGTATCAGATGTCAGGGTTGGAGAGGCAACATTCTCTTTGGGCGGAGCGACATCTTGAGCCACATGCGCGGGGCTCGCATCCAAAACGGTTGGGTGAAAGGTGGGTGAACTAGAGGCCCTTTTGGTTGGCGTAGAAACGTTGTTATTGAGGATGAGAGGGCTGCACAGGGTTTCTGTGGGGATGAAGCTGGTGTCAGGTGCAGCGGTCGTGCTGGGCGGAGTCGGGCCTCGGCAGGGCGGCAGGTCCTGGTGGATGTAGATGCCAGGTTTGTCCTGGTGGCTGAAGGAAGGGTTGTAGGTTCCGAGTTCTTCATTGCTGAAGGGTGTGTCATCCATCTGCGGCATGGGGCTGCGGTGACTCACCTAGGGAGGGACAACAGGCAGCAGATCAATGTTTGGAAAAAGCACAACATCCTGTAAGATGTAAGAGATGTAACACTGGAAAAGAATAGATTCCAGCAACACTTGCAGCACTGGCAGCAAACATTTATTAGCAAAACCACCGCGTTTCAGCTTGTGGCCTTCATCAGGGTTTATGAGGGTTTATTTTCATCTTTTCGTCATGTAAGAGATGTAAGCCATTTATTAAGTTTTAGTAAAATCATTACACTTTAGACTTGCAACCTTCATCAGATCATCAGATCAGATTTATACTTAAAGTAGCAAGTTGAAAGACCACGGATTCGCTTTTCACAAAGACACTGCACTGTTGCAATGGAGATCACGACTAGTAGACACAGGGTTTATTAAGGAGTGGGACAGAAGAACCAGGACAAGAAGGAGAGGAGGAGGAGTACAAGGATGAAGAGGAGCTAGTAGATTGATAACTCACCAGTTGGAACCACCGTAAGCTCTGTAGGAGTACATGGAGAAGATTTCAGTAACACAAGCTTGAACAAATCCTGGTAAATATGAATTTAGACGACATTAATAGAGTGATTAGTGATCTCACCACATTGGGGTGTTTGCCCTGGGCCACACAGCCTCTCTCCAGCGGGTCCTTCTGCCCCTTGTGCCTCCTCATCAGCCATGACATCACACACAGTATGCATCCGAGTATGGTCATGAACACGACACTCAGAAGCAAAGCTTTGCCCACTGTGCAGCCGCTCAGACGGTCATCTCCCAATGGACTGTAAGGAACTGCAGTGTCCATGCACACGCACACACAACACACACACACACACACACACACACAGTTTTTTTTAGTTTGCAAGCACACAAACAATCAATTGTGTGTGCAAGTGCATGAGTGTTCTCCTTACTTGCTTGTCCTTCAGGTAACACCTCCACCACTATAGTAGCATAGGCGGCATCACCTGACTCCTGGTCTATAGCCGTAACCTGCAGGGTATTATCATCTTCATCATCATCATCATCATCATCATCATCATCATCATCATCATCATCATCATCATCTTATTTTTATTTTTACTACTCTTGGTGAAAGACAAACAGCTAGTGTACTGCAGTGAATTGGATAACAACCTCATTCAAAGATATTGCAACACATAAATGCTGTTTGGTAGGTTAGGGTCAGAATAGCTGTTAGCTGTCAGAATATGACAACCTGATGCAACAGGACATGTTTGTTGAGTATCTGTTCAAGCTTATCCTTGGCATGTTTAATCAGGTGTGTTGTCATAGTGCTGGGCTTGGGCAAATGCTTCCTCTGAGGCTCACCTCTAGAATGTGCTTCTCTTTTGGTTTGAGTTGATCGGACCTGGCGATCAGAAGCCCCTCCTGTGTGACTTGGTAGAAGTCTGTGTGATTGGACGTCGGACTGAAGGCAAAGTAGATCATGGGATTGAATCCCTGCCAATTAGTGGAGTTAGAAAAAAAGGTGGGTGGGTAAGAGAAAATTAAATATAAATCAAATAACAAATTGCTTGCAGCAGTTTTGTGCTGTGTGTGTGTGTATGTGTGTGTGTAGTAGTGCATACATGCATAAAGTCCTGGTCCTCTACACGTAACATCAGTACTTTGCTGCCATAGGTGTTGACCAGAGTGGCGGGGCTCTTTCCTTCGATTACAAAGCCATGGTATTCATCCGTGTCAAACTCTGGAAGAAATTGGTTCACCGCCAGAACGCGGACCAACGCCGTGGCAACAGTGTACTTCCTGGGGTCGTCATCCTGGTACGCCTGGGCGAGAGATACAGAGATAAATAAAGAGAGAGAGAACAGGGAGAAAGATGCAGAAATAAGGAAAGATGGTTGGTATCATTCAAGCTTGACACTAATGTCGAGTACATGAGTCTCACCATGACCTCCAGATGAAGCACAGGAGTAGTGAGTCTGTCCTTCACCACCTGAGTCAGTCTCATCTCCCCCGTCTCTTTGTCCATCAGGAAAAGGCCTTCATCGTCCCCTGGCATTAACAGAAAGACAGTTACAGATAAACATGCCAGCGCATTGCATTCTACTTTTGACTTGTGTCTGTGCATGTGGTACCTGAGAGGATGGCGTAGCTGAGTGGGGAGCTGAGTCCTCTGTCTCCATCCACAGCATGAATGGGACCAGGAGAGAAGTCCAGAACAATGTCCTGCAGCAGGACACACATTTAGACCGCTCCTAATCACAGACTCACATCACAGCTCAACAAAAATAGACCCTAAAACAATAACCTTGTGAGACGATCTGTATCTTGCAAGTGAATGTTACTCTATGTTTTGGATAGAAAAGGGCTCCAAATGATCTCAAAGGGTTTTCAGAATCAGAGTTGCAATCACTTTTATTCACCAAGTGCAATGGGTGCAGAAGAAATTTGACCTGGTTCATTGATCCTGACACATTGCAAGACAATTACATAATACATGGTTGACTGAATGTGCAGTCAACACACCACAAGTATAAATTCAAAGACTTAGAATTGTTCCAGTGTAGCAGCATTGAAATAGTTGGTAACACCTGCATATGCAAAGTAATACTATAGGTTAATGAATAAATAGCAAAAGATCCATAATGTGCAAAACAACACTACTACTATGTATTCTGTGTAGCTGAGGGAGTGCTGGTCAACTGACCTCGTCCCCCTCTGTGATATTGACTGTGTACACAGGGTTGGTGCAGATGCGGTTGGACTCGTCCTGGAAGAGCAGTGTGCAGGGCAGGAACTGCGGGTACTGGTCATCGCCGTCCAGCACTGTGATGGTGATGGTGGTGCTGGTGTTGAAGCGCTCTGCAGTGCTCATCTCCTGGAACAATCCGGATTCAAGATTTCTTTAGAGGTTTTTACCTTATTCAAGATTATATGATGGGGAAATGGATGGAGGCATAAATCAAAGTATGGTTTATCTTCTGTAATCAATCATCAGGAGCATCAGGAAATGAAATCTGACTATATCAATTTGCAGGACGTTGAGGGAGGATGATAGAGAAAGAAATGGATGGATGAAATTGTTTAGAGGCATATATGTATGAGACTTACTGTAGCTGTACAAACTATATAATATATATAAAATGTTCATAGCCTACCGAGGCATGGATGGTGACGGTAAGCAGGGTTTTGGTCTCATAGTCCAGAGGCTTGGACAGCATAATCTCTCCACTGTTAGGGAGATCCATCTTGAAATACTCTGCATCGGGCTGCAGAACACACACATACACACACACACACACACACACACACACACACATACATTTACAATGATGCACTGGTCATAGAATTTATTTATTTTTTTAATTTAAGAATGTAGTCGTAGAGCTTACTGATGTCTGGTCAATGGAGTAAATGATTATGTCATCATCTGCATCCGTGGCCTGGACAGTAAATACTACAGTATTCACAGGAATCAGCTAGACAGAAAGACACACAAGCAGACAGGCAGGTAGGCAATAAGGCAGAGACATTAGACATTAGACAGTATTTTAATCTCTTGCGTTTCATGTATGTGTGCAAGTCTGTGTGTGTGTGTGTGTGTGTGTGTGTGTGTGTGTGTGTGTGTGTGTGTGTGTGTGTGTGTGTTACCTCACTGAGGATAAGAGATTGCACAGTGTTTTCTGCGAACACAGGTGTGTGATCGTTCTCATTGAGAATCTCCACCATGATCCTGTACACACTCTAAAACACCAAAAAGACACATACAGGTTTTAATCTGCGATGACACACTGAGGAATAAAGGGTGAGATAAAGGAGTGAACTGTCTCTACCTGAAGCGTTTCCTCTTCATAACATGCCAACTCGGCTATTAGGACGGGAACCTGCGCCTGAGAGATATAAAGACAGAGAGAGATCAATAGATTGATAGATAAATACAGGAAGTGCTCTATTATCAGTCCCTTAACAGTGGTGGATGAGTACTTAGAAAAGCGCTATATAAATGTAACCAATTATTATTATTAACAGAGAAATCCAACTGGCAGAATATCTCAAAAATAAAAAAATCATAAAGAAATATGAATTTGAACAAAATAAAGAATCAGTGACCACAAACTCATCATTATTTAATCGTGGAGGAACATGTGTGACACTGAAACAGAAAAAACACCTATCTGTAATTGTGTTTTGTGCGGACCCCAGGAACAAAATACTATAATTTTATGTTTACTTTTTATGCTATACCTTTTATACTATGCTTTTATTATGAGTACCAGATTTTATTGATATTACCATTCTCATTGTTTTTCCTTCATTTATCTATTATTTACCACTGTCTATACTTTGGCAACACAAATGTATTTACATCATGCCATTAAAGGAAGTGTAAGTTGAAACTGGAAAATTGGAAAGGGAAATGGAAAGAGAGAGAGTGAGTGAGTGAGAGAGAGAGAGAGAGAGAGAGAGAGAGAGAGAGAGAGAGAGAGACTCCTAATCTGACTGACCCTTTAACAGCTGCCATGATTTAAGACAGCTGGCCAGGAAGAGGATGACGGTAAGAGAGATTGTGTTCAGTCCAAGGAAGAGGTGATGAGGTTCAATCTCTGTTAGTTTGTTCTAAACTTAGTTACAACATCCTCATTGCTGCTCCACACTACATGCATTCCTACAGATACTCAGAGTGTTAAGACTTGCCATTGTGAGGCCTCAGTAGTTCAAAGACACTAAAATCAGTATCACTTTCACAATATCCATAGTTTCCCTATTATAGTCAAATTGCAACACTGTTGTGGATCAGTATTCGAGGGGGAACATCCTAATGTCTTCACCTCTCGGTCAAGGACTTTCTCGGGCGATGTGTTGAGCCGCAGCTTTCCTCCATCCAGGAAGAACCAATCAGCATCCTTTCCGTTGAGGCTCCAGCGAACCCCGTCCCCAGTGGTGTCTGTGGTGAGCTCAGCGATGAGCTCTCCTGCAAGGCTGTTTTCTCTGATGGTCGCAAATATGTCTTGACCATCCAAGCACCCACCCCATCCGGACATTCCTGCAAACACACACACACACACACACACAGACACACACACACACACACACACACACACACACACACGTACACAGAAGGAAAAAGACACTAATTCTGGCCAAGAGCTGAACTCTAAATCAGGTGACTGAAGAGTGAATCTGAAGTAAAATGGCTCTACCTTTGGTTGTGTGCAGACGCAGGAAGACCAGCAGGGAGCAGACAAGAGCCTTGCCTAAAGACAGTCTCCATGGTTTTAGCTGAGTGAGGGCCATCCTTAGGCCCAGCAGGCCTCAGGACCAGGCCTGGGCTCAGTCAGGCCTCAGGAACCACTGCTGTCTGTGCTCAGATACAGAAAAACAGCAGCAATTTAGGGGTCTTAACAGGGCTCATTTCCCCTTATGCAATATGAATGAGAGGGCTAGACTGAGCTTTAGTCTGCGACATGACGGTAACATGTCTTAAGAATCATTAAGTTAAGACCCTCAACCCTCCTCTCAACGTACATGCACACACACACACACACACACACACACACACACACACACAGTACACTCTGTCCTGTAATTCCCCCAAATCCCCTCTAAGTGGGTTTCTCCCCAGCTTTCCCCAGTCTGAGAGAGCAGGCCAGTAGAATAGCACTATCCCTCTTCTCATTCTTCACCTCTCTCTCACCTCATTCCTCCTTTTATCCTTCCCTCTCCACCTCGTCAGCAGGTTGCTATTCTGACTGTTGATTTGCCTCAGACATGCTCTGTTAATCCTTGGTATATTGAAGATGCTCAGTGTAGACTTTTCTTACCAATATATCACTGTGAAATGAGTTGTGACGTGCTCACAATCAAACAGTGCTGTCGCTGTTTCCACATGCACAGAGATGTAGGAACGTCAGAAACCGTGCAACTAAGCAAGAACTCCATGACCTTGTGATTTATTTGGAGTGATAGTGAATCCTCTTGCCCTGAGCTCTTGGCAAAGTCTCTGCCTCACAGACTCCTGCTTACAAATTTAACCAAACTGTAATATAAAGACCAAGATGAAGATGAAACAGTTCAACTTCAGACAGCCATATAGAATGTAATGAAAACAAGCTGTGTGTGCATATATGTCTGTGCGCACAAGTTTGTGTATGCATGTTTGTGTGCACATGGGAGTGTATGTGTGTGTGTGTGTGTGTGTGTGGGTGTGTGTGTGTGTGTGTGTGTTTGAATGTGGAGGGGAGGGGAGGGTTGTCGGGATGGGAGGGGAAGGGGGCTGGTACTTCCTACCATAACAGTAACTCTACTGTATAAAAACAATGCATCAATGGGAGGAATAGCAATGCAAATACATAACCCCCCCCCTCACACACACACACACACACACACACACACACTTGATTCAGCGTCACCATACATACAAACATAGCTATCTGTAGTCGAGCTCAGCTGACTGACCTGTTGGTATCAAATCCTCAGCAGGCCGTCTGTCCTTCTCCATATCCTCCAGACATGTGGTCGAAACAGCATCACTGGTTCATGCACACATACACACACACACACACACTCGAAGCCACTCAAAAACCCAGATGGAAGCTTCTAAAAATGAATGAAAGAAAAACAATGGACACACAGACACTGACCCCCCACATACATTAAAAAGCAGACAGCAGCTTACGGTGTGTATCCTGGATTAAGCATCAGCTCAGAGGCTAAAGCCTGGGGGCGGGGTTTAATCAGTCGAGGACAAAGTGTTAGCCAATCAGATTACAATATATAGAGGGGACAGGAACCTAACAGTGAGGTCACAGCCTAGAGTCACAAGTCAACTCTAGGGATTTGTCTGGTACTAAAACACACTTGACCGTCCTGAACAGTTTCTCAAGAAACCTCTACTCAACTTCTCAGCTCTTGTTCAGGCTCTATTTACTATATTGTAGTAAATGCCATTTAATTCAGTAAATGGAGTCTTGGTAGCTTGTGTGTGTGTGCTGTTGGTGTGCTGTATTATAAATGTACACGTGTATTTCAGTTGATTTCAGAGGTTAAACATGCCAATAGAGTCTAAGCATGTACGCAGCCAGTGCCTGTTTGCGTCTTTGGGGTTTGTTCAATTAGCGATCTCTGACGCCTAATAGGGCCTGACAAGGGATTAGCTATCAAACATTGGCTGTTCACCTCCTGTAGATTAACCCACATCCTTTAACACACTTGTACCAGCATGTGCAAGCACACACACACACACACACACACACACACACACGAACACACACTTAACAGGAGTGTGTCTGCAAATATCTTTAGGGCCACAATGATGAAAGCATGTCTGGCTCCATGAGAAATGTTTGGGTTAGTGCAGACTTGTAAGCGTAGTGAAAAGCAGAGGGCGGAGGATTGTTCAGAGAGCGAAGTATGCCCCCGGGAAAGGTCAGGGATAACACAGTCTGCAGACAGAGCATTCCTCAGATAATACAAGTGGTCAGAGATGCCATTTATAGGCAGCATTAATGGTATAGTGGAGACAATGAGCCAAGGCCAGCAATGCTCTTTTATTATGTCTGGCACATCACACAATCTTTTATAAGTATGGACATGTTATTACATTCAAATCTATTTGCTGTGATAAGCTACAGTTAACAGTATTTGAGTAGATTAATTTCACTAATTTCGACTCATTAGAGCAGAGCATAATTCAATAGCGTGTTGTCATGTTTTCTGTGATGTGAAGCTTCTATCGTAACGGCTGAATAAATTCCACTATCTGAGCCTTCATCTTGTTCTGTGCCTGATTTTAAATTCTTTCATTTATCACCCCACTGCTTCACACCTTATAAAATACAGTAAGACTCGCCTTCTGATGTGGATGCGCCCCCATAACACCTCACCTACAGATACACTGTCTTCTCCAAAAGCAGATCACCCACCTGCCTCAGAGTGCTCCCTTGCACCAATATACACCCATGCTTGTCACATCACAAAACATAGCAACAGAGTATGTTTAAACTCTCATTTAATAAAGTGCAACATTCATTATTTCTGTATTGTCTCATTTATCTACATTCTGTACACTGTAGCACTATGCAAGCTGCCCCATGTCATTTGTTTGAATGTGTGGGTGAATCACTCTGATTTGAAACAATGGGCCATGAGAGAAGTCATCGCACACAACAAGCAAACATCATGTAATGCTTCATAGTAATAGATACAGAACCATTGTGTTTGTATGCTGCTATGGCTGGAAGTGACCATTGGATGTCAGCAGAAGGGTGGTTAACAAGGTCAAGTGGACATAATGAGGGATGGTTGGGCAGATAGTGGGTTGGCACTGAGGACTGATTCATCCACACATTCCTTTTTTTTATTATCATTTGTGTGTTTTGTTTGAGTTATAACAGTCTCACTTGAACATTGTAAGAAAAAGCAATCATTAAAAACCAAGCTGAGGGCTTGTGGAAGAGTACTGGACTCTAAGTGAGATATCGAACTAGACAAAGCTATGAAAGGCTGCTTAGAGCATAATTCAAACGCATATGAAATGTTCACACACTCATTTGAAGTACATACACATACAAACTCACGTTGTACTACATGCATATGACTAAATACTCACACAAAACACATGCATTTTTCTTATTAAATGCAATGCATTTTATTTCATATGTGTGTGTCTGTGCATGTGAACCGCAACGATTAGGTAATGCCCAACACTGCCTCTCAAACAAACCAACTTCCATTTAATGCATAGCAGATAGGCTACTTGCGGTTCACAAGACAAAGGCCCATTGGTTACAAATGTGCATGAGAGCAACATCTTGTTCCTGTAAGCAGTGTTAATGTTCCTCTGAGGAGCATGGCTGCAGCCTGGTGACAGGGGGGCTGTTTAATACTCAACCATAGCTCAGTAAAGAGCCCAGCAGTAAACAGAGGGAGATCCCCACCATGCTTTCATGTTGCTGTCTGTTTGGTGTTACGTTAAAAACCGATCCCCATCTGAGCCAGCAGTTTCTGCATTCCTGCAGCTATATCCATGAGAAATCTCTTATCTATCACCCTGTTGTTCTGGAAGTGCAGCGGCAATATCCGGAGGGATCGGGTGTATGCTGAAAACACTCTGAAACTATTATATAAAAACTATAAACTATATACTATAAAACTTTTTATGTGATTATTACAGACTAGCAGGCATGAGTCATGGATGAGGATTGGTTTGGCATCAGGGGGGTTGGGGAGGGCTGAACAAAAATCAGGTGTTTCTTTATAGATGTGTGATATCATAGCATCTCATCCTCATTGAAGTCAAGTCTGGCTCTCTTTCGATAGATATAATCACTAAACCCATCCTGTGATTACTGGTTTCTCAGTCTAAGGGGCATCAGAACGATAAGGGACTCTTGTGTCTGGTACATCCATTAGGAAACACCTGGACATCCTATCATCACACCAAAAATACTTCCATCGTTGGCAAGAAAGTAAAACATTATGTCTGTGTTTCTGTTTATGTGTGCATGTATCTGTGTGTGTGTATGTGTGTGACTGTCTTAGAGCTGTCCAAAGTTCACGTGGGTGCACTCAAAGCATTGCTGTAACATAATAAGCCCAGCAGAGATGAATTAGAACAACAACATGCGGGAAAAGCAAAGAGTTATGGAGACAGTTGGTGGGGGACTGAGTGCAGTGGGGATGCACTGGGGCTGTTTCCAAAGCAGTGAAACATGACTACCTCTGTTTACCCGGGCCCTCCCTTTCTCTCTCCACACACACACACACACACACACACACACACACACACACACACTTGTGGCTGCTCCAGCATGGCTCCCCTCCAGTCTCCAGACCAGGTTTTAGCTGATTACCAAAAAAGGGGTCTTCAGGAATCAACACCACTGAACACTGCGGGGTGGAGTTTTTTTTTTTCCACGAAAAGAGAGGAAAAACAGGGGAAGAAAAGACTCAGGACTCTCCTGAGCATTCCTTCTGGGACTGGAAACTGAACGAGGCAGGACGCTGAGGCAGCAGCCGGTGACCTCACACACACCGCACACCTGAAGGTTTTTTTTTGTTTGGCTTGCTCTTTTTTTCCCCCCCCATCAGGAATAATGTCGTCTCGTCTTCCACCAGGATAATAAATATTTTGGAAGTAATCATCAAGCTGCTTCCACACCCATCTTGCGTTGCCTTTGTGATCATGCAGTGAAAGTGCGCGTGGCCCCGGGGGGAATGTGAGTGTGTGATTGCAGAGAAGTGACGCTCCCTTCGTGACCCTGCCCGCCTGCATCCAGATGTTTCATGTTTCCCCTGCGCGCTCACTGACAGAAGAAAACGCGAAAAAAAAAACAAAAAAAAGTCGCCTTGGAGAGGAATAGGAACATCTAGAACATACAGCATGTTGTTTCTGTCGTTAGACCGGACTAAAGAAAAAGCCTAAACAATGCCAAGGACATATTCTTGCTCACCTACTTTCTGTGTAAGCAGTTTATAGAGTTTAGTCCGGGTTTGTCCACTTCGCGCCTGGAGAATGGAGACTGCCAAACTGATGAGGACGCTTCTTCTGCTCCTGGAGATACATTTGCTTTGGATTGTTCCGCTGTCTCTGCAAGGCCATCCTAGCCGCAACCACGAGAATGGTGGGTTCACATTGTTGGGTGTGCGTGGGTTTTCTGCAATATGTAATTACATTGAAATAATACAGTCTAGCCAATGCTTATTTTACATTGTTATAATTTCGTAGGATATTGAAAACATGTTTTACTGTAATTCTGAACATCTAGTCATCAAATTCAGGACTTTTGCAACTCAAAACACTGAAGAAATGCCTTGAGGTTTTAGTCCAATGCTGATACTAAACTACCAAGTGACAAAAGTAGATGTTCTACAAAGTGTCACTTGCCTATTCGCCTCATATCTATTGTGTAACACTAATCTGACCCTATTCTGACCCTATTTCTAACCCTATCCCCTAACCCAGACATTGAATATCTATAGGCTACTTTTCACACTATTGTAGACGGATCAGAGCTGTCATGCTGGCCCATAGGTGCTGTGTAATGCCGCAGCGCTCTGTCTGAGGTTAGTGAGGCGGCCATGTGTGAAGCGCTAATGAATGGCTTCATTCTGGTCCCCCTTTCATACAGACTCACACTCATGACCCAGAAACCACACTGTCACATAGAACAGACAGGGCATGACCTTGCACAAATGCACACACGTTCGGGTATGTGGGTTATGGATATGTGGGGGTATTGTGTATGTGTGTGTGTGTGTGTGTGTGTGTGATGGTGTGGGCGGGGAACTGTCCCATGGCTCTCTGTGTAAACTGTTTTTTCTGTCCCCTAGTGATCGACCTGCTGGCTGCTCTAAACATGTCCCACCCGATAAAGGGAGTGTCCAGAGTGCAGGGGGAGAGTCCCGGCACCTTGGTATATAAACTCCGCCCCAGAGCACCTTTCCTGACCCTACCTCGTGAATATTCCCACTACCTCTTCTCTACCCTTCAGGGCAGCATGGGGCTGCATTTGGTGGGGCGTCAGACATCAGACTCCAGCGCCACCCTACTCTCTCTCTCCTCTGCATCCTCCCTCATCCTCCAAATCTTCTCCTCCACACACAATAACACCCTGCGTTTGGACTACCAGGTTGGGACGGGGGCTCATGGCCTCACCAGCCTGCACTTCCCCGGGGGAAACCCCTTCTCTGGGGCAGACTGGGTGCAGTTGGCCGTGGGCCTGGAGCCAGACAGACTGGCTCTTTTTGTAGACTGTCAGGAGGCTGTGGTTCTGCAGAGGAAAGGAGAAGAGAGGATCAGTCTGGTGCTGCCGCAAGACCTTGTCGTCACTCTGGCCAGCACACCAGGAGACAGTGACAGCAAATTTATTGTGAGTTTCTCGCACGTGCTGCACACTCATGCATGTAATTTAGATGCATGTGACACATAAAGGGCAACATCGCCATTTTTGATACGAGAGTCCTGCATCATTCTTGTTTTGACATGAAGTCCTCTCAGGTCGTTTGCTTATATATGTACTTTATATTTTGTACTAATTTTATACTATCATAGGATTCCAGTGATTAGATTTACCACATTTGATGAAAATGTCATGCTAAACTAACCCTATAAGCAGGAGTTGCTGCCCTGTGTGGTAATCTAACACTTGAAAGAGAGAGAGGGAGAGGGTCGGGGGATCATTGTGTTGCCTGAAGAGGAGAAAGAGGAAACTCTTCTCCACAAAAAAAAAGTGACACCACTGAGTTTGGTATGACACTTTAATCAAATACAGTGGTTTTCAAGGTGTCTGCAGTGCATTTTTAGATACACTGGAAACCACTTCCAGTTTTACATTAGCACAAAGTGAATATAATATCTCACAAATGAAATGATATAGCAGTCTTGGGTACTAACCTCTGTCAAATTTGTGTACTGTGACTCTAGATCAGTTTACAATTGTCTCTACCTTCCACATGCATTATGTATATGTGTGTTGACACTTTTGTGCTTCTTTATGCATGTAGGGATATCTGAAGACAGCTGAGATCTCTATGAGAGCATATCAAACGCGGCCATGGCACTGTGCCAATGTTACAGGTAAAGGAAGATTTATCTGTATCGGGATTAATGTAAATAATTGGAGGGTCATATGAGAGGAATTAGGTATTCCCACACAAGTGCAGGACCAAAAGGAAACATATGTGTAAGGAAAAATAGCCAAGCTTACTCTCATTTGCTTAATAGCCTACATTCCCAGAGAATATAGACATATGTACATGTTTCTGATAATTGTGAAACCCTATAAAAGTGATTTTATGAGGTTTCAAAGGGCACTGGAGAGTTATGATTGACTTTCTGTTTGTGTTTATACCATGCGTATGCATGTTTGCTTGCATGTGTTTGTGTGTCCGTACATGTGTGTCAGTGCATCTGTTTCTGACAGCATGCTGTGGGGGTTTCCGGCTGCGGTCAGAGTTAATGCTAGAGCCTGCAGTTGTCAGAGGCAGTTGTGTCTTCGTCTCCTCCTCCTCCTCTCCCTCTTGCTCCTGTCTGCCCCTTCACTTCTGGCACTCACAGTAGCTTCATCTGTATATTTTTCAAGGTTGTCTCTAAATGCTCACGTATTGCGAGACTTGCCATTGGATGTGTTTCTATCACTCTGTGTTTGTGTTAGTGAAAAGCTTTCCTGTCATGACCGCCTATATAAGCCAATGAAAAATAGCTACACCTTCACTTTGCAACTCTGTCAAGAATCATGAACAGTGAGACCCCAGTTTATTCACGCCTCTCATTCTCACACTGAGTTTAAATCCCTGTAGCAGGACCTTCCTGTGCATACATCCATGTTTTTCTTAGATTGTATCTTTTGACTCCCTCAGGCGGAAAGTCCCCAAAAACACTGTTTGTTTCTTGTTCCTCAATTTAGTTCTTAATTTTGACAGGATGTTTGTTTAGGTCAAAATGTTTTTTTTAATCATGTAATAATTATTCATGGCTCTTTCTCTCATACTCCTCTCTCCTCTCTCCAACTGATCCCTCTTTCTCTTTGTATATACTCTGCCTCCGTCTCGTTACACAGACAGCCTTAGCCCAGATTCTTGGGCTGACAGTAGTCAAATGTTCCAGCAGGATGCGTCCGGCAGTAAAACCCAAACCCCCCACAGGCCACAGGACCAACCCAGCCATTATCCCCAGGAGGTCCAGAGGGACCAGCCCCACAGAGGGGTGGTCCTGGGGCCTCCTGGATCTCCTCAAGGGGCCAAGTCTGGTTCTCAGGCACAGGAAGAGGAGAGGCTGAGGGGGCTGGAGGAGAGGCTGGAGCAGCTGGCTCACATGCTGGACATGGTCAAAGCTCAGGTACCTTAAAATATATAACTACATGATATGATATATGATATGAAACAATATGATAAGATGCGATACGATATTATATGCTATGATGTAGATGGGATGCGGTGTGACGAGATGGGACGGGACATGAGGGGATGTGATGGGATTTGATGTGATGTGACGTGACGTGACGCAATTTGACTTGATTTTTTAATTTATTTTTTCAATAGAATGCAGACCTACAATCACGCGTGCAGTACTTGGAGGGGTGTGAGTGTGTAAGGCAGCGGTGTGTGTGGGAGGGGCGTGAAGTGGAGGATGGCCAGCATTGGCAGATTGACCTGAGCACTGTGTGTACCTGCACATCTGGAAAGGTCACCTGCCGGGCTAACATCAAGGGTAAAAATGGCTCAGCTTCTGTCTGTCTGTTCCTCTCTTTCTCTCCCTCTATATCCCTCTCTCTCTCTCTCTTTCTCTCTCTCTCTCTCGCTTTCTCTTTGTCACACACATATACTGTACACAAACATACAAACTAACACTAACACACATCCAACTGATGTTGAGTAGCTAGTTTGCAGATGGCTGTGCCTCTCCCAGACCCCTGTCTGTCTAGCCCCTGTCATAATGGAGGTGTATGTTCCGTCTTGACCTCTGACCCCGCGGGGTTTCGCTGCTCCTGTCCCCCCAACACCAAGGGACCAGTGTGTCACAGACAGCTGAGACAGGTACCGCTAAGCCAGACTGGAGTAGTGGATTAGACTAGATCATTATTAGACTAGGCTGTAGTGCTAACGCTCCTGTACTGCAAATGTTTCTGTCCAACCTTTCTGGTCCGTGTTGTGAAAATATGTTTCTGTGTCTCATTACAGAATAGAGTTTGCTATTGTGTGTTTGTGTGTGTGTCTGTGTGTTTTTTCTAGTTGTACGAAAGCATTCTATATGTTTTAGTTTTGAAGATATTGCTTATTGTATGTTTGGTTACCTGGCAGGTCTCCAGAACATTTCAAATGCTTGAGGTGGGTCACAATCGCAAATGAAAACCAAGGTTTGAAATCCCCTTCTGTTAAGTGTTCTGTCACTGTAGCTTGTCGTAGTTTGACATAGTGCATTTGCCTTTCAGTTATTTGTTTCAGTTGCTTCATTACTTTGCTATGTGTCTATAAGGCTCTGTGCTATCGTAGTGGTGTAACTGACGTAGCTGTAGTTCTTAGATCAGTCTTGTGATTGCCTGCTGACTTGCTCATGGCGGCTGTAGGGTAGAGTTGGCCTGCTGTATTGGGCTCGCCCAATAGCAGTGCTGCGCTTTGCTTTAGTCCTTTTGTCAGTACTGGCTATGGGCATTGCAGTGGGGGATAAGGCTGGGTAAGAGGCGCTGTGTCCCCTCCTCCCCACCTCTAGGCATGTTGGGAGCCCAGGCCAGAGAACAGCTGTCTGGGGGTGCAGCCATTTCAACGCCACTGGGCCTTTAATCCCACCTCTGGCGTCTGTGAGGACTTCCTCTACTGCACTGGAAACAGCAGCAACAACTTCCCTTCCCTTAATGCCTGTAGGGATCAGTGCATGTTGGGAGCCTGCTGCCTCCGCAAGCCAAAGCAGGGCCTTCCCACCGGCCACCAGGATTACAATCAACATGGATACAACATATCTTATGCGGACACGGCTCTTGGGGGGTACGATCAACATAATTTGGAGGATGAAGCGTGGTACAGCAACATAGACTTTAACCTTACTGAGCTGGACGATGTGAGGGAGCGCGAGAGAAAGAAAGGCTGGAAGAAAGAGCGCGACAAGGGAAGTGCAAGGGAAGACTGCAGCGAGGATCTGGACTTCACTTATACCTGTGAATACGTCTCCCTGATGCAGTGCCAGGCTTCGGTGAAGGCCCTCGCTGGAGAGGCACAGGCAGCCGAGGCGGTGAGCTTCTCCCCCGGAGGGAAATGCTCTGAGGTGAGCTGTGGCGGAGGCTGCGGGTGCCTCTCCCAACGGCAACTCTGGAGATACGGGGAGAGGTTCAGGCAAGGCTGCGAAGAGTGCATATGCACACGAGGTGGCAAAGTGGACTGTGTGTGCACGCACCTGACCCAGCGAAAAGAGATTAGAGACCTCACAGTGAAGGAGAGGAAGTTGTACCATCGGGCAGTCAGAAAACTCCACACCAAGCCAGGTAAAACTGTCAATCAAACTCCTTGAAGCTTGTGTTTGTTCTTACATTTTTCAAATTTCCAAAGTGATGATGGGTTTACTTTTGTGTGTGTGTGTGTGTGTGTGTGTGTGTGTGTGTGTGCAGCTGTATGGGAGGGTTTTGCGCTGTTGAGAGCTGAGTTCTCCCCTCAGGCGGGTGGCCACGCCTTCTTCCTCCCCTGGCACCGGTACTTCCTGCGGCTAGTGGAGCGTGAGCTGCAGTCGCTGTCGTCATGCCAACTGGCCGTTCCATATTTTGAGTGGACGGTGGACTCCGGGTCGATGCGGTCCTCTGCTGCCTGGCAGGCTGGGCTGTTCGGAGGAGACGGCGAGTCGGGGTCAGGCTGTGTCCCCCATCACCCTTTCCAGGGCTGGACGTCCCGTTCCTACTGGTCCCCTTGTCTCAGACGGAGTTTCAACTCCTCGGTTTGACTAACAACTTTTATTCATCTAATAGCCAGCGTTACAGTGCTCTCAATATATGTCTGTGCTGAGATATTCTTACGTATGTTTTAGCTATTCTCTTTTTGAGGCATGTGACTGTTACCAGGCTTCTCTGATTGTTTTCCACTGTTCCCCTTTAGGTGTGGCTGCCAGATGCAGTGACCCTCCAGAGGATCGTGAACCAGGGAGACTTCCAGATGCTCTCTCAGTCTCTGCAGGCCTTCTCTGGGCTCTTCAGGCTGTGGGTGGGGGGTCATATGGCCTCTCCTCTGGCTGCCTACGACCCTCTCTACCTCTCACACATGGCATTCATGGACAAGCTCTGGACACAGTGGCAAGAGAAACATCAGCATGTGGACGAAGTCGCGCACATTTACAAAGACAGCCAAACACCTGGAGACGAGCATGCTCAGGGCGACATCCACTATCCTGCCAGGCAGAGGCATGTGAAGATGAAGCCTTTCGATGTTACTCCCGATGATGTGATGTCTTCGCAGCAGCAGATGTGTGTCGTATATGTGCCCATAACCATCGGCGCACCTTGCAATGTGACATCATTACATGCACACCCACAAAGAAGTGACTATACAGACGACTACAACACTGAGAGATATCGCAATCACGGCTCTGACCCGCATGGATATGATCATGACGGCTATGACAGCAGCGGCTGGGACAGGTGGGGCTACGGCAGAGACGGCTTTAACCGTGATTTCATTGATAGGGACGGGTATGATGTGTCTGGTTTCAACCGCTATGGGTTCAACCGTTCCAATGTCAGCTGGTTTGGCATGCGCCGGGATGGGGTGACTGACGGAGAGAAGGAGAAAGAGCATGGAGTGAAGGATGGAGAGGAGGAGAGTGATGAAAAGACAGAGGTGCAAAGGGACAAGATAATGTCAGAGCTCTTCAGTGACAGAGGCTACAGCATCTATGGGTTCGATCCATTTGGTATGGATCAGGGTGGTTTAGATGCGTTTGGCTTTGGAACAGATGGTTACGACAAGGACAGTTGTAACTGGTTCTTCAATGGGCCGCACTACCTGCGGTTCTACTTCCACACACAGCAGCAGTTGATGTCATCCAGTACCCAAGCTCTAAACCGCATAACGCGTACCTGCCCTCCAATCACTTCCCTTCCCCAACACTGGGCCATGAAGGACTGGATGACTCTCGATCCGGAAGAAAGCGGCGCTCTGATTGGTCGACTAGAGCAAGAGTGGGTGGGACAAAAGAAGTCTGAAAGTGGTGATTCTATCATGGCAGCTACTCAGAATAGGAAGGACATATGGCTGCCAGTCACACCCGATCACAGGTATTGGTTTTACAACAAGAAAGATGCCAGTAGTCATGTAGTAAATAGTAATATATATATATAATATATATTTAATTAATCAGTCTTGAACATTTTTATCATATTATGATCTGCTTGTCCTCGAAACACTGTCTGTAGGTTGTGTTTCAAGCTCCACTGGTTCAGCGGCTGTCCTCTTGGCTCTGCGCCAATCACCTGCCCTGACCTCTGCCGCCAGGCTCGTTGTCATGGTTACCCCGAGGCTGTTTGCCATATGCACAACTGTGGCTCCTGTTTCACAGAGTGGCTGGATCCAGCTACAGGAGGCCATGTCATATGCCACGACTGGTAACCACCGCACTGTCCCCCAGAATATGGAGGTATAAAGCACTTTTCACAGCAACGAGAAGAGGATAGACAATCAAACATCAAGTTACGGAAAGTACTTCAGTTACAGAAAGTACTTCATGGACAAGGATGAGACTTGAAAAGGAAGGAGATTGATATTGGACTAAAATGAGATGAAGACTAATTCATTACCAATGTTACAATAGCACAGTATACAGTATCTTTGAGTTTGTTTACCTCACTGCAAATGGGTCTATTTGCACCTCCATATCTCCATATTTCCATTCTGACGTTAATTCTGTCTGATTCACTTTTCTCTGTAATGTGCAGTGTTAAAATGACTTGAATTTCTGGCTGTGTTACAGAAAGTAGTTTCTGTCTGTAGCTTGACATGAAGCTAGCTTGAAAGAAATGGATGTCCATGAATGCAGTAAACTTCTCAAGTGCATCCATCTGTTGTAGTGGAGTGAAACGAACATGCAGTAGGAGAGTGATTTGTTGAGGTTTGACTGGCCTCATTATGGACTGTTCTCTCTCTTCCTCTCTCTCTTGTTCTACCCCCTCCGCTCCCACACACACACACAAACATTACAATGAGTTCTGTCCTGCTTATTGTCCAAATTTTAGGAATGTGCGTAATACACACATGATATTGTGCCCACACAGCTGTTCCTCTCTGAGTTATTTCTAAACCTTGTCTTTGTCTCGACTCTTCGGCGGCTCTCTCTGTCACTGTCTCCGCCTCTCATCCATCTCTTCCTTAATTGTTTCTGCATGTTTGCTACAGGACTCCAATGGCACCCAGTCGATACACACTCATAGACACACACTCCCACACACACTTTGATCTTATGCATGCTTGGTTGGCTAGAGGAAATGCCTGTTGGCTGCTGGCACAGTAGGCAGCCTCACTAGCCTCTCTCGCTCTGTGATTATTCCCCTCTCTCACACACAAACACATTGTGTCTGTCCTTTGGTTAGTCTTCATTAAAATGATTATCCGCTGAAATGACAAAGCTAAGCGAAATAATTGATAATAATTGATGAGCCCACTGAAAGCCTTTGATAAAAACTTTTGAGCAACTTTGCCCTTTGGTATTAGGTATGTACTACACTGTAAACAACTTTTTCATCAAAATAAACAGCCACAGAATGGGGGGAAGTGGCAAGGGGAACAGATTGGTTTGTGTTTTGTAGGAGATTCTCCAGTAAACTTATAACTGACATTACAACCTTGTCCTCTCTTCCTCTTCCTCCCTCTCACTCTCTATGTCTTTCTCTCCTACAGTAAATCTCTTTCAGTGTTAATAGACTCGCCGGTGGTAGTCTTTAACGGCTGCAGGGCTGCAGGCACTTCTGTTTATGGTTACGGTCCGTAAAACATTGTGTGTGTGTGTGTGTGTGAGTGTGCGTGTGCATTACATCAGGACCATGCTGTTCTGTCATTACCGGAGAAAGAACAGAGCCAGATGTTCCCCAGTGACCTAGAGAAAGGGTGAAGGAAATTTGTAGTGAGGAAGAGAAAGACAGAGAGAGAAAGAGAGAGAGGTGGTGAAAAGAGGGCGGAAGGAGAGACCAGCTGTAATCGTCAAACTCATGTTCACATTCCTCTTCTCCGTCTTTGAACCGTCGGCATACACTCCTCCTTCACGGTAGTAACCAGTGTAACACTCAGGCACATGCACGCTCACATGCACGCTCACATGCACGCACACACAAACACACACATTCATATCTACTATAACTTCTGCCATGTCTCCTCTTCAGGGTGTGAGTTGGATGGTACACCCCATAATGTGTCCTACAATACTATAGATGGCTGTCAGACCTGTACATGTAGGGTGGGTATCTTCTACACACACACACACACACACACACACACAAATGCTAAATATTTCCTAATTGCTCCTCCATTTATCCTTTCTCTCACCTCTGTGTCCTTTTATTGGCGATAGGGTGGTAACAGAGAATGCTCTCCCCTTCCCTGCCCTCCACTGGACTGCACACAACAGGAGACTATACCTGGAGAATGCTGCCAGCGATGCAGAGGTCGGTAACACAGAAAACAATCTGTACACAACCCTCATAATGAGAATAAGAAATCCCCAAAATATATATTAAATATGCCTTAGTACATAACTCGGAAATCCTATAATTAGCTGCAGTGGATCACTGCAATGCAATGAATTTCTGTACACTAGAGCATAGTATTTATAGTATTCTGTTACATCACCACATGGCTATCTTGGTAGGAAAATAACAGGTGATTATAATCAAATGACAGCCACAGCCAATGAACTGTATGGTAAAGCACAATATTGGTATTAAATGCATGTGTCTTCATGGGAATACTATGAATATTTGACTTTTAATTGAAGATGATAGTATACTTTTTTTCCTAAAAAGGAGAGTGGGATGTCCACTCATCTGTGGTATTTTTTATTTATTTAGACCAGTGCTTATCAAAGTGAGGTGTGAGGACCCCCAGGTGTCTTGGTGTGGGTTCTAGGGGGTCCCCACCAAAACGAGGAATTTAGGAATTTAGAGTGTATGACAATACTATTCCAATTGAAGTTTCACTCTCAACACTATTTCCTCCACTACAGGGTAGACAGTTCAATACTTAACATGTGTTTCCAGAGGTTGGGGGGGATTTAACCACTTGACTATGTCTGGACACAGTGAATGAATGAATGAAACTTATCTACTGTACAATGTGTTTGCAGGCTGCATCCATTCCAGTATCCGGTATGAGCACAGAGCGGAGTGGAGACCAGTGGAAAACCCGTGTGAAGTCTGCCGCTGTGAGGTTGGTGTGACACTAACTATCTACCAGCTTCACCTCTCGTCCTTCCTACCTCCTCCCTCATTTCTACTGGCATCTTTATTCTCTCACTCTCACCAGGAGGGCCATGTTCGCTGTGAGAGGGAGCGGTGCCACACCACTTGTAAAAACCCCACCTCTCCTCCTCCCAACACCTGCTGTCCAGTTTGCCACGGTGGGTTACTTTGCTTTACTGTAGAAGTGTGTGTCTTCAATGGACTGCAGAGATACAATGTGTGTGTGTGTGTGTGTGTGTGTGTGTGTGTGTGTGTTTTCTAGGCTGTGGTATGAACGGTCATGACTTCCCTAACGGAGCTCTGATCCCTACTGGAGACCGCTGCCAGGAGTGTCTATGTGTGGTAGGCCGATCCTCATCAATTTTCATCTTCGTCTCTATAAATCGTTTGGGAATCACGTTATATTCACGTGTATGTGTGTTGTGTCTCTCCCAGAATGGAAATGTGGCGTGTTCTCCCCTTCGCTGTCCTGCCCTGTCTTGTCGAAACCCTGTGCACCGTGCGGGAGACTGCTGTCCACGGTAACAAAACCAGCATGTGCTACTGCTTATCCTTATCCATGCCCCTTGCAAGCCTGCATTAATCTGCCTCACTGAGCGCGTTCTTTGAACGTGGTGTAATAAGTTTTCCGGGACATGCTGCGGCGCAGATAAGAGATTTGTGTGTGCGACTGTGAGTTGGAGGCTTTTCATGTGTCTAAGGCAGCTGATGGAAATGTCAAAATATTTACGGTGTGTATCTGACCTGCAGGTGCGAGCAGTGTGAGTATGAGGCCAAGGTGTATCTGGATGGACAGGACTTCTCCTCCAGGACAGACCCCTGCCTCCGCTGCCGCTGCTCTGTGGGTACAAACTGGGAAACTTAGATGTGATTATGTGTAATGTTCCTGTCACTGGAACACTTTAAAAACTCCTGATGTGTTGGCAAAGTTTCATGACCCGTTGTACTGTAAAAATTAATGAGTGCGTGTCAAAATTAAGCTGTTTTTCTCAAATCCTGAAAAGTGCACTTTTTGGACGCAGCTGAATGTTTGTGAAAACTGCTGTGCCTGCGTGACTCATTTAATCCTTGACAAGTCCTTCCTCATCTCTCTCTGCTAGGCAGGTGAAGTGTCTTGTGAGCGTATGGATGCATCGTGTCCCACGCCGCGCTGCAGCCATCCAGCCAAGCCCAAGAGACAGTGCTGTCCCACGTGTGATGGTGAGTATAATGTGTGTGAATTTGTAAAGATATGAAATTGTTTATTTAAGCCAATTTTATTTCTTCTATCACGTCTTCTTTTCATTTTGCACAAGCTTATAGTTTTCAATGTCTGACTGTTTCAGCTCAAGCAAACATGACTGTGTTCTGTGTGTGTTCCCACAGAGTGTGAATATGACAGGAGGGTGTATGCGGATGGAAAAGTGTTCAGCCCTGCTGGGAGTGGACCCTGCCTGCAGTGCAGGTGTAAGGTAAGTCTGCATATTCAAGAAAGAAAGTGTAGAGATTTTGAGTTTAAAGTCAGAATTCTGAGAATAAGGTCAGAATTCTGAGTTTAAAGTCCGAATTCTGAGTTTAAAGTCAGAATTCTGAGAATAAGGTCAGAATTCTGAGTTTAAAGTCCGAATTCTGAGTTTAAAGTCAGAATTCTGAGAATAAGGTCAGAATTCTGAGTTTAAAGTCCGAATTCTGAGTTTAAAGTCCTGTCATTCTTCTTAATCCTCTTCCGCACTGAACAACACATTTTATTTAATGACAATTGTAATTTCTACAATAGTAGGACTTCACCCACTAAAGCAGAAAAGTTGTCTCATTTTATCATTAAATAAATATGTTTTTTAAATGTTTTTTGGAGCAAACCGTTGTGTTTCTACTCTTTATTGCATTTTATTATACTCTTCACAGCACTTGATGAAGGATGTGCATGTAACTACTTTCATAGGTCTGTAATGTATACTACACTTCTTATACACTTTGATGATACACACACTAAGTTTATGTTGTGTGCATGTGTTTTTCAGGGGGGAAATGTGATATGTCATGAGGAGAGGTGCCCTCCTGTCCAGTGCTCCAACCCTATTATAGACCCACATCTCTGCTGTCCAATCTGCAAAGGTATTCATACACACACACACACACACACACACACACACACACACACACACACACACACACGCGCGCGCGCGCACACATGCACAGATAGCTCATCAATTAATGTATGAAAACCTCTCCTCTCTCATTAGCGTGTGTGTTGGAGGGAGTAGAGTACGAAGAAGGCTCCCGCTGGCACCCTGAGGGTCCCTGCTCCAGCTGCACCTGTGTGAATGGAGAGACCTTGTGTACACACACACAGTGTCCCCCTACCGACTGCCTGCATCCCACCAAGAACACTGGTAAGAGTGTGTGTTTGTGTATCTGCCTGTGTTTGTGTGTATATGACTGTATAACCTGTACCTTATCCCCTTCCTTCTCAAGGCTCCTGCTGTGCGGTGTGTGAAAGCTGCACCTACAATCATCGTATCTATAGCAACGGACAGAGGTTCACAGCCGTTGACCAGCCCTGCCACGTCTGCACCTGTCTGGTGAGAACACGTCTCCATTCGCTTATGCACACTTTCCACCTCCGAACCTGCTGACACACTCTGGCCTTCTCCTCAGGGCGGCACTGTGGAGTGTAAGAACAGACCCTGCCCGCCACTCAACTGCACCAACGCACACACACCACCTGGAGAGTGCTGCCCCAAATGTCAAGGTACCCAAACACACAATTCAGCAGATATGGTCATCATGTACCACATGGTTTTGAAATATACCTTGTTTTCATTGTGTATTCCACATTATACCATCAATCAGCTCAGTAACAATATAACTTGTGTGTTTGTGTCTTTCCCAGACTGTTCCTTTGAAAACCGTGTGTTTGTGGATGGGGAGGCTTTCCCTAACCCTGTGAGTGTGTGTGAGGAGTGTAAGTGTGAGAACGGCAGGATTGACTGCCATCCGCCACAATGCCCACGTCCAAACTGTAATGCACCTCTGTCTGGAACGTGCTGTCAGAACAACTGCAATGGTGAGGAATTATCGCTTTGCTGTTAAGGAATACAAATACATTACTCAACACAGTAACATCTGACTATTACACACTACTTTAGGCTGCAGCTATGCTGGGAAGGAGTATCCCAATGGGCAGGAGTTTCCCCATCCTACTGACGCATGCAGGACCTGCAACTGCATAGTAAGGATACTAAGAATCACAATATGGCTAACCCTGCCATGCTGAACACTTGTGGTTTCTCTGAGGTAGGGATTAAATCAAATCTGTGTTGTGTTTGTTGTAGAACGGGAATGTCCAGTGTCTGATGAGGAGGTGCCCCCCACTGCAGTGCTCCAACCCCACCCTACTGCCCGGAGACTGCTGCCCCCAGTGTCCCGGTAAGGAACTGCAAGTTCAGAGGTTGGAGAGAAGGGAGGGAGATGGGGGAAGGCAGTGGTGTCTTTTTTTTTTCACCTCTGCAATGAAGTTGGAAGGAGGTTATATTTTCACCTAATTGTCCAATTATTATTAAAGTGTCCAATTATGTACCATCAAGGGTTTAGAGTATAAAGGTTTTCCTTTCAGACAAACACTAAACCAGCTCATTTCACTTATTAGTTCCCCTCTCCATCAGCTGCTGTAGTGTTTGGTTGGAATGAAAACCTGCAGACTCTTGGTTCACAGTGGCTCATGGTTGGACACAACCAGGTTCGAAAGTTGTACAGAGTGGGAGCATACTGTTCATTCTTTTCGTTGACGTTCTCTCAGCTCCCCCTTTGGACTGTGTGTATGAACAACGACCCTACAGACACACGGAGCGTTTCTACGACCCAGCTGACACCTGTCGATCGTGTCTCTGCACCAATGGGACAGTTCACTGTCAACGCAAGACTTGCCCCCTCGCTCCATGCTCTCACCCAATCACACAGGAGTGCTGCCGGACCTGCGAAGGTATAAGATCTCAACCTGGCAAGACAAAAGCAGTTTTGATACATGGAACTAAGTATTTCATAATACCAGTTGTGATCACAAATGACCTCAGTTTGCTTGATGTACTTGCTCTGCCACTTGCTCATTTTAACAAGAGAACATGTACATTTTGTAAGTATCAGGCTTCTAAATTTCTTTCCCTCTGCAGGCTGTCTATATGAGGGGCGAGAGCGAGCCAATGGGGAGATGTGGGACGACGTGTCAGACCCGTGTGGAGTGTGTGTGTGTCGCGAGGGCTCGGTCAGGTGTGAGAGGAAGCGCTGTCCGCCCTCCAACTGTAACTACCCTATCCAGAGAACGTGCTGCATGGCCTGTGATGGTGAGTGATCATGTGGGGGAAGGAGGTCGGTGACTACACATCCATATGCTTGAATCCCACTGGGGCTCCCATCTGCGACCAATTATGCTTGAATCCAGCAAGTAGGACGATCATCTCTTCCACCATCTGTTTTGTGCTCTTCCTTCCTCTCTCTCGCTCTCTTGTTCTTTTTTCTTCCTCTCTCTCTCTCCCTGCCTGCAGGCTGCATGTTTCATGGTCAAGACTATCCCGATGGCTTTGAGTTTGTCAATGACAAGGATCCCTGTGGTATATGCACCTGTTATGGAGGTGATGTCGTCTGCACCCAGATACCCTGTTACGAGGACTGCAGTCACCCTTACACCCCGCCTGGGCAGTGCTGTGGAGAATGTAACCGTATGTACACACTCATAACCAAGTCATCAAACACTGTTTATGATACATAGCATTGATTGTACATTTTGTCTCATTTATTCATCATCCCCATGATCACAAGCTGATAATATAACGGTATCTTCACTTGATAGGCTGTTTCTATAAGAACGCAGTCCTCACCAACGGACAGTCCATCCCAGACCCGAGCAACCCCTGCTCTGAATGTACCTGCCAGGTAACACACACATGCAAACATTAACATACACATTCCTATTGGGTAATCTATTCTGACAGTGTGTCAAGCTGATGTCTTTATCCTATTTCCTCATAGAGTGGCTCCGTGCGATGTGTGACGAAACAGTGTTTTCCAGCCCGCTGTCCTCACCCTGTCACCAACCCATGCGGCTGCCCCGTCTGCGAAGGTACGCCAACTCCCCACGTACCACAATACACGCCACATGTACATATGTGAAGTATGTAAATAATGAATGCTTTGTTTTGTATGTAGGTTGTCTGTTCCAAGGTGTGACTTATGTTGACGGACAGGTCCTTCCAGGAGGAAAGGGAGGGTGTCAGGACTGCACATGCTCAGTGAGTGGGGAAAAGGGCTGCGTTTGGCTTTTTGGTCAGTGACTCCACCCTCATCTCATCATTGTATTTTTTGTTTCCATAGACAGGCGAAGTGGTGTGTGTGCAGCGAAGATGCCCCGCTGCGTCGTGCCCTAACCCTGCACTGGACGGCTGTGCGTGTGGAGTGTGTGACGGGTGCCGCTTTCATGAACGAGACTGTTTCAATGGAGAACGATTCACACACCCTACAGACCACTGTCAGCTCTGCTCCTGCCTGGTACTCTGCGCATATTTTTAATAGATATATATATTCACTATACACACATTTCAATCCTGAAAAAACAATATGTCATAGTTTAATAAAAGGCACACACTCGAAGGGTCTACGAAGTAAGTATAGGAGAGTAGCGGTTTCAACAGGAAAGAGCATCCGCTGAAAGGTGAAAAAGTGAAGAATGAACGTACAATTTATAGAGAGGTAGAAGCACCTGATTATGTTTTTTGCACTTAGAGTATGAACAACCCAAGTAGCGCTCCTTCACTTATTTGTCCTTAATTGTGCATGGATTATAAGTTACTTGGTAAAGAAATATTGTCAATTTCCGTGTGTGTGTGTGTGTGTGTGTGTGTGTGTGTGTGTGTGTGTGTGTGTAGAATGGCGGAGTGATATGTGTGCCTGCATCTTGCCCGAGCGTTACGTGTCTGCGTCCAGTGACCCCACCAGGGGAGTGCTGTCCCATCTGCACAGGCATTTGTCTGCATCAGGGGGAAGAGTATGAGTCTGGCTCCTCCTTCACGCTGCCCTCTGACCCCTGCTCCTCCTGCTCCTGCCTGGTCAGTCTGACAATTCTTACTGAACTATAAGAAATCATATGAATGTGCAGATAACCCAACTCTTTATAACTCCAACTTCTTTTTTTCTCTCTTTCTACCTTGTTCTTCGGTACCCTCCACTTCTGCTGGTCAGAACGAGGTGGTGACCTGTCAAAAGAGACCTTGTCCAGTCCAGTGTTCCCATCCGGTCCCTTCAGATGCCTGTTGTCCCATCTGCGACTCCTGTCTGTACGAGGGTGTGGTCCACGCTCACAGACACACCTTCACTCCCTCCTCCAGCCTCTGCCAGCGCTGCACCTGTGTCCGGGGCACGGTCACCTGTGTGCCCCTCCTCTGCCCACCAACCCCCTGCGCCCGACCCGTCACCAAGCCAGGACAATGCTGCCCTCAGTGCACAGGTACTTCTTGATTGTTAGCATGAATGGTATGTGCAGGCCTATGTATGTACTGCTAATTCCTAGTGTGTATAATGACTCTCTCTAGGAAGTTGCAAATTTACAATCGCAGTATTTAATGCAAATGCGACCAATCCCTGCAATATTTGTGAGAATTTGTAATTTTGCTAAATTGCCACAATGTTTCAGCATTTTTTTTTTTTTTAGCAAATCTTGGAGGGACTGACCATTCTCTCTGTCCATGAACTAATTCAGTAACCCCCTTCTTCTTTTGTTTTCTCTCTCTCTCGCTCTCTCACTCTCTCTCGCTTTCTCTCTCTTGATCTCAGTGTGTATGCTGGAAGGACAGGAGTACAGCGACGGTCAGAAATGGACCCTCAGCTCTAACCATTGCTCTACATGCACCTGCCAGGTCTGACACCTCACTCATTGCATTTTCCCTCCATATCTCTGTATGTTTCCTCATGTGTTTATGTGCTAAACTGTGAGACTTTTCCAGGCAGGTGAGGTGCGGTGTGTGTCTCCCGAGTGTCCTAAGCTGACCTGTATGCATCGAGTGACTGATCCAGGAGCCTGCTGTCCTCGCTGTAGAGGTATAACACCATGAACCAATAAGAAGCTTAATCATAGGCGGGAAAACTTTTACTGGTGACACAACGCTTCTGCTCAGGTTGTATGTATGGAGGAGAGGAGCATGCAGAGGGCAGCAGCTGGTTCGCAGACTCCACCCCCTGTATGACCTGTATGTGCGTGGATGGGGTGACCACCTGCTCCGAAGTGCGCTGTCTGTCTCCCTGTGTCAACACCATCAGCGTGCCCGGCGAGTGCTGCCCCGTGTGCGCAGGTAAGAGAACGCATATCCGTCCTCTCTGGTGCCATCCATCTTCCTGTGAAAGATCAGTTGTGTGTTTAGTATTTGACATATTTGCTTGTTCCAGCTTTTGGTGTTATTTATAATTATTTTATACGGGTGTGTTTGAGTAGACTGTGTATTTGAGGGCAGAGTGTACGGCCCAGGGGACAGCTTCCAACCGGCCGACGACCCCTGTCAGATCTGCACTTGTGAGGTATGATACACACAAACCTGATACCTGGATGTGATGCATCAATGTTCATTTTATGAATTTATGAAGATTATTATTAGTAGTAGTAGTAGTAGTAGTATTAGTAGTAGTAGAAGTAGTAGCAGTAGTAGTAGCATTAGCAGAAGTAATAGTTTAGATAGCAGCAGTAGTAGTAGTAGTAGAAGTAGCAGTAGTAGTAGTAGTAGTAGTAGAAGTAGCAGTAGTAGTAGTAGTAGTAGTAGTAAATCAAGTGAAATAATGCAGGTTCACAGTCTAATCTAAGCTGTGTGTCCCAGGTGATGCCAGATGGAGAGCAGCACCTGAGGTGTTACCGTAAACAGTGTCCCAGTCTAGTGGACTGTCCTAAGAACAACATCCTGTTCTCTGGACCAGACTCCTGCTGTCCTGTCTGCGCACGTCAGTGCATTCAGTCAAGTCAAACTGCATTTCATGATATACTGTATATATTATTCTGTGCTACACTGTCAATCAGCTCTGTAACATTTGTGTGTGTGTGTGTTTGTGTGTGTGTTTGTGTGTGTAGAGCCTCTCAGTAACTGCACAGCTACCCTGATTGGTAATGAGGTCTTGGCTACTGACGACCCCTGCTTCACCTGCCAGTGCAAGGTACCACAGCCACAACCCTTTTCAATATCCTAAAAGTCCTGATAGGGTCTTGAGTCTGTAGGTCTTGTGTTATGTTATGAATATTGTTATGAATATTAAAGGGGCATTAAGTAATCTATCACTTTTATCTACTACTATCGGTGACCAAGAAATTGCAGCAACATCGACAAACCTCTGTCACAGCAACAGTCACATTTTCACAATAGAGCAGAGATCCAACAGAAATGGCCAGTGAAGGGGTAATATATCTAAATACTCCTGCTTTGTCATTTGCTTTTTTGGCTTGAAAATGGGTGGTTGTTTCCAAAACAGAGAGTATTGGCCAGAAAGTGAGGTTTTGAAAGCCAGAAATTTCAGCAGCTGGCAAAGTAATTGCTGAGTCACTGGTACTATCCTACACTGTCACTGGTACAATCCTATCCAATATACTGTGGTCATTTTGTGCTATAGTAACAATCTTATTTAATGCACCTTTAGTGATATTGTGATTCTGTGTGATTCAGCAATACTGTGTCTGTGTCTGTTATATAGGACCTGACATGGACCTGCCTACACCAGAGCTGCTTACCGCTTACTTGCCCTCCGAATGAACAGTTCACTCCCCCAGACTCATGCTGCCCCGTGTGTGAAGGTGAGATACCTCCATCTATCTTTCCCTCTTTCTGTTCTCTCTGCCCTTCCATTTTCAAGTCTCACTGGTAGTAAAACATGCATAACTGTGAGGGTTCTCCTGATACAGTCTATACATACATGCATGCAACTGTGTGTCATTCAGATTGTGTGATTGAGGGTCAGAAGAGACGCGTGCCCAACGGCAGCAGCTGGACAGACAGCGATGATGACTGCGTCACATGTACCTGTAATGTAAGTCGCACATAAACACTTAAACAAACTGATCATGCAATGCTTCAAGTGAAATACAGTTTGTGTTGGAGGAATAGGGATCAATTCTTTCTATATTGCATCCTTAGCTGGGCCATATTGAGTGCAGCATCGAGGAGTGTTTGCCTATGGTGTGTCAGGATGGCCAGATACAAGTGAAGATTCCAGGGAAATGCTGCTATGAATGCCAAGGTATTACAGCCAGTCAACATCCAGCATCACTGGCAGTTTGTTGAATGTCCTCACTTATATTTACGCACTCCCCTATTGTGTTGTAGACTCGGGGGTGTCGTGTACGTACCAGGGAACAGTCTATCAGTCTAATGAACAGTGGGAGGTGGATGAGTGCACCGGCTGTACTTGTGTGTCTGGAGATGTGCACTGTCACAGTGAGCGCTGCCCTCCCCTCACCTGCGCAACAGTAAGTACATACACACACACACACACACTCTCTCTCTCTGTGTCTGAAATGTTCCCATGATACCTCAGTGTCCTGTCTAACTCTTAATTCTGACTCCTCGGAGCTCCATTTGACACTGCACTACTTTTATATAGTTTTCCCCTCTGACTCTCCTGGGTTCCTCATATTTGCACAGCATGTGTACTTGAACTGTGTGTGTGTTCGCTCTCAGGACGAGATGCCAGCGGTGATCCCAGGTTTGTGCTGTCCACACTGCCTGCCTCGTCCAGCCACCTGCATCGCCTTCGGAGATCCTCACTACCGCACCTTTGATGGGCGCATGCTGCACTTCCAGGGGGCGTGCACATATGTCCTGGCTCAGGACTGCGAGGGCGGGGACTTCAGGTGAGTGAAGTGAACACGTGAACACGTTCGAACACGTGAGATGTATATTAAGTATACAGTATGTGAATCCCAGCAGTGGTTTTATATTGATTATGTCTTTGGATCAGGTGAAAGCAAATGCACATTCCAAAAATCCACAAGCTGCTGATGAATACATGAATAGAACCTTAAATAAAGAAACATTGATTTAATCAGTGTTGGGAAATAAAATATGGGGAAATCAGTATACTGCTGTGTACATACTTTCTATCTTTATTCCCCACTCAATGAAAGTCCTATTTGTTTGTGCAGTATTCATGCCACTAATGATGATCGTGGGCGCAAAGGAGTGTCCTGGACTAAAGAGGTGACTGTGTTTATAGCAGATGTCACGGTGCAGCTTCTCCAGGACTGGGTTGTGAAGGTTTGTGTGTAAAAGTACTGTAAATGTGTGTGTACAGTTGTGTTTGTGGTGTGTATCCACTGTATTATCAGCCATTTCTGTTATCTTCAGGTCAATGATGAGGTGGTGACTCTGCCCTTCCTCAAAGAACCTTACATCTATGTAGAGCGCCAAACCAACACCGTCTTACTCAACACTAACATTGGCCTAAAGGTACAGAGCTCTCTTCCATCGCCTCTCGGTAGTTCACTGGATATACTATCAGTTACTTACTGGGCACTCCCAAACCTACAGTATCATACACTTACACACCCACTGGTTCACCTTTAGGTGCTGTGGAGTGGCCGTTCTCACCTGGAGGTGAGTGTGCCAGGCTCCTACAAGGGTCACACTTGTGGGCTGTGTGGAAACTTCAACAACTACCACCAGGATGACCTCCAAATGCCCAGCGGAAAGATCAGCCTATCAGAAGCCGACTTTGGCAACAGCTGGAGGGTAAAAAAAATTAATTACATTGAAAAAATAATAATAATGTAATAAACAGAAGATGAAACAGAATAAATAAATAAATAAATAAAACAAGAGACCATAAAATGAAATAAAAAGGATAGGAATGAACAAAAAGAATAAAAGACAGAAGATAAAATGTACATAAAAGCAAGTCTATAGAAATGTTGAAGTCTTTAGAAGAAATGTAAAAGATGATACAGATTGAGCTAGCCCTGAGTTCATTGGGCACATAATTGCATCTGTGTACATCTGCCATCATTTTAGGTAGTGAACCGTAGCCACTCCCTCTCATCCTGTCGCCATGGTGAGGATGTCGACCCCTGTAAGGATGCAGGCTACCAGGCCAGGAAGGGGGCTAACGCCCGCTGCAAGGTCCTAAAGTCTGCCGTGTTCAAGCCCTGCCACCGGGTGGTGCCTCCCGAACCGTGGTACGGGGCGTGTGTGTACGACCTGTGTGCCTGCGGGGCCAATACTGATGAGTGTCTGTGTGACACACTGGAGGCCTACGCCGGTCAGTGCAGAGAGGCCGGAGTCGTCCTGCAGTGGAGGAGCCCGTCGCTGTGCGGTGAGTAAAGCACACACTCACAATTACACACACTCATTGTTATTTCTCATTCTGAAACCATTAAAGGGGCACCATAGCACAAATTGGCCATAATATATCTGCAGGAGGTTGATAGGGCTGTTGATCAATACCAGTGGCAATAACAAGTAATAAGAGTTACTTTGTCAGGTACTGAGATTACTGGCTTCCAAAACTCGCTTACTGCTCTGTTTTCACACACTCACACACACACACACACACACACACACTCACACTCACACCTGCTCGCATTTTCAACTGCTCAACAATAGAGGATGGTGCTACAAGCAAGACATTTCGTTCTCAAGCCAAGAAAACAAATGACAAAGCAGCATTTTTACATTGCATTGTGAAGGGGGAAGGGCTATGCCAGAAATAGGTTGCTGTTGTTGCAATTCCTACTAGTCGCCTGTAGAGGTCGACAGAAGTCATAGATTACTTAATACCCCTTTAACTATCTGATGTTCTGTTGCATAACTCTCCCTCTCTCTTTTTTACCCACACCAATTCTCTCAATCTATCATTTGTGTCATCCGTCTCTCCACAGCGGTGGGCTGTCCAGTGGAGAGGGGCTTTGTGTTCGACGAGTGCGGTCCTCCGTGTCCCGTAACCTGCTTTAACGTTGACGTACCACTGGGGGTGATAGAGAGCCACTGCTTCAAGCCTTGTGTTCCAGGCTGCCAGTGTCCTGCTGGTCTGGTTCTACACAACAACTACTGCATAGCTCCAGAGAAGTGCCCCAAGATCATACATGGCAACCCCTCATAATGCTCGCTTTTTCCTGCACACACACACACAGCCACCCTCAATGTACCTAGGCACAGTTACCCTCAATCCACCTAAGGACTGCATATGAAATGCTGCATTTTTCAGTGTCTTTTATCAACATTTTGATATATTATCAATATTTATCTTGTGTCTATCTTGTGTTCTTTTTGTATATTATTGTGTTACTGTGTCCACATTTTATCATTGTTCTGGCCACCAGGGTTTTGAAGTAATGAAATTACAAATCTTTATATAAAGCTAGTTTGACACAGAGACTAGGCTGATCTCTGTTTCAAAAATATACAATAGGCATTGGTTCAAATTTACCTTTCACATCTCAGTGGAGTTTTGCTGCTGCTCTTTTGTTGCCCGATACCAAAGTAAACTCTGTCCAATCATGTTGTGTATTTTTGTTCTATTGTTTATAAAGGGATTAATACTGTAAGCAGTCTCACATTAAAATGGCTCATGTAGCACTGAAATGTTATACTACACTAGAGATTGCTTATCATTTTTAATGAGTTAACATTTAACTTGCATTTTGATGTTTCTTCTACTTATCTGTTTTACACAGTTACAGGCTGCTGTCCACAACCTTTTCATCAGATTATTTGCTATCAAATGAGCATATGTTTACTGTACAGGTTCAATTTCAGCACTGTATGAAGTCTGTTACTGTATGAACAGTATGTTACATAATCAGGTGATCTTGTTTACTTTTACATTTTACACAAAATAAAAGATTTCACTCTTATTTGTGGCATTTTCTTTTTTCCACAGACAGGGGAGGTAAAACTAGATGCTAAGTTGATATTAAGAAGACATATCTTATATATATATATATAAGATGCATGATGACATATATGACGTATGATGCCAGACTGACAAGTGTGACACAATTTCAGGCTGGGATCCACCAACTTTCACTAGTTGTTTAAAGCTACAGAGAGTCTTCAAAGCAGTTTTCACACAGGTGTAATGTGTCATGTGGTCGTGTATCACATAGCTCTCCTGCCTGTCTCCCGCTGACAGATAAACTGTCACTTTTGTTGCTTTGTAACCTGATCCAACTGTTGTCCAGAAGACTGCTGTAACCATAGTAATAGCCTGTATAATTTATCAGCCCACAATGGTGAAAACATGGAGCGGGTAAGACGTGCAAGTTTGGTGAGAACCGCATTTGTTTTCCATGTGTATGTTTGTATCTAATTTACTTGTGTACCTCTTCAGGAGTGTATCGCTGGTCTGTACCGATCTCTGGGTATCTCTGTCGGAGCAGAGTTTTCCTCTGAAGATGTGTGTGTCCTCTTCTGCAAAGTGTTCCATGTGCCCTCCACCACAGATGATGCACATTTGGCTATAAAGAAGGTAATTCACTGACCAACAGCCAAATATAGACCTGCAACAACAAACATGAACATTATAAGAGCAGTTATCATTTGATCAAATCATCATCATGAACCATTCTAATGTAACTTTCTGTCTTTTTCAGATTGCAGGGGATGATGAGGGCTGGTCCTGCACTGGTGAAAAAGTGTTGGATGTTCTCCTAGAAATGGAGAAGGAGAGAGAAAGGAAGGAAAAGGTACTTAAATTAAATGTTCATCTTTGGAATTTTATATGTGGTATATGAAATTTATATGTATGACTGTGTATAAAAATCCCAGTTTTCATTTTGGAATAAAGGATTCGAGAGAATGCTGCCTGACTGCATGGAAGCATATCTTTCCTACTGTTTTCAATATTGCTTTGCTGTATCTAAGAGTCAGTATTGTTTGTCTTCAGCTCTACTGGGACCTCCAGCTGCTAAATGTGGGGAAACTCAACACTCTGTATATGATGGACACGCAAGACGTCATCAAGCAGCAGGCGCTGATTTGCGTGCGCCCACACACAGACACAATCACTTTCAAAAAAGCTCACAACAGATCAGACTCAGGATCCATCGACAAAGACCGTTCACAGGTACAGTATGTGCTTGCATTGTAGCAGATTTCCTCTCTTACGGAGGCAGTTGCTCCATTCATCATTACCTGGCCCTCTTCTGCTTCCTACATGCAGAGGGAGAGACTGGCAGGGAAAAGAGAGCAGCAGAGGACTGGGAGGGGTGTGTGGAGACTGAAGAGGGCGGCCAGGCAGTGCTGGGCCAGGTGAAGACCTTCAATTCAGGAAACAAGGAATAGTTTCATGCTTTTAAGCCGTCCCTCATACACTGTAGGCTTTTATCTTATGACCAAAATCATATCAACGTGTGTTTCTGTCCTTAGGTTGGTGTCAGAAGGTGTTCAAGGCATACTGCCCTCTCTGTGGCAGGGTGAAAGGCTAGGGGGCAGAGGTCAGGCCTGGGGCTGCGTCTCCCTCTCAGACCTCCTCCTACTGGTGGAAGTGAAGTATGACGCGGTCACCCACATGCTTTACACAGAGATGCTGCAGGAGCACTACAGTGAGGACCATTTACTCTGTAGTGTCATCAACATAAAACAGAACACAAGCCTTAACTCACAGTACAATGGAGACAGCATTATACAACCTGGTTCAGATGCTTGACATTCCTGTTGTGTTTTTTTTTTTTGGTAACTCCACAGGTCTGAGTGTCTGGGAGACCCTGCTGCCATGGCAACGAGACAAGGAAGAGGAGGGGCTGGAGGATCTGGCAGAGGAGGCTTTGGAATCAGGTGACATGCTCCATTTGGCTGAGCTGCCAGGAGGGTTCAGGATATACAGGTAACACACACACATCAAGATTACTGGTGTAAATTAAAACTAGAATGGAAACTAAATTTGGAAAAAAAATTCAAGAAGTTCAAAACTAACCTAAAACAATATTGCCTGGTTCCAAAACAGACTAAAATTAAATAAAAATGCTCAAGGATTATTTTTCGTTTTCGTTTTGTTCCAGGCAACTAATTGTTCCAATTTAAGGAAACTCGCATTCAGTTATGTAAAAAAAACTTTCCTAAACATGAAGTAAACATTATGCACCAAGTACTATTTTTCCCTTAATTGGCCCTAAATAAAAAGACACTTAATACACTGATAACCTACTGAATCCCAACTAAATTAGTTAGAAACTATAACAAATTATGGTAACCTTGACACAGACACACACATGCATATTAACAAAAAATACATTCACATACAGATGCTGGTGAAATAGCTTCTAATTGACATGATGATTTTACTGCAGGACCCATGGGGCGGCGTCTTTTAAAGGTCGTCCTGATTCCAGGGAACAGTCCTGGTCTGCCATAACTCTCCTGTCTGAATTACACACATCTCGTCAACAAGAAAGGGACATGCTCACCGCCCTGAGCAAGAGGTATGACACATTAGACACACATCAGATTCAGGTCAAATCATTTTTGCAAGTTATTCTTTGCATTTGTTACCCAGTAAGTGGGTCTACCACATCTGGAAAATTCAGATAATGTCAGTTGCTGTCAGTCACAGAAAAGACTTTCAAATACTCTGATTGTCAATCCAATCTTATATTCATTGTATTTTCATGTGTGGCAAATCCCACCCATCTGCTACCCAAAGTAGGTTAAAACTAATGCAGCAAATAACTTTACTAACTTTGATAACTATTTAACCCAGGTCTGACACACACATATACCCAGCCAGGTCCTTAATGAGTTGGCCCATTATTGTATTTGCCCCTCCAGGCTGGACAGGGAAACCCTGCGGCTGTTGTGCCTATACATCAGGTTGTCCACTCTCAGAGCTCAGAGAGAGAAAATGTCTTACGGTGCTCTCCTGGCCGCACGACAATCCTGGGAGACATGGTGAGCAGATGAACACTAACAATGTATAGACTTTTACACTGAAAATGAAAATATGCTGACTGCCCACCAAGTCTCGCTCTAGACCGGTAGCTCACTTTGCCACTCAAAGTCATGACAGCTGCATACTGCCTCAGTCTTTACATCTGTCTGTTCAGGCCATGTGTTAGCAGTCCGTGCAAAACAGAGCAGGCCGCTCTGTGGCTACAGAGTGAGGAAGAAGAGGGAGAGGAAAGGGAAGACTTTATCTCCGCATCACCACAGCAGGTGCTGTATATGTATCTGTTTATGGACCAGTAATTCAGAGGCATACCCAGTGCATCATCTTCTCAAATAAACTAGAATTATTCTTACATCATATGTATTATGTTCTTATGTGGCGTGAAATGTTTGTCAAATAACAGCTAAAAGACATACAGTACAGTGTGAACAGCAGTGGAAAGAAACCTCTGGCCTACTCCCAGCAGGCAGTGCTGCAGTGGCTGGTGCTGACTCAGGAGCAGGAGAGAAAGTACCTGCTCAGGCTGCTGCATGGGGTCTCCCTAGAGGATCTGCAGGGGCCAGGTGTCAAAGAGCCTTCAAGAGAGGGTAGATCAATGTCTTTTTGTTTTGTTTTGTTTTTTTATTTCTGTGCACTTTCTTGTCAGAACTGGTTTGCCTTTGTATCTGCCTAATTGCTGTCTTCTCCTTTTTCCTATAGAGGATAAGCAGAGGCACGCTGCTTTAAGAGAACGCTGTGTAAGAAGGTTGAGACAAATCCACTCCACCCTGCAGACACAGACTGAGACCCAAGTCCACCCAGAGCAGAACTCCCATCAGCCCCAGCCCCAGTCCCAGCCTCAAACCCAGGCCCAGGCCCAGATAGGTGGCGTACTAGCAGGGTGTTTCCAGCCCCAGTGGGGAGCGTGTGTCCTGGTCCTGCTGACCCAGCTGATGGAGCTCCAGGACATGCAGGTTTCTGCAGCACTGCCCGCACTACTGGGCATGGTGAGTCACAAGACAATCACAGCATCCTGCAGCATCCTGTTCAAACGAAGATACCACAGTAGGACATAGACTTGTAATAGAGAGGAAATTATGTTAAATCTTGTGTGTGTGTGTGTGTGTGTGTGTGTGTTAGAGTGCACAGCGTCTCCAAGCTCTGCGGGACGAGTATGAATCTGAATTTCAACAGCAGCGCCTCACCAGCCTGCTCCAACTCCTGACCTCAGATGACCCTGCCCCTCTTACTTCCAACTCCCTATTCATCTCTGATTCAAACTTAACTCAGAACAGCAGCACTGAGCGAATCACAGCTCAGTACTGCAGCACTGGGCCAGTCGCAGCCCAAAACAGCAGCACTGGGCCAGTTACAGCTCCAAATAGCAGCACCGCTGATTCGATCGGAAGGGCCGGAAGAGAACCAAATCGAGCGCAAGCTGAAGATGGTTTTGAGAAACAGGACGTCTGTACAGGTACCGCAAGTGCAGCCGAGCATAAATACAGAGTGAGACCTACATACTCTCAGTCACACATAGTCATAGATAGTCACACACATACACAACTGCAATTACAACATACTGTGCCTTTTCCCAGGCTGCGGTGCGGCCATGGAGGACCTGCCCTACTTGGAGATCTTGTGTGTGTCAGATGGAACAAACACTTCCAATGCAGAGGGAGGATCCCGGGAGGAACAGGCAGAGGGCAGCCCAAGGAAAACCCCACAGAGCTATGAGAAACAGGGCTCTTTGATCACCTTAGCCTGGAGCAAGCCGCCAGAAGACGACAGTGACTACCAGACAGAGGCTGCAGTCAGAAGCGCAGCAGAGAACCAGGACGCTGAAAGCGGCGTGAAGACTGTGGAGGGGCCTGGTGACGCAGGCAGCACAGCCGAACACACACACAGCGAGGAGACGCCTGGAGAGAGCCATGCGGAAGTGTCGGACAACTCTCTGTTCCAGTCTGGTTCCAGAAATCACCCACACACACAGCTTGCAGACGAGCAATGCAGCACAGTAGAAGCGGTAGGGATGAACAGTAGAGCATCAGCTGTCAGCATAATATGTTGCTCTATTTCATCTGATTTTCTTTCATTCTTCCTTTCTTACATTCTTGACTTGTGATCCTATGTGTTCAAGATGGAGTCTGTGACTCTGGAGCAGAGGTCAATTACTAATCAACCAGAGAAGAGAGAAGCCCCTGCTGAGAGCGACCTGCAAACACACACTTTGGCAGCAGAGACCCTAGACATGGTGGAGCCACTTTTCTCGGCTGGCTCTCCTGAGATCAAGCAGCACGTCGATGACCTCAGCTCTGAACTATCCGATGAGAGAGATAATGTGGGCGGAGCCGTGGGCGGAGAAAGGGCCGAGGTGGAAATGTGTCCCGCCCAAACGGAGTCAGAGCTGTGGGACCTGAAGGAGCTTGAACCGCCTCACCCTGAGGACCATGAATATACCTCAGAAGGCACAGTAAGACCGCTGTTACATTCTCATGCTCATTAGAGATCTATCGGACTTGGAGATTCTCTTGTATGTAGATGTACGTGATGATTTCCCCATCGTTTATCCACCTTCAAGATTCATTTATGCTGCGGTTTCTCTGTCTTACAGGCAGACTATAGCTTCTCAGACAGGGAAGCAACGAGGGAGTCTACGATGATGGAGAGAGAGCGATCGAGAGAGCCAGTGTCAGTAATGGAGAGAGAGAGGACAATGCGCAGCCTGGCGGACATGCAGAGAAAGGTGGAACAGAGGCAGCAGAGAGACAGAGAGAGACAACTACTGAGGGTGAGAGATAGATGGAGAGAGGGATACTGGCATAAGTAAGAAGCAGAGAAGCATGGGGAAATAATAATCTTTTATTGGTCAGATGTGTCACTCTGAGGTACTCCTTGTTTGTCTTAGGTTCAGGAGCGTCTGTCAATCATCCAGAACAGGAAGGCAGAGGAAGATCTGCTTGGCCTGAAACAGGGAGACACGCTACGGCACGTCACACACGATCTACCACAGGTAAAGTATGTGTGCACATACACGTGTACAATAAACATATTTACAATCTCCCAGTATGTCATAAATATCCATATGTGTGTGTTTCAGGAGGACAAGAGCCAGCAAAAGACAGTTGTCAGAGAGCGACTGGAGCAGCTAAGGAGGGAGCGCTCCTATGTCATGCAGTCCAAACGAGACAGGTAAGGGACATTTTGAATCAGACAAGAAACAAACACCAAAAAAAAGGATGTCTACCTCCCTTTCTCTTTCTTTTCTCCTTCAGAAATACTGCTGGGTTCAAGGAACTCCTGGGCCCAGTCGCCCTCCACAGCTCAGAAACAGAAGATGGAGCAGACTGACACCAGCTAGCCCCATACTTATCACAATGGATGTCAACACTATCCAATAACACTCTTCTCATCCCCATCACAAAGTTGAACACTTTAAATCTAAGGCCCACATGGCTGTTTAGACTTGATTCTTGATATCAAGCCACGTTCATTCTTGTCTGACATATCTTGAATTACTTTAGAAATGTATGATTGTATATATCAGAGATGTTTCATGTTTGTATGTGTGTTCCTACAGAACAATTCACTTGTAAAAAAAATGTGAGAATGCATAATTGTGCATACAAAATAAGACAAATCCAGCAATCTTATGGTGACTGTTTATTATACAGTTTAATTATCATCTTGACAAACATAAGCATCAACAATAATGTCATTAATTATCAATGACCCCTTTAGTTATCTGTAGACATTATTCCCCTGTGGCCTAAATGACATATACAATGAGTCACAGAGGTGCATGTAAACAGTGTACAGAGGTGCCATCGACTCTCCTTCATAGGAACATAATTCATGTATAATGGCATTGTTGGCCATTACTCACATAGTAGTGTTGTGACTACCGGAAGGACGCCACTGTAGACTGTGAATGCACCTATGGACTAGAGCTGGTATTTACAGGTCTATGGGGATGATGGGAATATTGATTGAAACATGTCAATGGACATTAGTTTGGCTAACAACTATACGATGGGGAGATATGTATAATACAGAGGACAGAGGTGGGGCCCAGAGGTTTTCCTGCTCAGGAGGAAGAACTCGAGGTCCTGGTGAGTAGAGGGCAAAGGACTGTCTAGGTGGGAGAGAGTCTCAACAAATAAACATTCAAATATTTTTTTTTCTCTTTAATTGACCTTAAATAGTGTCCACCCACACTGCAGTCCAACACAGAGCAGGGATACCTATCAGCCGAATAAGCCAGAACATTTACAGCTGCTCCCACACACGGAGCCGCTGAATTACACACACACACGCACACAGACACAAGTACACAAGTGTGTCCTCACCTCAAATAAAAGAGTGTACAACTTAGGTTCAAGTTCTGTCGTCTCAAACACACCAACATTCAAACCAACAAACACACAAAAGCTTAAATTCCGAACTAAGAAAACATGGTGCCTGGCTGAGAGGTGCTATACTTGGGGCTTTAATATTCTAGCAATATTTAGAAGTAATGTGGGAGTTGAGCTTACAGGAAGAGGTGCATTATAACCCTGTGCAACTCTCAGCAGGCTGTGTAGAGGACATGCTTGTAGGGCTGTTGTCGGGTCAGTTCCTATGACTGCAGGGCACTTTGATAGCAGTAACACTGAAGTTTACACAGTTCCGGTGTCAGATCTTTGGACCTCTGGACCCTGGATCTAGATGTGTGAGATCTTCAGCAAGAAGCAGCATGCGCTTGTGTGTGACAGACTAAACTACACCTTATACAAGATAGTCAACAATATTTGCATTTTATACACTAGACTGGCGTTTTCCCACAGTGAAAGGTAAAAGCCTAGGATGAGTATGGGGAGGTTCAAGTCAAGTCGAGTCTGTGAACCCCCTGAGAATGGGATCACTGTCTTGCTGGAAGTCTGGATGAGCACTACAGTCCATAAACACAAAATGGTGGTCACATATCCAGCAACTCTCTGACTGATGGGCACACTGGAACTGAAGAGAGTGGATATATGTGTGTGTGTGTCTCTCATTTCTACGGGAACCAGGAAAGGAGAGAAATGTGCATGTATGCGCGTCAAGTCTTGACCGGTGGGAGCAGTGGGACTCAAGGGATGTATGTATTTATTTTGTGTGTGTGTGTGTGTGTGTGTGTGTGTGTGTGTGTGTGTGCGCATGTGCATGAGTCTTTCTATTGGTGTGCGCACTGCACCCCTGGGCCATGATGCCCCCCCTCCTCATCAGAGCTATCATTGTAGGCCTCTCTCCTGGCCCCACCTCCTGACCCTTGACCCCTGTCATAATCGTTCAGGTCAACTTCCTCTGCATCTGCTGAGATAACGGGATTCTCAGCACGAGCAGGCAGCAAGTCTTCAAGTTCCTGAAATAGATGCAAATAAAAAAAAAAATATGGTGAAACTGCAATCACTAGAACTTAAGGTAAAAGGTGTGCAAATCAGGACATTACCATTTCATTTAAACAACATGCCATAGCCTGGGAGTTTGCGACTTACAGTCAGTTTTTCAGGGCTAATCCAGTTGTTGTCAGGGAACTGGACATCAAACTTGATGAAAAGGTCTCCCTTCTCAAATGGGTTTCTATATTGAGGCATTCCCTCTCCCTTCACCATTCGAATGCAGCCTGCCACAGACAGACACACACAAAAATAAGAATTTTGTGATAGGAGCCTTTTGTTTTGATACCATGAACTTGCAACTTGTAATTGTATAATAAGCTGTGTGCTACATGCTGTGAGTTCAAACATTATACAAAGTCCACTAAGCGCAAGGCAAGAAAAAACATGCTAAAAAGTATGTGCACCATTTGACTATTGATGTTGGATGTTTTCCTGTGGTGCAAAGACATTTAAAAATGCAAATATTTGGGATATTTTTCTGAGATCCACAAAGTGCTCTATTCCATTTAAGGGTTAGGGTTAGGGTCATTTTAATGAATTTACAGTATAAGTAAAACAAAAGAATTGCAGTCTCAGAGTGTTATGAAAGCAAGAGTGTTATGAAAGAGGAGAAAACAATTAAGGTGGTATGAGGATGTGTTTACCTGGCTCAATGACCTTGCCAGGTGGGTATTTGACAAGCAGCTGGCGTCCATCAAGGTGTGCGACAGTCATCTGGAAGCCGCAGAGAGCCTCAACCAGGCCAATGCGTTGGGTCATGTGAAGGTCACTGCCATCCCGACGGAATTCCTGATTCAGATAAAAACAGTTTATTAGTCATGACAAAAACAAAAACACTGAGCTTGACATATCAACACAGGGAGTCATCTGTACATAAGGAGGACAGTCTAGGTGTGCGTGTGTGTGTGTGTATATACACATGTGGGGTACCTCATGTTCTTTCTCCTGCAGTACCAGGACTATGTCTCCTGGTTCGGTGCCTGGTGCTTGGTCAGCCTCCCCAGAGAATGTGATCTTCTGGCCGTGTCTCATGCCTTTGTCCACATGCACCTCCAGAAGCTTGGTCTCCTTACACACCTTATGGCCCTCACACTTCTTACAGCGGTCCTTCTCGTTTATCACTTCACCTGCACTCACAAATACAGATTGGAAAATTTCAAGAGTGCTGCGGCGCATGTGGGTGTGTTTTATCTATGCTTAGGTACACTACAGTCAGTGTGTTTTATTAGATATATTACCCTCTCCGTTGCAGTCTGTGCAGACTGACTGCATCTGTTGGACCATGCCAGGGGCCAGCTGTCTGATCATGATTCTCATGCCTCGTCCTCTGCATGCCACACACTTCTGCACTGCTCCTGCCTTACCCCCCTGACTAGAATGCAGACAGTTAGAAAAAGTCAGGAAAAGATAATGCCAACAGGAATTTCCATCTATGAATAACAAAACAACTGTCATTAGACACCAACATCCCTCAGGGCTTAGCGTCTACAGATTAATGTGCCGTTTTAATAATGAAATTGATTCACTCAAAGCAGACTCACCCATTACAGGAACCACACAGAACATTCTTACTGAGCTGCAGTTTGGTGGTTTTGCCATTATAGAGGTCTTCAAGAGAAACTCTGTGCAACATAAGAGTTATGATAAGATTATGGAACAACATGTTCTATTTGAGCCACACACTAAAACAGCCGCTGATTGCCTCCAAGTAAATACTTACTTCAGAGGGTGTACCATATCTTCTCCTCTCCTCCTGCCTCCATTGCGTCCTCCTCTGCCCTGTCCCCCCATGAACCCAAACAGCCCTCCCCCAAAGATGTGAGAGAAGATGTCGTCCATGCCAGGACCTCCACCTCCTCCCTCCCGTAGCCCCTGCTCTCCATAGCGATCATAAAGCTCCTTCTTCTCTGGGTTTGTCAATACCTCATACGCAAAACTGATCTCTTTAAACTGGACAAGGAAAAACAAGAGAAACAAAAAAATAAATAAATAAATAAAAAAATCAGACAGCTATAATAACATAGCATCTTGTGTCAAATTCTTGCAAAATCAGAGGAGTTAAGTCGTGGATTAGTAGGAGTCAAAGACTCTTGAGAGCACTCCCTCTAAGGAAAAGCCATTTTATAGTCTGTGCTCTGATCTGTACCTAGTGATTAGCTAAACTCTTGTCAGGGAGCTAGGTTGTTTGTTTGATAATGACAAATGACATGAACTTGACATGGTTTCTTGGTCGCCATTGTTGACCACATGAGCTACACTTTGTTGAGCATGATGATATGTTTTGGTGCATCGTACCTTATCTCCAGCATCAGGGTTCTTGTCGGGATGGTACTCTTTCGCCAATTTGCGGTAGGCCTGCAATGAACCCGTAACATCAACATAAGTTCTGTAGCTCCGTTAATAACAATTAGTTAGCTTTGCTAGCAAACCACAAGCATTGTTAACCTGTATCACCTGCGTAACTAGCTAACCGCTCAATGTGAGGCCCTGCTGTCAGAAAATCATGACACCGCGAAGACGCATCACTGCCGTTGGCAACAGTTAGCTTACCTTAGCTAAGCCTAGCTAGTAATGTTGTCGGTATGATACAGCTTATCCTAGATACATGCATTATTTTTCTCGTAGGAATAGAACAAAACTTAATTCAAGAATCTGTTATTTTAAAGTTTCTTGATTTAACGGCAAGGGTACATGCCCGGTAGCACAACACTTTAGGTATATAAAAATAGTTGGGGTCTTCTGTCAAATTCGGCATACATTTGACCCACTAAACAGCACTTAATTTCAATTTATAGAATTTATTCACACTGCTCGCTACCGCACAGCACGGTGTATTTTGGTGGAAGAAGGTTGAGGGAATAACACGCAGACCGCTTTTAAAAGTTAAGATTTTATCAATATATGTGCTGCTTGGCGTACTGGATATATGCCGAATCGAAAACTGGCTCCTAATGATCAGCAAAAGGTCTAAAGTAATGTTGAACCAGATATGTAGGTTTGCCGATAAGCACAAGCAAATTTTAACTGCCCAATTTTTAAATTGAGTTTGGCGACAAAGAACGGCAGGCATCTGGGCTACGCTAGACTATGGGTGACATTAGCTAGCAATCATTAAGAAAAAGCTACACAAATTTAACGTTATATAAAGGCGTTATCTACAAATAAACAAAATCAGAATGCTGGAGCCCTGGCCAATGCCACCCAAAGTCGTGAACACGCAAGCTGATTTATTTTCTTTGAATACTTGCGTGAGCTGGTTAGCTAGCGTTAGCTTGTTTACTGTCTGACTTGGCGGAGGCTATTCACTGGACTTGATCGCTAACATACTGTTAGCCAAACCAGCTAGCACACTAGTCACCAATTTTTTCTCGGTTTCCGAGCCGCGGTCCTAGCAATTCATTTTAAAAAGAAAGAAACGGACTGATATTTTCATACCTCACTGACATTAACGCTAGCTTATTTCTACTATAGAACAGCCTACCATGAAGTGGTTGCTAGCTAACTCGCAAGTTGTTGCTGAGCATCTTTTTAGCTAGCGTAAACTAGCTAGCGTTGCCTAGCTTGTTGCTAGGCCACATTTCACTGGTGGTCTCATATACTTTTGTATTCACTGTTGCTCGAATATACTTTTCAATTCATTTCTGAATCCACGTACCTTTTTTAGTTCATTTTCAGAGGCAGATGGCGAAACCCCAAGGATGTCGTACAGTTTAGTATCCACAACGTTCGACATAATGCTAGCCGGCTACCACAGAAAGACCTTCTGCGGAGGTTCAGGAGAGCGGAGAGCCGAGTCGACGCAAGACACCCAAGCCGGCTGGGAACGTCCAGGGTTGCCAGATATCACGAAAGAAACAAGCAATTTAAGCAGTCGAAAACTGCTCAAAATAAGCAATTTGCTATTCAAATACAGACCAAAATAAGCATCTTCCCCATTTTTATTCCCAAGACTCAACAGGGGTCATATTCTATCTTACACAGTAACTTAATGCTTCCAAAAAGGATAAACCCTTGTGATCTTTATCACGTTTAATATTAATGACATTAGACCATTAACGTTACTGTATGCTATGTAGGCTGTATATTCCCGAGTAACTAGGCTATTAGGCTGTTTGAGACTTGGCAGGGCTCGAAATTAACTTTGTGGCTCGCTGCGTGAATGCAGAAAGATCAACCGCTCAGAAATGTCACTGGCTAAAATATACTTTCCCGAAGTAAAAACGAAAATACCTAAAATAGGCTAATGGTGTAACTTTAATATTTTAAATTTAGCCATAATTAATCAGTTAAAATACACGCGTTATATGCTAACTAACTGAAATGCAGAAGCAGGCTGTACGCAGTGGGTTACACTGTAAGCCTATGGTTTCTCTTAAACTCGGGTCAGCGGCGTGTAATATTAATATTTATTCAGAGCTTGCTATTCTGGTGCGTTTTGCCCCCTTAACATGACAAACATGATATATTAGCCCTTTGAAAAGCAAATGCAACAATACAAAAACATTTGAAACACATTATTTGTTATCAGTTAGTAAACCAACGCAGGAAGTAGGCATAATAAAAAAAAATTAAAAAATAGATCATCATCACAAACTCACACAGGTCAAAAAGTACATTCACAATAAACTTCAGGTAGTTAGGCCATAGGCTGCGAGTTTTCCTGGTCAGAGGAAAAACTGTTAAAGTGGTCGATTATTTGCGAGACTTGGGCTTATTACTGCACTGAACCTGCCTCAGGAAATACAATGAGCAAATATTTAAAGAAACGACTTTCATTTAACTGTTAACTACATTAATTTTTACCCTCATTATGCTGTAGTAATCTTGTTAATTTGTTTGTTAGGGGCCCAGTGTAGTTCTGAATTTTGCTGAGATTAATTAATGAGCATTTTAATTAACGAGCAGTGCGAGTCTTCCCTTAGTGTATTGCTGTTGATTGTTAATATTATGTTTTTTGTTGGTCCCTTTATATTATTATTTTTTGTATTATTATTAGTAGTAGGCTAGTAGTAGTTACAGGTAGTAGAAACAGTAGTGTTATCTTCCCCGCTCCCTTTAGGGTAACTTATTGACATTAGGCCAATGCCATATACGCAGTGCATCCGTCGGCATCTTCTTTGACAGTCAGCTGATGTACAGGTTATTAATTGCTCGGGCAGTTGATTAACAATCCTTTTCACTGTCGTCTTTTAATTAAATCTGCAAGCCGTCACCTGTCAGCAGCACTGAACTCATATTGAGTTAACTCATCTGTTCTTTATTCTATATGCACCTTCATCTCCTAACAGCAAATCGCGTGTTTAGGACGGCAGCAAATGCATGTGCAGTTTGTACTTATACATGCTCGATTGACAGCCTGCCTAAGTTTTGATTACGTTTTCAGTATCCGCCATTTTGATTACAACATTTGACAGATATTTTTTTTGCCTGCCTTCTGAAGTACAATTTTGAATAGTGTCAACAACTAACCTAGCCGGTTAGCTGGCCAAGCCTAGCGGTAGCGATAACGTAAATGACATTGCAACTGAACCGGGAAGGAGTAGCTAACGTTAACGCAGCCAGTCATGAATAGCAAGCCCCGGGCCTCCGGGTGACCTGACGGTAAAGTCGCTGAGGAATGATTGTTGCCACTCAGCTTGTGGATGACGGCTGAATAATGATGGATATACGGATACAGTCACTTGTTTGGCGGCCAAACAAAATCTGTTAACGCTACTAGCTCGCTACACCAACGTCAGTCGAGACAAGGTGGGTCTGAATCAGGACATCTTCTGTGCCTGCAGCTACGCAGCCGTGGTAAATAAATGGCTAACTATGGCGTGTTGGTTTATGATCTGCATGCGAAGTATTGTTAGCCACTGGTACCGCATTGAAATAGTTTGGTAGCTAGATGAGTGAGACATGGCATGTTAGTTTATGACCTGCATGCGAGATAACGGCATCGTTGGCCGCTGGCACCGCATTGAAAGAGGTCGGTAACGGTAGATAAGCTAACTTAACGTTAAGTTACGCTAACGTTACGGATGAGCTAACGTTATCTTACGCTAACGTTACGGTTACCCTACGACCGTAGTACCGGCTGATGCTTTTAGGACACCAGAGAGGCCTGCCTAAACCTGACTGTTTGCGCTGTGGATGAAAGGTAGGCTTCAAGGGAAAGGGATGAATTCCTCCAGCGAGTAGCCTGAGCTCAAAAACACCTGTTTGTTTAGCCACAACATGTTAATTGAGAGGATTGGTAAACTAGGTCAACATATACAAAGCATCATTAACGTTAGCTTATCGACGTTAATGTTCTCTGTCAGTGAGTGAACTCAAGTCACCCTCTCTTTAGACTGAAAAGGGTTAACTAGCTGGGTTACCCACACATTTTATTGTCGGGGAAAAAATGTGTGACTGGTGACTTTGCGGTACCAAAGACCATATCCACAATTTACAAACACACATTGGACCAGCAGCATGTTAACGAGGGAAGATAGTGGTCTTATGCAGTGGATAATGGAGTGAGTCTCGGGTTAAATTAATTGAGATGGAGGCTTTACTGTCTCTGTGGTCTTTCAGGTTTGGTTTAGGGGGATGTTAAGGTCAAGGTCACTCCCAGCAGCAATAGTCATTGGTCAGTGACAAGTCCTTCCTCCATCAACATACAGTGTGCAGTTGCCCTCATCACCATCCCTAGTCTCAAGTTAGTACTGTGTAGTGACACTGATGTCGGATAATGTGAGACTCAGCAGTTCCCCCTCATCTTGCTGACCAGCATAGGTGCATAATGTCTTTGTTTTTACACAAGTTTTCATATCACATACCAAGACTAAGTTACTAACAGCGTGTAATGTGTTTTATTTACATAAATGTTAGCTCTTTCCTACTCGTCTTATCACAATTTTCAGAGGTCCTCTGTGGGTAAGTGTGTATGTGTGACCCACCATTCTCAGAGCAAGCTGGATAATGTGATTAAACAAATGTGCAGCCCTAACTCAGTTACAGACGCAGTGCTTCCTGCTATTTGCACAAAGGGGAGTGCAAGGCCTCACTGCACTGGAGTTGACTGTTTCTTCCTCTGGCTGTAAAACATCTCTTCTAAAACAGAAATATTGCACAAAGACAGAGCAAGGTTTTCTGGAAATGATTCTATAACATTCATTCTCTCTCTCTCTCTCTCTCTCTCTCTCTCTCTCTCACTCACCAGGTTGAAGGCATTCTCTCCTGTGTGTGAAAGAGTATGAGATGGTGTATCTGGTGTTAGTATGAGTGCAGTGAGCGTGTGTGTTGTCAGTGTGGTGTGTTTATGTGAATTCGTTGATGCTGATCCATGTCCTAGCCATGCAGTGTCAATAAGGCAAATGTCTGGCTGTTTTGCAAGATCTGACTGAGGATTTTACTCCTTATCCAGACGTAAGAGAATACACATTATCACAACTAGTGTTCAACTTCTTCAGCACACACAGACAACATAGATTCATTCATAATCTTGAACATGTCTTTCACACAGTGTCAGCGTTACTGATGCCTATGCCCCATCTTCTTTCGGTCACCAGCTGAGCGTATGCGCTTGTGACGTCAACCATGTTTTGGAAGTTTGACCTGCACACGTCGTCTCACCTGGAGGCTCTACTGGAGAAGGAGGATGTCACACTCGCTGAACTCATGGAAGAGGAGGATGTGCTGCAGGAGTGCAAGGCCCAGAACCGCAGGTCCGTTTACCATTAGCTTTGGCATATTGACAGCACATCGGTAATTCTGGTGGAGAAAATTCTTCACATGCTTTGAATTTTCAGCGATCCCTGGTGTCGTGCCAATACTAACTGGTGGTTCTTCCCTCGTCATCACTGTTTTGTAGACTCCTCCTGTTCTTATCCCAGGACCACTGCATGCAGGAGCTGCTCCGTCTCATTACTACAGAGCCCCCTGCTGGTGTAGAGGAGATGAAACGCTTCAAGTAAGTGCCAGTGCTCAGAATATGCTGATGCAGAATATACATCCAGAAAAAAATAATGCATTTTACCTGTACTGCAGAATGTCATATCTCCTACTTGCCATTTTGTAGTTGTAGCTGACAGCTTACATGCTTTTACAATTGTAAAAATGGTTCATGACGCAGAGATCCAGCCAAACCATTGATAATGCATTTAAAATGTCCAAAATACTTGCCTGTCAAAGGGTTACCAGCCTGTGAAAATCACAACGGTCCAATTCCAGAAAAGGTTGCTTTTTCAATAATCAAATTTCCTATGGGACACTAGTAATATCCCTAGGTAGAAAATAAGACATTTATTTTGCTTCTGCCCCAGAAAATTATAATGTGAGTGGCTTTGACTGCCTTGTGTGTTCATTTATTGCAGGTATCCAAACATAGCATGTGAGCTGTTGACATGCGATGTGGGGGTGATCAATGATAAGTTGGGTAATGAGGAGCCTTTGCTGGAAACTCTGTATGCCTTCCTGGAGCAGCCGTCCCCACTGAACCCCCTCCTGGCATCTTTCTTTAGCAAGACCATTGGGAACCTTATCACACGCAAGACCGAGCAGGTAACACGCACGCATAGACACTCCCACTCCTTTTATTGAGAAACTGAGGTTTACCCACGGTGAGATAATGGTAAGTGCTCACATTGGGAATTCCTCTCAACCAAGGTGCCTGTCATGTTTTCTTTCTCGTGAAATGTCAATAGGCAGTGTGTTCCACAATTTCCCTACAGCTTTGTATAAGGGATCTACATACAAATAAGTTATTCATCAGTAGACATGATTCAAAAGGTTTTGTGGTTGACTTGTGAGTCATAATGCCCTGATGGCATGATCATGAGGTAAATCTAGCTTATGGGATTTTCTTGTTTGTTTTTGTCCTAATGATGTATACGTTTATGAATTATGAGTATAATGTTCACATTCCAATCTTTCAGTTTGACTAAGGGCTCGGTCTTTCATTTCTATTCATAGTATTCCCATGATGTCACATGCATTTCCTACCAATTTGATGCTTTACCATATACACAGCTCATTGGCTGTGGCTGTCATTTGATTATAATCACCTGTTAATTGATTACAATCGCCTGTTGTTTTCCTACCAAGATGGCCGTGTGGTGATGTAACAGAATACTTTGTATGATGGGGATTTCGTTGCTCTCTGGTTTGTTTAGGTGATTAGTTTCTTGCGAGGGAAGGAGGGATTCCTCTCCCTGGTTCTGAAGCATATTGACACGTCGGCCATGATGGATCTGCTGCTAAGACTTATCAGCTGTGTGGAGCCAGCCCCTCTCCGCCAGGAGACACTTAATGTATGAGACAAACGCACACAGATTTATATCTTGAGACATTACGCACCGATATGTTGTGCTATAATAATGTGGGATTTCCCTCAACAGTGGTTGAATGAAGAGAAGTTGGCTCAGAGACTCATAGAGCTCATTCACCCCGAGAGAGATGAGGAGGTAAGATGGCATTACAGCGCTACAGTCTCTATCTCTGAGTCATTACGAGCATCTTCTTCCTCTGAAAAAATCCGGACAGCCTCTACCACACACACACACACACACACACACACACACTCTATAGATAGACCATTTACTAGGCTGTAAGTGTGCATGTGTTTTTCAGAGGCAATCCAATGCATCTCAGACGTTGTGTGACATCATCCGTCTGAGCAGAGACCAGGCTAATCAGCTCCAAGAGATCTCAGAGCCTGACCCTTTGCTCACTGTGCTGGAATCGTAAGAGAGACACACACACACACACACGCAGTCGCACGTACACACACTCTTAACAGGATGTCGAGGCTATGACATAATGTATTGTGTTTCTACAGGCAGGAGTGTGTGGGGCAGCTGTTGCAGAATATGTTCTCCGGTGAGAGGACTGAGAGCTGTATTGTCAATGGAATTCAAGTCCTTCTCACATTACTGGAGATCAGGAGGCCTGTGTGAGTGACTGTTTCTGTCGGACAGTGATACTCAACTGGTAGCTGACACCTCACTTGCCAGCGACCAGTCTGTTGACTTTGAGATTCACCTCTCTCAGTACAGACAGCTAATTAAAAGCAAATTTAAATTGTGTATCAATAATGCTAACAGATTTAATTTTATAAGCACCATTAATGTCATTTTTTCAAATGACCCCTGGCCCCTATAATTTTCCAAAATCTCTGGGTGTCTCCAGGCGAAGCCAGTTGAGTGTCCCTTGTGTAAGACAACCTAACCCTTTATTTAAACATGGTGTCCACCCATTTCCTGTTTGATATGTATTTGGGTTATGTGTTTTTGTGTCTGTGTATGACAGGGTGGATGGTGTGATGGATGCTCAGGGATTCGAGAGAAGTTACACTGTCAACAGCAGCATTCTATTGGCCATCCAACCGCAGCTCATACACTTCCACCAGCTACTGCTGGAGCCACCCAAGGTAAACACCACATGTACTCTGCAGAGGGCTGGGTACTGAATCATGTCGGTACTACAGACTACCGAAAGACGTTAAAACATTCAGTGCCAAATTTCAGTAATTTTATGGCTAATCTTACATCGTCTTTCATTGAATCACCATACATGTTCTTTAACTAAAGTGACTGCTGATTGGCTCATTAGGTAACTACTTGCCACGGGCAAGAAAAACAAAGTTGTTCTGGCTTGCTTGTAGTAAGTACACAATGTCGCAGTCCAAGTTCTGGCTACATTTTAACATTTAAAGGATAAGGCCGGTGTTTTTTAATGCATTGCTTACCGTCAACAAATCCTATGAAAATAACAAAATCACCAATGATTTTGTTTTGCCAGCAAATCTCGTCCATGTAGCCGGTGCCCAATGAAGCCATGTCCCAGCAGCCATAGAACTCCATTGTATTAAAAAAATGATTTAAAACACGTCAAAGAGCCATGCCGTTGCTCTGGGCAGCATATTTCATCATCACGATGCACCGGGCCAGCCGACTTTTTCCTCAAACAACTTAATAAGCCGGCTGTAAACACTTTGCGATCTCAGGAAAGTAGTTCCATAGCACCGAAAATAGTTCCCGGCGTAATGAAGAATTTGTTCCCATTTGAATTTGATTTGGTAATAACTACAACAGCCTGACTTTTCGTGGTAACAGTTAGCGATTTTTAAAATTGAAACTAAGTCTTTGTGAGCTGTATTTCAAGGTTTTTAGCTTACAATTGGAGCCAGTTACTTCCAGGTTGACGGCTAAAAACGGTACGTGGGAAGTCAAAAAGTAACGGGAGTAGAGCAAACGCATTGTTGATTTTGTTATTTTCATAGGATTTGTTGACGGTAAGCAATGCATTAAAAAACACCGGCCTTATCCTTTAATATTGATGGCGACAGCGCACGGTGCAAGATATGTGAAATACCTGCCAACTCCAGAAACACCTCAGGCCTAATGAAGCACTTAATGGTGCACAGTGTTAACTTGAGGGAAGAGAGCTGTATTGTGTTTGACTGTGAGAAAAGAACTTTGGCATTTTACAAAAGTGCATAGAAAATTTACTTGCACTTAATATTCTTGAAAATGTGAAGTATTGTTGACATAGTTCTAAATATTTAAAATTTAAGCTGTTAAATAGTTATTATAGTCAGCCCTTAGATGTGATAGTTTTGATTGTAAAATTGCATTTTGAACAAATAAATACTTTCTTAGTCAAAAAATTATCCTATTGCATTACATAATAAGCTTTTATACAGTATAGGTATCGAAACAAGTACTGTTACCCAAGTAACAATATTCAACCCTAATGCTGGATACCAGTAGTTTTATTCCAGTACTGTGTCATCAGTCCTGTCTTTTAATGATCTGTAAGTCTATTATATTAGTGGTCATAATATGAAATAGCATGTCATCATACTATAAAGCAAGGAATCTCTGTATGTGTGTCCTTCGCATATCTCGAGAACCGTTCGTCCGATCTACTTCACACTTGGCGGGTGTATTGCTGGGGACCCAAGGACGTGCAGTGTCGGATTGGACACACGTTCAATATTAATAAACTTTGAATAAACAAGTGCTCTGTGCAGCAGCGGGGTGGGGCGAACAGCGCTCTGTGCAGCAGCGGGGCGGGGCGAACAGCGCTCTGTGCAGCAGCGGGGCGAACAGGCATTGCACTAGTTATACAGATGATAAACAGGATGATGGAGTTATGTTTGATTATCTGCCATGTAGATGATTTTGCTACACAGTGTTTCTAACTCTAAATCATTACAAGTATCTTTCTACTCTGCAAAACCCACAGACAACTGCAACCCAATGACTATAGGCTCCATCTGTGCACTTTTAGAAAGCTTGTTTGTTTGTTTTGTGTGTATGTTTAGCGTAGTCCCATGCTGACTACTCTGGGTGTGCTGGAGGAGCCATTGGGTAACACACGTCTTCACGTAGCCAGACTGGTGGCCTCTCTACTGTACACCAGCTCCGCTAGCCACGCAGTTGTAGCGCAGGAACTCTGCCGACTCAATACCATGGACCTGCTCCTGGTGAGATGAGCACACACTCTGGATTTGTCACTGACACAGTCAAACTAGAACGTTCACCGAGTGACATTTTGTAGACGTCCCTTTCTAAAGCGTGTCCTTGTTTTTCAGGACTTGTTCTTTAAGTACACGTGGAATAACTTCCTGCACCTCCAAGTGGAGCTCTGTGTTGCTGCCATCCTCAGGCCCTGTGCCCACGAAATGAGACTTCAACCTGGCCTGGGGTCCCAGGACAGGTCCAGGCTTCAACAGGACCCCCCGCAAGAGCAGACCTTGTCTGAGCCGCAAACTCCTGAACCTTCAGTCACCCCTGAAAACTCTGCACATAACACAATGGTGACTCATGTAGGTGTCTCTGGTTGTATGCTTGTGTTTGCATTTATATATATTGAAGTGCAATGTGCTCTAACATAAGGACCACTGTGGCTCTGTCTCTATTAAAACGGTCATTGACTCTTTCTTCGTCTCTCACAGTTGTTTCAGCACTGCCAGCTTGTCCAGAGGATTCTTGAGGCCTGGGAGGAGAATGATAAAATACAGTAAGGAACTTTGTGCTAATGACTGTGTTGTTTTTGCTAATATACAGTAGCCTATGGGTTTTTCTATATGAAGATGGTACTCCTGTGTTTAGGTCAGAGGGTGGTATGAGGAGAGGGTACATGGGACACCTGACCAGGATCGCCAACACAGTCGTCCACAACCTGGAGAAAGGCCCGGTTCACACCCAGATCAGCAGCCTCATCACAGGTGTGTTTGTGGACATGCGCTCATACACATCCAAGCAAGAAAGTGATTGTAAAAGAAGAGACTCACACAGTCACTACACTGCTGGAATATAGTCTTCTTAATCCTGTCTTTCTTGTGTGTTGGGATGCAGAGCTGCCAGAGGACTTCAGAGGGCGCTGGGAGACCTTTGTGGACCAGACCCTGTCAGAGACTAACAGGAAGAACACCATAGACCTGGTATACACACACACATGTCTATATAGTAGCTGTTTGTGCACACAAACACACACACACATATATATATACAAAAAGAAAATCTTACCTTTTGCATGTTTGTTTAAGTGTTGTGTTTCCCTCTTCCAGGTTGGCACTCGAAACCTGCGTCATTCTTCAGAAGATGATATGGAAAGCCCCTTCCCCAAAGAGCTAACACTGCAGCAGGTACACAACATACATAAGCACACGCACAAACTATTGACAGCTTTAACATTAATTATGGTAATCTAATTCAAGTTTGTGATGTGTTTTAGGCCTTCTCAGACTACCAGATCCAACAGATGACTGCTAACTTTGTGGATCAGTTTGGCTTCAATGATGAGGAGTTCACTGATCATGACGACAGCATTGGGTAAATTATGTGACAATCCCCTCTGTGTGTCGGTGTACTGTTGTGTCTGTGTGCTGATTGAGTGAATCCTACTGTCATTGCAGCGCGACCTTTGACCGGATTGCAGAGATCAATATCAACATTGATGCAGGCCAGGACAGTGTGAGTTAACTCTTCGGCCAATAGTATTCACATATTTGCTCTAATGTGTGTATTTCCTTAACTGTTTGTGGCTGTGCCTTTTATATCATCTCTGTAAATGTTTTTGTTGATTCTTAAGTTTTAGGCTTCATCTCAGCCTATGTTATGCAACATAATGCATATCAGCAACATATACACTGATGATACTCTTCACATTTAAGTGTTCCACCTGTTGTATGCAGGCTAACACAGCTGTGTTTGAGGCCTGCTCCAAGGAGAAGATTCAGCCCTTTGATGATGATGAAGAGGACATTTGGGAGGAGAAAGAGATCAACTATGCAACACAAACCAAGTCCCGAAACAGGTAAACGCACTCCTATATACACACACATTCTTTTTTTTAATGGTTTATTTCAGCATCATGCTTCTAGTTTCGTATTTGAAACACATTTTGTATATGTGTATTCATTTGAAACACAGCTGTCCTTGCTCAGTCAAACATAATAAAATATTTTGCTGTCTGTGACAAGGTTTGGTGGGTCGCGGTCATCCCAGAGCGACGCAGCAAGCAAGGCTTATGATAGGACAGCAGGTTCAGGCACTGAGGCCTCTGATAGGACAACGGGCTCAGACACAGAGGAAGGGGAGGAGCCTAAAGAGGCCCTGGATCCCTTCTCCAACCAGGGCCAGACCGAGGGTACACCGAGTGAGACAAACTCTTATGTTGTATGCATGGTGATACAATAATTGTGTTGCTCTTTATGTTAGGACCTAAGCAAGTTTTGAGTTTCAGTTTTAATATGTGGTTCATATGGTGTAGAGGTGCTTGCATGTATGTATGGCCATCCATGTGTGTGACTTTAGCTGCCTTATGCTCCAGCGTAAGTGTCTCATGTACAGTTTGTCTGGTGCTATGCATATACTCAGGCACTGGCTGGGTAGCAGACTTCGGGGAGGTGAACTCGAAGGCCCCTGCAGCAGGAGTGGGCTTCGCGGCCTGGGACAGTCCAGCCTCCCAGCCAGCAACCACAGAGACAGAGGAGAAGGGATGGGCCAAGTTCACCGACTTCCAGCCTTTCTGCTGGTGAGTCTGGGTGTGCTTACAGTGTGTGTGGAGCTGTTATGGAAAATACCCTAGAGCAATCTAAAGCCTGGTCTTGATGAGACTAACTGTGGTTGAATAAAGTAATTGAAGAATGACGTAGGGCAGGCGTGGGCAATGTTTGTTTTGGCATGAGATCTACTTTTTCCGTGAGTACACAGAGATGATTTAGCAGTGCCAATCAAATACATTCAGTGAAAAGTGTGACTACTCATAACCAACACTGTGCAAACATAGAGTAAGCCAAAAATGTATATTCCTAATCAAGTACATAGTATTTAATGTGGGGACAGAGACAATATGCAAATTGCCATTCATAACTAAAATTATTTTGAAACAAGCTTGGGGTTAAAGGAATTCAACCTTCAGAAGGCTGACAAAAATAAAACTTCTATTACCATGTACTGAGCATGAGACAAGATAAGGCCTATTCTCATCCACTAATTAGTGTCATTGGTCATTGTAGTTCATTTTAGCTCATGACAATTAAAATGCTGTATTACGACTGAAAATAATGCATTATTGCAATTGTTTTGTGAATGCAAATTTGTTTCTTTGAATTTCTTCACAAATTTTCTGGATGAGAAAGTTTCTTGGCTCAGCAACCTTCAGCACTTTGTTTTCATCTCCACAGCTCGTAGTTGATGCGCTGTAAAAGAGACCAACCCACTCCTGATTTACATAGGGCTACATCCAGAGTGTGTTGGCTATATTGTATATTCTGTAGATTTTCTAATCGCTGTGACATGTGTTCCTCAGCTCAGAAACAGGCCCCAGGTGCAGTTCTCCTGTGGACTCGGAGCTCAGCGGATCAGATAGAACCAAACCAAACCAGAACCGTAAGTTGTGGCTATGTGGTTAGTGAGAGTGATAATATTGTTACAAAGTGAATGATGAAAATGCTCATTGACTGACATGTTGTTTTTAAAATTTTTGAAATTATTATTTTTGTAATTTGGTCAAAATTGCTATTTCAAATAGAAATTCTGTACCATAATGAACATTTAATTCTGTTGACAAAAATATGATAAATGGAAAAACACTCTGTGAGACAATTATTAAAACTGTCCTTACTGTTGAAAAAAAAGAAAAGAAACCTAGTTAAGTAGTGGAGTAGAAAACAAAAATGCATGCCTCTCAATGGAGACATAGTTTATTACTCTAACACCTGTTTGTCCATCTTGACAATGTTCCCAAAAAATATCAGACAGCTCCCAGACATTGTTTTGTGTCAAGAGACTAACACTGTGACTGGAAACTATACGCTGTGGTACTGCCATCAGTTCACTGAGCCACAAGTCATCCCAGATAACCGTTACCTCTCTCTTCAGCATTTTCATGAGTAAAAAGTGTTTTCCCCTCTCTCTCTGCAGCGTGTGTGTGGAGTGTGTGTGTGGCGAGGAAGGCTCCACTGGTGGCGTCAGACAGCTCTTCCTCCGGCGGCTCAGACAGTGATGAGGAGGAAGACAAGACAGAGTCTGTATCCTTGGAGACGGTCACCACAGAGACCATCACCACGGGTGCTGGCAAGGAGACCATTCGGCTAACCGTGGATGCCAAAAACGAGAGGGCGGTCTTCAGCAGGTACGCACACACACATACACACACACACTTACACACAAATAAAAGACAGTTTCTTTGTCTTCACTGGTGCAGTATATCCCTTCCCTGTCCTGCTGTACACTCTGACCCTCTTATATTGAGGCCTCTCTTCCCCTCTTTCCTTCAAACTTTGTCCTGCCCAATTCTACTTTCCCTTCTTCCCTGTTTTTCACTTCCTCCTTCATTCTCCTCCCGTCTGTTCCCTCCCTTCTCATCTCCCCTTGACTCCAGAGTATTCAGACCAGCAGTCAGAGGGTATGTTGTGCTTGAGGTCCCTTGCTCTGGAGTGTGGAATGCTTTCCTAAAGTTGGATGAAGGATGAACACATCTGTTATATGCAGAGATTGACCATTAACATGTTTCTCTGTGCTCCTTGCATTTACCAATACACAGGATGTGATGTAACATTCCCTTGAGCCATAATCCAGGGCAAGCATTCATACAGAAGCCTAATTCAAGAATGATGTACTAACCCACAAATGGTGACCGAAGAGGACCTGATCTACTCTGTACCTACACTTAGGTTTATCCCTTGTTCCCAACATTACCCAGTAACCCCCAAACTCGCTGTTGGTCTCAACAATGACCCCCAGCTTGAAACTGTCCACTCAGCAGCTCAGAAACCAAATGGCATCAGCAAACTGTTATTATTATCTTATTATCTTATTAACGTAAGACAAATATACCAAGAGCTGAGAACACTGAGCGACTGCTCACTCCGGCTACCACGGCAATACCATCATGTGATATACATAACGCCTGTCATAAGATTGATTTGGACCCCAGCTGATAGGCTTTCTTTTCTGTCAGAGCAACCACACTACTAACAATATATCAGATAGCATGCTACAAACAAAAAACGCTAACAATCCAACATATCAACTTCCTAACAAGTCAATATATTAACAAACATACTACTAACAAACAGTGCACCAGCAAGCATGCTACAGTCAGACAGATCCTACCCTCTAACTCAAGGGTTCCTACCTTTTACTGCCTGCTTTAAGCTCCACCCACGAATGCCTAATTCACCTAGAAGTGTTAAACTGGACAAACCCTCAGCATCCAACCTCCATGGGGTGCACTGTAGCTTTGTAACCAAGCCCGCTCGTACTCCCAGTGCCAGAACATCGGATGCACGTGTCGGTGTACGTGCGGGTGTGTGTTTGTGCGTGGCATGTTAATGTCTGGTGTGGTCTGAAATGAGAGCGGATAACTAATGAAATTCAGCCATCAGCACATTGACATCAGCAGTTTGTTCACTACATTTTGAGTGCAGATAACAATGCTGTAGCTGTCTCGCTCAGTCTAGTTAGATGCACTTTGTTTTGTCCTTACAGTGAAGCGGACAAGGTGCCAATCGAGGGACTGTCCATCAAAGACAAAGGGAAAGGCAATGAGAAAGACAGCGAGAAGGGGAAGAAGGACGGAGACTTTCCCAGCACAACTACCACCAGTCCACCTGACCGGTCGGCTGCAGTCACACAGTAAGTGTATGTGTGTCTACATGTGTATGTTTGTGTGCGTGTGCGTGTGGGACAGACATATATAAATTCATTTGTGCTGCGCAACTCCCTTATCTAATAATTTCTCTTTGGTTACCTTACAGAGAGACGCAGCCCTCTGCTAATGGACCGGCCTAACGCTGCGGTACAGGCACACACACGCTCCACTCACACCTGCCCATTCAACACACACAGCCATGCAACCTTCTCTCCCCGTTAGCAGTCCTCCCATGCCTTTTGTTTGTGTCCAAAGAGGTGCAAGTGAATGGGAGATCACGAACTGAAGATCAAAGGGCCCTTAACAATATGTATTTTGGATATGGATATTTTGGAGTCCAGAAATCTGCAAATGATATGTCTCCTACACGTCAGTGACATAATCTCAATAGGACAGTACAGAGGAGAGATGGGTGTTTTTATGTTTTTTTTAGGGAACAGTAAGGCCTGAAAGACCCCCAAAGCCAAATTTTGACATATTACTATATAGTATATTTTTTTTCATGGAACTGGGAAAAAAAAGAGAAACACTCTGATCTGTTGTGATGAGGAGAAGTGACACTGAGTGCGTTCGTAAATTGGCACTCTAATTTCATACTTAAGTCTGAAATTGCACCATTCCTGAAGTGGTTCTTGCAGTGCAGTTTGTATACTGAGTGTGTTCGCTCTCTAGGCGGTGAAAGCACACTCCCAAGGAACTTTTCCAGCAGAGCATTTGACTGTTTACATCAGTAGGGAAAATGATGTTCAACTAATCGGCTAAGCTTGCTAGCAAGCTAGCTGCCATTTTTCACAGTGAAAATAAATCTTGCTCAGATCACAGCTCCCCCCCAGCATTTTAACCTACATGCTCGGGTTTATTAGTGCAAACGTGACTGATAATAAATTGGCACTTTTCATCCTTTTTCATGCTTTGATCCTATGGAACCCGAGTTCTATTTTTCCCTTAATCCGATTTGAATTAGGAACACATCAACAGTCATGCTTTCTGCTGTTCATACCGCATCACTGTCAGTTCCCCTTCCACCTCCTGCGAGATTCATGTAGTTTAGAGGTGTGTGCTGTTTTATGTATGTGTGTAGACATGTGTGCCTGTATGTGTGTTGGAGCTCTGTCTGAGGTACAGAGTGTATTCTCAGGTCAAAGAAGAGGTATGTAGATACAAAGAAAGCACACCTGTGTAACACACACGCACACATACCACACACGTGTACACACAGCCATATTCATGCACACACACACACGCATAAAAAAACACTCACACCCAATGATGTGCACATACCAATTCTTATCACCCACAGAGCTGTTTAATTGTAATATTGTGACATTTGAACCTGTATTAGGTTGTGGCTATTCTTCTTGGTAATATGTAAACGTAATATAAATGTAAACAGTATATATAAACATTATATCTATTTTTGGAATAAATCCAGACGTATGGCAAGGCGGTTGTTTTGCAGGTTGCAACGTGTGTAATGTATGTGTGTGTTGTACTGTTGAAATGAGGCAATAATGATGTCTGTGTTTTGGTTTATACCCCAGCATCAGTTCCTGTTCCTCTGCTCCATGCTTTGTGTGTGGGGGTTTGGGAGTGTGCATGTGCCTGGATGTGCATTGGTAACCCACAGTATGTCTTCCATTTTATTTACTTAAGTTACTGTGTGCCAGACAGCCATGCTTTATTTTATCTTTCTCCTTGTCTCTCTCTTTCTCAGGGCAGGAGTTGACTTTAATTGCATATGCCTACGGAACGATTTACTTAGATTGTTGTATTTTAATTTTATAAGCACTTTCAAGAAGCACTTTTTGGTTTGTACTTGGTGGCGATAGATGCCGCCAGTATTCCCCGCTCAAAGAGGCGGGAATGTTTGACTTGAATGAGTGAATTATGTAGATATTTTAGAATTATTTTTTTCCAATATGCTTTTTTGCCAAAGTGTGTCTTCCCACCAGTGTATGACTGGATTTCATATCTGTGAAGTAGCCTCCTTCCCTGTGACGGTTTATAGGTCTGGATGAGGAGAACAAATTTGGTCTGGATTTATCTTAAGCAAGTCTTTTTGTGTGATGTGATCCCCTCCCCCCTAAATTCTTTTTCAAATCCCGAGTGGAGGAGGTGTTGGGGTAGGAGAGGATGCAAGGTGTCAAAGAAAAGACTACAAAGATTCATCCCAGATCACCACATGGGAAACTGGAATGAAGAGGAGCTTTGAAACCAATAGAGCTGGCCCAGTTCCACTTCCAGTCCCAAGCCCCTAGAGCCTTCCTTTAGCTCTGACAGTTATACACAAACTTTCATATTCTTGAAGCCATTTTTGCTTTTAGCCATCCAGCACTGTTGAGATGTTTTGAAATGGAACTGGGCGGCGAGTCAGGGTTAGTTTGAGTCGGGGTTTGAGCAGGAAAACAGGGCTGTTCTCCAGGTCCTTTTTAGTCAGGGTTGTGTACAGGGTCAGAATATGTCATCCCCTCCTCCCGAAACCCAAGCACTGCATCTGACCCTTACCTTTGTGTTTTGCTGTGTGTGTGTGTGTGTGTGTGTGTGTGCATCAATGAGTGTGTCTCCTATCCGGAGTGTGTGTCCTTTCCGTTGGGAGTGTTTGTGTGGTGCTGTGTAGCTACGGGTATGGTAAGATGTTACACATAATGGCATGAAGTACATTACAGAATCATCTTTAAGTGCCATTACGTTTGCACATTTAGCCTCATTTCACCTCATGGTTATGTACTGTATTTTGCAGTATGTGCCCTAAACTCTCATTGATAGACAATGGGTGGTATGATCAATTACTTTTTTTCCCCCCATCACCTGATACTTACACTGAGGCCATTGCAAAGATTAATTCTTCCGTGCATTATAGCTTACCACATTTGACGTGTGTGGATGCGTGTGTGTGGGAGTGGGTGGGAGTCCGGGACGGGGCGTTAAAGACAGCTGTGTTGTAAAATGCCTTTTTTTGTAAAGTGGACTGATGCTGGCGGTTTTTTCCGTATAGAGAGTAACGTGTCTGTTACCTGTTGTCAAATTTAGCTTGTACATTCAGATATGAACCTAATAAATATGTCAGACCATGAAGAGCGAGTCTGTTTTTGTCTCACGGATATGGCCCGCTGAAACACACACACACACACACACACACACACAGAACAGGACTCTCTCAGTAGAAGCACAAATATGTTTACCTTAAGGGCAGGTGAGCAAGAGGATTATATTGCTCACCTGTCCTTACACATTTGAGACACACTGACACAATAAATGCTGTACACACACACCATCTCCCCCAATGCAAACATAGACTGTGCCCCAGGCAGGGGGGAAACAAGTTCACATAACAGAGGGAGGCACTGAAGACACCCCTCGTGTTCATATTACATTTGTACAGTTCTCGTGTTCATATTACACTGTAGCTCTGAGTTCTTTCTATTTATTGGTCCTCTTTTCACTGTGGGTGTGTGTTTTCGTTCCTTGGCTCAGAGACACCATAGCTGTCATCACATTCCTCTATAGTTTACGAGAGGCCTAAAGATGATGAATACACCTGCTGGCACACAACAAACCTCTTGTCTCTTCTTTTTGCTCTCCTTTATCCATTCTCTCTCTCTCTCCCCTGCCTCCCTTCCATCTCTCTCCCTTGCAAAAAGGAAGAGTACCTTTTTACTTTGCCAATTGCACCTGCCTGGTCTCTTAGAGAGGGCATGCATATGGAGAAGTGAGCGTGCACGAGGAGGGGAGCCAGCCTGTCAGGGGGAGGGGAAAGGGGAAGTGGGGTTGGAAGAGAGAGGGAGAGAGAGAGAGGCGGAGTTGAGAGTGTTGTACTTGTGGGTTGTGGAGAAACCTGCCTGTCCGCTTGGATCTCGGAGAGGAGGAGCTTTAGGGGTGTGGGACTCAAACAAAGGAGACATACACTCATATACACACAGACACCAGCGCACTGGAGAGAGAGAGAGAGGCAGACAGCTGGGGAGATTCACTTTCCACAGAGACGATCCTCAACTCCTGGAATACTTGTTTTGGAAAATTTTCGAAAAAGCCCTCCTGCGTTTGTCCATTGTTTGGGACCGCAAACAATGAGCTGAGAGATGTGTGTGTGTGATCACTGGTTACCATGTGCTACCTTTAGTGTCTAGAAGTGTGTGTGTGTATGTGTGTGTGTGGGATGGCAAAGTGGGGCTGGCACGACCAACAGCTCTGCTCTTAGCTCTATGCCATGGGGGGTTGCCATAGTTACCCCTCAGCTACGGAGGCAGACACCACAACTCTTCAGCCCTCTGACATCAACAATGAAAAACTGTAAGTTGTCTGTCTCCTCTCTCTACTGTTTATCAATCCTCTATCGTTATCTCTACTTTTATTCTCAAATGTCTCAGTTTACTATCCTGGAAAAAAAAGATCACTCACTGATGTCTTGTTCATTTTCTGTAACTCTTACTATCCCGTTACTAATGTTTTTTTCAATTTTACACTACATTTTTGTATGTCCATCTCTTTTTTTATTCACTTTTCGTGTTATCTCTTGCCTTAGAAGAGTTACAGTAGTTGTTTAGGCCGCAGAAGTAAAGCCATAAGGGATCCTCAGGGTTCACTGTCTTTTTGTCCCAGTCCTACTTTATATTCTGAGACCACAAGACAAAGTAATGTATGGAAAACACAGAGCCAAGGATGGTGAGGAACGAACTAGATGAGAGAGTTGGCTGCACATGGTTTACTGAGGAATGTTCTCCAGATAAGAATGTGTGTGTGTGTGTGTGTTACATATTTGTCCGATGGCATCAGTGAAGGTGGATTCCTTGAACAGCGGGAACGCATGTGTTGTGAGAAGAGTTTTGAAATTGAATGAGGGAAGACGGTGTATGTGTGTACATGTTTTATGACAGTTATTCTGCATTACGCTGGCTCTGGGATGAGTCTTTTGGAGACAGCTGGCTGTGCTGAGTACAGTGTTTATTTCGCCCATACGGCAGAGGCAAAGGTAAACAGATGGCTAAGAGCGAGAGAGCAGGGGTCACAGAAGAGTGTGTTTACACACAAACACACCATTACAAGTAGCTCTGGGTTCTTTGTGTTTGTGTGTATGCAGGCAACTGGTAGCCAAGGGTTGGTAAGACTAATTGAGTGAATACCATGGAGCTGGAACAGAATCGCTAATAGCACGTTAACAAAGCAGGTTCCTCCGGACATTAGGGAAATGTCATGGTTCAGAAGTGCTATTTGCATCTGCTGTTACTGTCCTCTCTTGCTGTAACTCTTTACAGTAGCCTACCTTCGTACTAAAGCTACTATTTACATTCCTTACTCTTCCCCAGCCCCTCTCTCTTCTCTATTTGTATTTCTGTACAGTATCTGTCCCTGCACCTCTTCTGACCTCTACTTTGGACAAAGACTTTGCTGTTTAGACCATAAAGCTACTTCTCCCAACCCAACCCAACACCCACACACATCCCCCCAGGGGGGCCGAAACTCCATAGAGAGCACAGTGTTTCTCTTATCACAGCAGGCAAGGTCACACTGAGTAAACTCTCCATGCTGCTGTGAGAGATCTAAAACCTGAGCATGGCAGCGGCCACTTTGGAAGATTGATATTCATCCATTTTAAAAACATTTACTTAACAGAAGGTGTAGCTATCAGACAGACAGACACACCGATACACACACACACACACACACACACAGTGTAGAGTGCCTCCTCGTCGCAGCACACTACCTACGTCAGACTGGCTGTCCTGGTTTGCATAAAGTCAAATCACGCTGCGTAGTTAGACTTTCCAGGACACATCAACATTCACAAACAGCACTGTTCACTTTCTGTGCTCACACTCCGCATTTATCACAAGTTCCCAAACTGCCAGTCGTGGGTTTACTGATTATAAAGCACTACCTCTAGCTTTATCAGTATGTATATACTGATATAAGAAAGAGAAGTTTGGCAGAGGAAACTGGCTCCATGCATTACCTTGCACAAATGTTAGTACTTTTAATTATTTGCTTTGTAACGCTGACCACTGCAGCCGTATACCTCATTAACAGTAATTACACTGGCTCAGAATGGACTGGCTTCATTACATTACCTGCTGGTTTATTGGACTTTCAGGTCTGCAGTTACAGCAGTGTGTGTGTGTGTGTGTGTGTGTGTGTGTGTGTGTGTGTGTGTGTGTGTGTGTGTGTGTGTGTGTGTGTGTGTGTGTGTGTGTGTGTGTGTATGTGTGTGTGTGTGTGTGCACCAGCCAGCGAGACAGCAAGATAGAAGAGCGAGGCAGAGACCATAAAACCTGTTATCTACTGACTGCAGCAGTAGTAGTTTATCCAGTGACCTATCGATTGTTTTACACAGCAATATTTTCTTTCTCTCTTTCTCTCTCTCTCTTTCTCTATCCCTCTCTCTCTCTCTGGTTCATTAACTCTGCGCTGTGTTCCCAAGGGGAATTAATAACAATAATCTGGAGGAGCGTCCATATCTCCAGCAGCAGTATGTGTGCCAGCGGATCACACACACGGACATGTCCGCCCTCACAACCCTGCCGCCCGGCCTCGACCAGGCAGAGTGGCTGGCCAGTAACAGTAAGTAGACCCCAGAAACACACCAAGCTCTGATTGGTTGTAGCCTATATCTCCTCTTCTCCATCTACAAGAAAACCGTTCAGTTACTGTGTAGTGGGTGAGCGTTGATATACAAATACGTGCACAATGTAACTCTAGATTTTGTCCTGTTTATCTCCTCAGCGGTGGCGTTTTTCAAGCATATAAACCTGTTCTCTAGTGCATTGTCTGAGTTCTGCACTCCCAGCACCTGCCCTACTGCCTGTGGACCGGGCAACACGTACGTTCCTGAACAGCATGCACACATGGACACGGCTACATGCTTACTGGGGATAACTGGGTCTCAAATGTTCGTTATCTGGTGCATTTCATGTATAATTCTGCCTTACAAAGCTAAGCTAAGGCAGAAAAAAATACTTTATTATCTCCTGTCCTGACAAACACATTCTTGGTACAGAAGTGATTTAGTGGCACCTATGGGTCTAATTTTTGTTAAAATGAAATCTATACTTGAGGCATGACCTATGACTTTTGAAAAAAAAACACAAAATATAGTTACTGCTGTACTTTTCTAGGGCAGAATACAGAGTGTGTTGTGTCTTGGTGACAATTACTGCACAAATCTGATGGCTGTAATCTGTGTGTTGGTGTTTTTAGGGTTTATGTTTGGACCGATGAGCAGGGCAAGAAGCTGAAGTGCTCCGCCCCACTTTATTTTGACTACGCCATGTCGTACATTCAGGATCTACTGACTGATGAAGACGTGTTCCCCACCAAAGCAGGTAAATGACATGACTCCTTTTTCAACGTTTCATCGTTTTGCATTACATCTTATTTTAGTTAAGCTGTTTTCCCCGGCCCTCTTTTCCCAGGTTCAGTGTTTCCTGCAGGCTTCGTCTTTATGGTCCAGAAGGTGTTTCTGCTGTTGTTCAGAACTCTGGCTCACATTTACTGGTCTCACTACACAGAAGCACTGGCGCTGGGCCTGCACCCACACCTCAACACACTCTTCACACACCTCACACACTTCTGCCGGCAGCATGCGCTGCTGGAGCCAGAGGACACCGCGCCGCTGCAGGACCTCATCACAGCTCTGGGACAGCATGGCTACACCTAAACAGCAGCAGCACATTTTAAACTTGTTTAACCCTCACATCACACATCATTTACTCTGTGTAGCCGGTAACAAAGCCATGTAGTGATTCTCACGACTCTGGACCAAACTTTTATTTACTTCACCACATGGATTTTAAAGAAAAGGACTGACAGATGTAACTTGGTAAAAAAAAAAAAATGCCAAAAGTGCTCACACAATCTGTTCCTGTACATGGAGAATGAATAACTCAACTTTGAGTGAAAGAAAGTAAATAATACCAGACATGAGTATCTGGCTCCAGCCCCTCTAATCCTGTTGTATATAGTCTAAAGCAGTTGTTTGTGATATTGTGTGACTCTATGATATTGCATGTTGCAGTGTATTTTAAAACAAAGGTGCATCATTATGTTTTAATCAGGTCAAGAACTTCAAAGTCATTTGCCAAGTCTTCCTTGTAGACTTAACATAATAAAAAAACACTTACTGAATTGTGTTTGCTCTGGTGTCTTTTCTTTATCAACTAATACAGACAGTCCACAGTTACGAGAAACAAAATGTGACTGTATCGTATACTCTCATCTGTATAGAATGGCACAGATAGTCTCTGCAGCTTAATGTCTGCTTGTGAACATTAGTCTATAATAAAGATTTTTGACAGATATTTGCATTATTCCATAGATTTCGAAAATCCAAACACAATTCCTTGCTCTTTTCACTAGAAATTCTTCACATCTAGAAATGACTAAATAAGAAAACTGAAGGGACTGTAGAAAAACAGAGAGGAAAATTAAGTGAGCAGTCACTTCACATATATTCCAAAACTGTCATTGAAATTCAGTGCTATTTAACAATAATTTACATTTTTCATTATCATATGATCATACCATGTCTTTCTTTCAGTACTTGGACTAAGTTAATGTGTCTTTGATATGATTTAGAAGTTATCAGAACAGTTATGTTCCTCAGTATTGAGAAGCTAGGTAATTGTTGACAGTTGCACTACTGTTTTTCTCTCTTTATCAGTTTCACAGTTCTCCATGCAGGCATTCTGTCCAGTTACCTGCAGCTGGCTTATGTCTTTTTTTAGGCCCATGTCTTGATCCCCAATCCTGCATGAGCTGTTTGCAGTGTCCTCAACATGTTTCCTGAATTGGCTTGAGAACAGCTCCACCTGCTGCCCAGCACAGGAACTGAGCTAGTATCTCCCACAAAAATGGGGGAAATGTCCATCGACATTGACAGCTAACTCCTTACAGAAAAACCCTCGAGAAGAAGAGATGGTGGGTTGATGCCCCCATCCTAGCTTTCACTCCTGCATCCAACATGTGACACTGAGCTCTGTAACACCTAATGTTGGGCAGCAGGGTGGTGTAGTGATCAGGGAAACTGTCAACTGTCAACTGCAGGACCTGAGTTGAAGTCCCTGTTTTGGCAAAAGCACTTGAGACTGAGTCCCTACTAGTTAGCTAACCCTGCTCTCTGACCTGCCTGTGGATGGGTACAAACGATCCTATGGGGATCAATAAAGTATCCAATATTGTTATTAAACAGAAAATTAAATGGAATTCACTGCTGTTTCTATGATAATACACCCCAGTCTGTGTGAATATGAACAATATATGTGAATGCTCCTCTAAAGGGGTTAACTAGAGAGCCAAGGCTACTCATGGAGCTACTGCAATGACGGTGAATGGGAGACTAACTTTGTATACACTGACAGTGCCAAGTGCAATTTTACGGGATATGGGCTCATTTTCTGCCGCTAGCACCGACCACAATGAAATGAATATCATGGGATGTAAGGGCAAACATATATTCTATCAGACCACAAAGTCAATCTCTAATTCATTGTTGATTCATTGATACTACCATACAACAGAAGCTTGGCTCTCTGGTTTCTATTTCCTTGAGAGTGACTTGTTCATTTTTGCATATACTAGCCGCATTTTCAAACATCCAAACAACAGATAGGACAGGATAGGCTCCAGCCCCCCGCAACCCTGAAAAGGATTAAATACGAGAAGTTGAATGATGAATGAATGATTAGTATTGTACAGTTTCTGTTGCAGAGATGTGCAGACCATGTACTCCCAAGTTTCACCACACAGAGGCATCAAGACGCCACCTCTCTTTCTTTATGAAAGAAGCCTGAAAAACTGGTGCATGGAAAAACTAACTATTTTTCAGAATTGAGTAATAATGGTAAAGGGATTACACTAATCTGAATACTAAAAATTGGTTACTTCTATCTTGCACAAGTTGAAATAGATGACAAACATTCCATTCACATTAAAGTCTGTAAATTGGTGTAAATTGTCATTTTAACTTCATATTTTATAGAATTTAGTGGAAAACTAATCTAAAAGTAACTAAAGTAATCAGATTATTTTGCTATCAATCCATAATCTAATAGAATGTTTTGCCAATATAAATTTTAACAAGTAATACGTAATCTGTGAAAGAAAGGAAGTAACCTCAGCCCTGGTTTGGATGAGGAGCTTCACAGAAACACACCAGACTGCGTGCTTGTGCTGGTCTGATAGGCAAAACGCTCAAATGACTGATCTTCTGAAAATACAAAAAGCAGTTTGTCTGGCAAAATATGAGTTCATTATAATTGCAAATGGCCCGTGCAGAAAGTTCAAATGAAAACTTATCTCTTTGGTCTACACCTCACCTCCACCTCCCCCAACCCTCCTGCACTAGCTGCACTTGACTGCGCTTTTAGTTTTCCCCTGCTTTCACCAGAGAGATTGTTCTTTTTACTCTTTTTTTCTTTTTACTCTTGGCACTGTTTGCACCTCCACTTACACTGTTGCCCTTTCACCTCTTTGTTACAAGGCTATGTAATGATAAGTTGTGCATAAATGCCTAAAATGTAAAATGCCCATGTGCTGTACAATGTATCTGATGAAAACTATGTAACACTAATTCCAAGTTCAAAAGCTGGAGGCATCAGATTTAACCTCTACATCCCCACAAGATTTTCAATTCTAGATTAGCTGATTTCTTCAAATGGATACATGTTGAATCAGATCAAAAACAGTCACCACGATGGAAACAGAGGTGAGGGAGATTGTCCATAGTGTGCAATATGTGTCCCGATAGGTTTAGCTGCATGTTGCACCTATTATAGAGTGTGAATGCGGCCAGACAGCCTGCTGCCTCTCTGATTTCAGCTCTTGGTGTCCAGCAGGCCTTCAGAGTTAAGACTGAAACTGAAACTCAGCCTCTCCACTGAGAGCCAAAGCATCTTTGCCTGCAAGGAGATCAGATAGAGATGGGATAAGTCTCTACTGTGGATACACTCTCTCTCACACACACACACACACATGCACACACACACTGCCACACACACACACTCACACTCTCTCTCTCTCTCGCCCTCTCTCTCACACACACACACACACACACAGTGGTCTGTTCTTGGGACAGATAGGAGATGTGTTAATGCACATGTTGGACTGAGTTGAGGCTCACAGTGTTAGAAAACGGAGCTTAGAAGGTAATACTGCAAACTGCTGAGTCACACACACGCTCACACACACACACACACACACTCAGTCATTTAATTAAGGCCGGAGCCACCTCCACATACAGAGCATTCCTTTAATCAGGTTCAGACTCTGAGCCTCTCATCTCCGTTCCCTCCTCACAAAAAAAAAAAAGCCTAATTTCTGCCAGTCAGAGGGCAAAGTTGTGCTTGTACAATGAAACTGACAGAATGGGATCAATGCAACCAATTTAGAGCCAAACAAACTCTCTCTATCTTTGCCTTTACTGTCTCCAAGCCTTACTTTGTGGTATTTTATGAATCTAGGGATACAGTGACAGTATTGGTCGGGCTGGCTGACCCACAGGAATTAGAGTTACATAAACGTATAAATGTGTACGAGTCTGCGCACGCACACCCATACACACACACACACACACACACACACATACTTTGATGACTGGTATCAGATATTGCTTCATATCAAATTCTATCAAGTGCACCACAGGGAAACCACAGGTGTGCAGCATCCAGAGGTCGTGTTATATGCAGCATACCATTCATAGCACACTTTACAGCCACAGTGACATGTCTGCAACCCACATCTCGAAAATAAACCATAAGGAGGGGAGATACACTCTACTCAACCAGAACAGCCACATCCATGAACATATATGGAGAGGAAACAGCTGGTTACTTCTTGTAACTGTAAAAAATGTGTTAGATTTCTCCAGGGATTTATTTGGATGAAACAAAACGAGTCAACAGAGTGACCAATATGAAGTGACTGCTGATGATTTGTTTTTTATTAGCATTCAAACGTGTCTTGCTGGGTTGTAAAGATAAATGTCAGTTTTTGCAGTTTGCTTTACAAATGTCAACTGAGCCTGTTCCGCACCAGAGTAACAACTGTTAAAAAGGGCACATAGGCATGAATCTAGATTGACAAAGCTTTTACTGTATATATAGTGCGGCTGAAACCATTGATTTCTCTGCAGCTGTTGTGGAACAACCTACAGCCTCACTCCAACAGGCACTGCACTATAAACCTGTTCTGCATCCATTCATCTCTTATCAGCAAAGCCTTATAGTGAGCTAATTATTAACGGATAATTGTATTTATCAATTTCTATTCCATCTTCCACAATCGAACTTCACACCTCAAGGTCTCACCAACACCTTGGACTGCAGAAGTTCATTTTAATCACAACTCATATCTCCTCTAGCCTTCTGACTCCTATTATGGCTTTGTTATTGGCTTATTACAAACTTGCTGTGTATCACAGGACAGGTCCAGTAGTCTATTTCCAAATGGGCCAAGCTCCCACTCTGGCCATGCAAAAATGAAAAAAAAAACACAGTCAATCTATAATAAAATTTTATAAGGATACAAAAGTAGCCTATATCAGAGCAAAGCAAAGGTCATCGGAATATTACTGAGAGGAGATAAAAAAATATATATATATTAAGTGAAATAAGGTCACTATGAACACTAGTAATTTGTCGTCGGGGTTATTAGGAGAATGGACCAAAAAAACAAAAATATACTGCAAAATGTATCTCTGATAACCTAGATTACATGAGATGACCAGAGTCCTTGAGGATTAATTAAATTGTGGGGTTCATTAGAGGTTGGGCTGTTGAGTGGGACAGACAAATACCCTTCCTCCTCCTCCTCCTCCCCCTCCCCCTCCTCCTCCTCTCTCAATCAGGCTTTATAAATGAGAAAGCTTGGGAGTCCAGTTGCTCCCGATGTGAGCCTCAATGAGCATCTGAGTTTTCAGGTCTTTCTTCGGGATTTCTTTACCATTAACAACGAGAGAAGGTCAGTTTGGAGAGGATGCAATAGACACGACTGATGAGTAGGACAGCTGCCAGTGTCACTCAATTACGGGATAATTTAGGTTACTTGTTGCCTCATTTAAGGTTCATATGACACTTCAAAAACATTTGTGCCAGCTCTGATACAGTTTACACTGGATTTGTTCGCAGTTTTTTCCCTGATCTGTTTTTGTTTTTTAATAGGGGGATTTGGTCTTCCGAGGTCCGCGTCCCCCGGGACCGAGCGTCCCCGCTGCCCCGCCATGTGTGCGCTCCTCCCGGCGTGGCTGTGCCTCATCCTCGGCCTCCTGCCTCTGGAGATCCAGTCCCGGGCTTTGACTCTGCAGACCCTGACTCACAGACACAGGTAGGGCTGCACTGCTGATTAGTTATTGTTCCACTTGAAGGTGGGGAATGAGAATATCGCCTGTTTAAAGCTAAAACAACTGAAAACCATGTACTTATTTATGTTTTTATCTTGCAAAATGTTTGTTTCAGACTGCTGTTTTATAATGATACATTGGCCTATGATGAAGGGGAGGAAAGTGAAAAGTGATTCCTGACGAAAAATAAATAGGCTATAATATAGGCTACCCATAATAATCCTATAGAGACGTTTAGTGAGTCTGTGACACTCAGTAGTAAGTTTATACTTTATTGTACTTAATAGCATTTTTAACCACTATAGCATCATTTTAATATTCCTATAATATTTCTAGTTTTGCTGTGATATCCCTATAGTATCCAATTATAGGAATATGGTGAAAATCAAAACTTCAGACTGTTGATTCATTATGATGAATAGTGGTGAAGAGGAGGAAGCGGGAGCATTAGGCCTATGTGAGAAAATGCTATAACCACAGAATGAGGCAATTTCTCTCAGCAGCAAAAAGCGCCAGGAGATCTGAGAGAGGTGGGGTGATTTAGTAAGGATTGGGGACAAGGATACACGCACATACCGAGGGGCCGGCAGCAAACAAGCCACAGACAAAGGCATAGTAGAATAAATATCAGTTTGTAGGTTGTGATAACGTGGGAATCAGACCTATAAGCACATCTTGTGATCCAGCACCACAGTCACGACATTTCGAGTCAACCGTCACATGCAGGCTTGAGATGGCGTTGCCTCATATGATCAGATTTGTTTTCCCAGTATCTGTAATCTGATTGAGTTACTGTAACAGATCTCCATTATCATTATTTTTGCTCTAAACTCACTGCAGCCGTGCTGTAATGTCATTTGTCACTCTCCAGCCCTGCACAGGATATTCTCTTTTTCAATGTGGTAGTTCTAGTAATTCTATATCTACAGTGGGTTTCAGCTGGTGTGTGTGTGTGTGTGTGTGTGTGTGTGTGTGTGTGTGAGAGAGAGAGAGAGAGAGAGAGAGAGAGAGAGAGAGAGAGAGAGAGAGAGAGAGAGGGAGAATGTGTGTTTTATGAGCCTTATGTAACAGGGATTTTTCCATAATTTGTCCTTTTTTAGCATTTTAATCCCACAACTGTGAGTACAGTTACACTTCCCATTGAGTGTTACGGTAGAATTAGCTTACTAACCACTGAGGGCAAACTGGGTTTTTTTGAATAGAGGAGTGCAGAGTAGCTGAACAATATATTGACAAAGCTTGGGAACAATTGAGTTATTGACACATTGTACCGTTTCATCATGTCAGTGGCAAAGATCCATGTGCTGAACACATGGTCTGTTTGAGCGAGAACATTTTGTACATTTGTATACATATGTGTCGTTTTTTGTGTGGTTTTGTTGTTTTTCATTTTCCAATTTTTATCTGCCGTAGGTATTATCTTATATTTGCTGCATTTATTGCTACAACATTTTTATTTTCTTCCACATTCTTGTGCTACAATGTTGTCTTGTCTTTTGTTGACCATCTGATGTTATAAATTATTTGTACTTTTTTTTAAATTTGAAAAAGACCTTTAAAAAGGCTTCAGTGCAATGAGGCCCAGCAGGTGCCTGTAGGCCATAACAGGCTGAGTGTGTTTGGTTCTCAGTGTGATTCAACACTGATAGATGCAGCATAACACAGTCAGTGGCACTTTACTAAGTCCCCCTAAAGAAAAATTAAAGGATCCTATAGTCATTTAGGAAAGAGAGAGAGAGAGGGAGAGTGAGAGAGAGGGGGGGGGGGGGAATATAACAAATAGGCCCATTAACACCGGCATTAGTAGAGGAGAAAAACTGGGGCTCTGGTAGGGGCAAGAAAGTTTTCTTCGTGTGAAGTAGTTGTGAGGAGTGACGACAGGAAAAAGGTGTATGAGTGTGAGTGTGTGTGTGTGTGTGTGTGTGTGTGTCCAGTTCCTCTGTGGAGAACCCCATGCTGGGCTCTAACTTGGGAGGAATGCTGGAGAAGCTCCTTTATCGGGCCCAGACTCTCCAAAGGTCCAAACCTTGGACTCTCTCACACTCCTACACTCATGTGGATACACACACACACACACACACACATACACACACAAAGAGAGAGACAGAGAGAGAGAGGGGAAGGGAGGGAGGGAGAGAAGAATAGAGCTCAGTACCTCAGTCCAGTTGCAATAAAAAGGTCCAGAACACAAGATTGTTCTCCACCTCCTCAGACTGTTATCAACTTCATCCTTTGATCACGTCAATGTCGATTACTATCTAACAATTTAACACCCGGCTCTTATCATGCGGGCCTTTGAGGCAGAGGTAAACCCGGTCAAACTTTATAACACCGAGACTACTACAGAACAATTCTCCTCCACTGATGTGATACATGTATATCGAAGCCATTCGAAATCAATTAATGAATAAGTGTTTTCTTGTGACACACTGGCTGCTGTAGTCTGTCTGTCTGTCTGACGACGGGAAACACGAGCAAACGTCAGTGTGTGAACAGAACCATTGATAGAGAGTTTGCTCTGGCTGGTTTAGAATTACACACACAGACCCTCCGGGTAATTGTGGCTGAGAGCAGTGACAGTGAAATTTGTTGAGTTGGCATAGCTAACATCTCAAAAAAATACAAAATAGTGTTTGGAGTGAGTTGATGAGCTACAAATATATGATTTGGAGGGTTTCTATGCTAGTTTTTTTTCCCTCTTAGCCCCAGCTGTCCATTCACAGACTTCACTGGTATGACTTAGACACACACACACATACACACACACACACACACACTGCACCCACTCTTATTGGTTTATGCTGTATGCCAGTGCAACTCTACAACTGTGTTGCATAGAGCTAGGCAAGTCGGTTGCTGTTCGGTGGCCTACATTTCCTTGTATTGGGAAGCACCTCAGCACGCCAAGTGGCTTTTCCTCCAGAGACAACTGTGTTCTAACCCTAGCCACAGGTGGCCCCCTCACCCTGTGTGTGTGTGTGTGTGTGTGTGTGTGCGTGTGTGTGAGAGAGAGAGAGAGAGAGAGAAAGAGAGAGAGAGAGAGAATGAGTGCACGTAGGTGTAGAGCATAGACTGTAGGCAAATAAGTGTATGCCCGTGTGTGTGCGTGTGTGTGTGTGTTGGTAAACACTTGCTTGCTGCCAGGGAGTCACATGTTTCTTGCACGTGTGCGCCCTACTAATGTCCCCCCAACATTACGCCAGAGTGCAGGAGTGTTTGTGTAACGTCCAGAGCTGCGAACCTTCAGCGTCCAATAAGTGCTGGGAGGATCTGGAGGAGCGGAGACGTCGGCACAAAAACAATCAGGCCAATCTGTCTACTTATGCTCACCGGTCTAACACACAACATCAATGCCTTTTCAATGAATAGTGAGTAGGGAGTGGAGTGAGTTGGTCAGTGAATGAATGCGTGTGTGTGTGTGTGTTGGCAGTGTGAGCCCAAGATGCCCAGCCAGAAGACTGAGCAGAATACCAGTGAGGATTACAGGATAAGGATCATATCCTGGCCCACTTTCCAGACTAAACAAACAAACACAAACATTATCTGTCTCCGTCTTCGCCCCCCTTCTTCTGCTTCTTTCTCACCTCTTGAATACACTTGTGCATGGGGAGGCGGAGGCACACACACACACACACACACACACACACACACAAACACACACAGATTGTCTCTTTTGCAGGACAGTAGAGCATCATGTGGTTAGAAAGATTGCCAAGAATACTCGCTGCACAGGACAGAGGATCAATGCAACGATCTACAGTCATGTGTAAAATTCTGTTCATTTGTAATCCACATCCTTGAGCATTGCTAATTACTCATAGAATAGAGCATTAATGTGATTTACATCATTAAGTTATGTAACCCCCAGCACACACACACACACACACACACACATACAGGACATAAATAATACTTATGTTATTATTTAAAACCTCCCATTGCAATACAAATGCAGTGACATTATTTGGGAGTTTGAGCAGTTTGAAAAGCGACCTGTGCTGGCCAGCAGAGGGCCTCATAATCGCCAGAAGCATATAAATTGTTCACAGACTGTAAGAAAATATTACACATTCAATCACAACAGGGAAGGCAAAAACAGAAGGCTATGATGTGATAGGGGTTGCGGATGGAGCCACCACTTGGTGCTGTCAGCATGATAAAAGGCTAAACACGGTGTCAAATCTTAAGTTCAGAAATGGGCAAAGGGATTACTGTGTTATTGTTTAGGATTAGCGAAACTAAAGCTCCAAGTGCTCTGAGTGCACTTGTGCTTCCCTCCGTATTATGTTGTGCTTTTTAGTGTGTTGCGTAATCTCCGACAGGTCACATGACCAAACAGACAGGTTCAACACCGGCAGTTGAACCCCTGAATGTGTGACAGAGAGTGGGGGGCGAATGGAAGAGAAAGAAGGCATTGTAGAAGTGAGAAAGGAGTAAGACTAGACGGGGCAGGGAGGTGAGGAGGAAAGTCCTCGAACCCCCTGAAACCTCCGAGGAGAGCGGTGGAGTAGGCGCCTCTTGACTGAAAGCCCCCATCTGTGTCTCTCCCTTTTCATTCTAACAGGACCAATTTTAATGATTCGCCGACAGCCAAGAAACAGTAATAACCGGTGACTCTTTAACTGTGTGTTGTTTGCAGGTGGGGATGAGTAAGCATGGCTGGGTTATACTGTCCAAGAGAGAGGCTTACAGTTTAATGAGTGTTGTCGTAAATAAGAAAATCATTTCATGCGTGGAAAGCAGTTCAGTAGTAACACCACAGCACACACACACTAGCATGCTGCATTCCCTGCTCATAGGCACACACAGGCAAAAAGATCATGAGTGAAAGGCACAAGTGAGTGAGCTGGCAGGCTGTCATGACAGACATGCACACACACGTGTACACACACTTACCCACACAATCAGATACAGAGATGGTGCGGTTGGATAGGCCGGCTACAGACCTGAACTCCCACCTGTCCACCACCCTCTGTCTATCAGTCCATCTATCTTTCCTTCTCACTTTCTCTCTCAATCCCCTCTTTCTCTGTTTCATTGGCCTTTGCAGAAGTCCGCCTGGGGGGGGGGGGGGGGAAGTATAGAATGAGTGCAGTTTAGTCATTGCAGCAGTACAAGCTTGACTTCTTGTGAGGCATTTCATCTGGTCCGAATGATCAAATTCCACCTAGAAACCCGAGGAGGGGACTGGCGCTCATGAGTGACTGGGCAGTGTGTGTGTGTGTGTGTGTGAGGATATAATGTTTTACTCTGCCTTTCCATTGTATCTAACCATCATTCTCTCTCTCCCTCTCTGTATCTTAGATTGGCTTTACCCAGAAGCCCTAGATTCCCAAAGTCGTCTCCTCTCATCATCATGCCCACTGCTTCTGGTCTCTCCGTTGCCCTTGACAACAACATCGCCCAGGGAGACAGACACATCATTTGGAGGGCCCTTCTGCACAAAGAACCCCCGCAGAGGCTGTCCGACCAACCGCTCGACCAAAGCGACAGCGCGCCAGGGGAAGGGCCGGCCTGGCAGCGGGGGTCACGGGGTCGTCGCCATGCCAACAGCGGCGGCGTGAGGGGCCACGGCCAGCTGATGAGGGTGGGGTGCGTCCTGGGGACCTGTCAGGTTCAGAACCTCAGCCACCGTCTCTACCAGCTGATTGGACAGAGCGGGAGAGAAGACTCCTCCCCCATCAACCCCCGCAGCCCTCACAGCTACGGCTAAGGCCACGCCCCTCGACACCAGAGAGACAACTTTATCGACAACCATCAGAAAACTTTAATCAACAGGTCCATTGTTGCAGCAGTACGACTCCGTATTAGGGTCATTGTAGGTGACTTTTTTTTTTAAGCAGCTGGAGGGGAAATTTCTCACAAATTTCTGAATTTCTTTTTTTTTTTTTTCTCATAAATTTCTGACTTAAATCTCAGAAATTCTGATTTTTTTCTCAGAATATTATTCCCCTCCCCCTGGTTGCAGTAAAAACAAAATCACCTATAATGGCCCAAATATTCCGTCATACATCAGTGATACAATTAGGGCAGGCAATAAATCTAGATGTCCGTCTTTGATGTCCGTCTTTATGTGTCTTCTAATCACGGCTGCTTAACAATTAACATAATACCTGTGTGGTGGCATTTATCCTGCGTGTCGGTGCGATATCAACCACTTAGCGATATACGAGGACAAACAGTGAAACAGTGAAACTCTCTGTGTCAAACAGGCCTGCTGTACCTGGCCCTGCCTCCGCCTCAGCAGAGTGGGCGCCCGGCTGATGTCCGCTGTCGTAGAAGGTCGTCGTCAGCGACCCCGCTGAGCTGAACTTAACCTAGCTGAGCTCTAATCCGTCCCGCTGTGCCTCAGAAACAACCTTCATCTCCCCCCCTTCCAACAAGTAGCTTTACGTTAGTCCAGACAGAAACTAAGAATAACCTCCAGCCAAACCCCTTAACCCTTCAACCAAAACCCTACAGTGTAAAATAACCACTAACCCTAATCCATGATCCACCCAAACGCTTCTTAACACACACCTGGTCTTTACTCACTCAATAGGCAAACCAGACAGACAGCGGACAGCCATGCTCCTTTAACCGTCAATCTACGATGCCTAGCTTCAATTCTTGCCCTTATCAAGAGTTTTTTTTTAGCCTCATTCAGTTTTATCCATCTCTAAGGCCTTGTAGTCTAAGAGTTTCACTTCCAAATTGAGCATCACTGTGAGTGACTGTCAATGTATTGTGTGTCTTATGAAGCTTTATAGTCGTATGCCATTCTCTGAGTTAGCTTTAACTCCAATTTCCATAGCTGTTCTTAAAGGTCAAGTGTTATTAGGAACACATGAAAGCACTTTATTGTTCACTGCATTCACATTCAGTATGACTTGAATTGTAAAGACGTGTTATTTAACTTTAAATTAATGAGACCATTTTGCTGTAAATATTCCATTTTACTAAATCTTTGTGTCAATGTGAGGACCCCTTCAAAGTAAAAGCATCCTTTTATAAACTATCTCTGTTGCTTTCACCTAATCCTTTGTTTTTATAATAGCAGCCTTGTGTAATAAAACTTGAATCAACCTTTCAAGTGTATTGTATCTGTCTAACAGTATTCTGGGGTGAGAGCATGGCCATTGTGTTATTAATGGCCATTTATACCCTGCTATGTAGTTTATGATTGGAAAATGTGCCTCATAACTAGTCAGTGGTACTGATTGCTAATCTTAGCTACTAGACACACACACACACACACACACACACATTAAAGGTGTCCTTAGGGTTGGAGATAAGGGAGATCAAGAGTCCACACAGGGGGTGTAACCCATAAGAGAATTTTCCTATGGGGATCAATACAGTATGACATCACATTAGCAGCTAGAGTGTATCTCTTGCTCTGCATTAAAGCAGACAAATATGAATATCGCCTCTTCTTCACACATTAAATCCAAAGCAGTGAGACGGACACGTTTTAGCCCATTTACTACACTGCACACATACTTTACATAACCACCGACCTTTTTCCAAAGCACACCACACTTTTTTAGATTTTTTAATATTGACTCGATTTCCCTATTTTTTAAAACCCAAACATTCAGGTTTAGAAGTCACGGATTGGATTTGCATTTAGTTCATAAAACAACTATTTTCTGGCAGAGACGCACATTCTGTACACTTTTATAGTGTGTAACTTTGTAGGGTGCAGATGTGGTTTGTAACGTTATAATGTGGAAGTGCAGGTCCTGGAATAAACATGGAATATTGATGGCAGCGTGTATTGTGGGTAACAAAGGTGCAGGTGACAGCGGTGTAGTGGACTGGGCAAAGAGGGGGCTGTTTCTGGGACGCTGGAATACACTGCTGACCCTTCTTGAGGTGTCCTGGGCCTAATTCAATGAAGGAAGCTGCCCACTTGAAACTCTAAAGACTGGCCTATACTCACTCACCCTGAAAGCTACAGTAGGAAGCCGGTGAATGTTGCTGCCTGTCTTATGGTGTTGTAGTTTTATGACGGGATAGCCCGATGTTTGCTATAGTACTCATTTGCATGGTAGTAGTATATTATTTTGTTAAACTCTGAATTGGGCCTCTATATGAATGCTCACCGTGGTTTATGGCACAAGGGATAGTAACATCATATCCTGTGTATTGATAAATGTGTGGGTGTCTCTACATGGAAAGCATTTCAGGGTTCAGCTGAGAGGAATGGTGCATTCATGTCATCAGATAAATGGGAAAAAAGTCGTTTTCCTACTGCCAGACTAACTATCATAACTTTGTAAAGCAATAAGAAGCCAAATCCACATAATATTTCTCACCATGTCCATGTTTGGTTATCGTTTGTCTTCTGGGTTTGATTTTCCGACCAAACAGCACGTGAATGCAATGCTGTTTGCCAGCCGACTGTGAGTTCCGGATGTCGGAGCTTCCCACCAGCACGTGAACGCAACAAAAGTGCGTGTAGACTTTTCGAATCCGTGCGGTGTTGCAGCCCAACAGATTACCACACCTTCTGGTTACCATCGCCGGCATCGTGTGCTTGTGTTTTACGTAGGCTACTACAGAAGATGTGGTAGCCTACGCCTCTGTCAGTAGATTTCTCCAAACTCCAGGAAGACACACAGCCTAGGTTTAAACTTTCGCTTTCATGGCGATTGCGCAAATAACAGAGGTGAGAGCTATTATCATGGCCTTTAACTGCACTATATAGTATAGCAATAATCCCTGAAGTTTGGGGTTGTCGATCCGTGAACACAAAAACAGTAACATTATTAATCCATTGTACCCTGCTGCGCCATCACATTACGTAGGACACGTCATGTTTTTGGATCAGACATGGCATACACACAAACTTGACATGTGGCACTATTCACTTCAGGCTGGTAGTTTTGACTACAAGGTTTACAAAAACTGACGATTTCGGCCATGAAGCCTTAAACTCGTAAGCGTGTGAATTGCCATGATAATGTAAAAAAGCGGAACATGACCCATTTGTAGGCGTGGAGAAATATAATTATCTGTTATAGTACAGATGTTCTATCTAGAGTCGCCGTTTGGATCTGCGAGTCCTGGGCTACACCCACACTGTGGTAAACAAGGTAAAAAAAACAAAAACTAAACAAAATCTAAAAAAAAATAAATTATAAATCTAAATCTAAAGGCTGTTTTGATTGGCTATGTTTTCAGTGCAGATCAGTGCCAAGTAGCCCAGCTTTTGGCAATGATCTGCCTTCACTGACATCGATTTTCAGATTTACGATTTTGGCGTAGACTAATTATTCTTTTCTTTGTCATGTTTGGACAAACCGCTTGTCACACTTAGTGAGCTGTTTTGTAAACATGAGGCTGTGATAGGAACATACGAGGATAAACTGTGAAAACTGCTGGAATGACAACTAGTAAAATAGCGTTTTCATTTGGTGATAGCCTACTTAAATACTGAAGATATCCGCAATATCCACAAACAGCAGTCTTATAAAAGCTAACGGGTACCTCGAAGAAAATAACAATGTGCAACATGTTTCCAAGTTGATTTGACTACAGCAAACTAGTAATACTGCAGGGACAACAGGGCATCATACTGTACTTGTGACCCTGTGGTGTGTTTAGGAGTCCAGTGTCACCTGAGGTTATTATGACACGAGACATACAACATACAAACTCAGGCTGACTCGGACCCAAGTTCCGTTTTCGTTTTTACGTACGCTGTTATGTATACTACGCTATTATGTTGCCAACGACAATAACAGCATTCACCAAGATATATTTGCGACAGTCGCCGTGAAAGCGAGACTAAAGTTGTAAGCAATGTGGTACAGTCCAATTTGTTTCGGGAGTTTTGTCGAATCTAATGACAGAGGCGTGCCGCACCTGCTGCGGTATAAGTAAAACACTGTCACGCACGCGCTTGGTAACCAGAAGGTGTGGTGGTAACCAGTTAAGCCGTAACATCCGCATTGATTTGAAAAGTCCACACGTATTCTGGTGCGTTCACATGCTGCTGGGAAGCTCCGACATGCGGGACTTCAAAATCGGCTGTGTGGGTGGTGTTGCTGGTGGATATAGGGCGGTAACCAGTTAAAGATGAACAACGGCGTTAACAGTGTGGCTTTGTTTACATTCATAATTTCACTAGTACAGACATAGAGTATGTCCTCATAAGATGTATGGACAGTTGTCTGATGATGATCCACTCAGTATGTACTTGTGACCCTGTGGTGTTTAGGAGGAAGTGTCACCAGCTGAGGTTATTTATGTCACAAGACAGTTCAAACCCAGGCTGACTCAGACCCAACATCCGTTTTCGTTTTTACGATTTAGTGATTGTTATTAGTAGGCTATTATGTTGCCAATGACAATAACAGCATTCACCAAGATATATTTGCGACAGTTTAGAGACTAAAGTTGTAAGCAATGTGGTGCAGTCCATTTTCTTTCGGGACTTTTGGCGGGACTTCACAGTCGGCTGTGTGCCGTGTTGGCGGTGGATATAACCAGTTAAAGATGAACAATGGCGTAATAAATTGCAGGCGTTTTAGGTGACCATGTCAGCTAACCCATCGGCATTATCATTTACTAGAATTTCCAGCTCATTAGAGGATTGCAACACAAGTAACATAGCTAGACTAGCTAGCAAGCTAACTTACCAGTCAGAACATGTGCACATGCTTGAAAATAGCATGACAAGTGTTGTTGTTGTTGTACTGGGACCCACGTACTCACTAGCGCTACTAGTGGCCGAAAACTCTGTTGTTCATCTTTAAGCTATAACACCTGGCATTAGACTAAATTAATATGCAACGATAAAGGATGAATATAAACCCGAGCAGGATGTTCACTGTGATGGATTACCTATCTCAAGCAAGTTTCAAGTCTCTGCAAGTTGATTTTTGTAACGCACTGAAATGAATGGAAACAAATGGCTGCCTGGAAGGTAGGAAAAACACATTCAAACATCTAAAAAAAAGTATGGTATGCTTTGGAAAATGGTCTGTATAGTGTATGTGAATTGTAGTAATTAGGCTAAAACATGCAAAAACAGCGGTATGGTCCTTTAAGGTTGTTCCACTAACACAAGACAGATGTAGTGCAGACAGGAGCTGAACTCTAGTTACTCCTCTATTCTCGAAAATGGACAACAACAAATAAGAGTATCCGATCATTCATGTTTGTTTTTTATGTGTCTGCAACTTTACCTCTGGCACACGAAACAGAGCAAATCCTTCATAACCAACCAACCACTCCCTATCACAACCAATCCCAAGCATTACGGAGGTAGGTAGGTGGTCCATTTGATTTAAATGTAGGGCAACTAGTCAGGATTATGAGAAATCACCTGGCAGACCCTGGTGTAAAGCAGATAGAGGATTACAACATGTTCTATAGATACTCATAATGCTAAATAAAAATTCAGCTATAAAACCGGTCCCCTTTTTTTATTTTGCTTTGCTTTATCTGTGTGTGATTATTTTATATATATATACAGTACCTACTGTATATATATATGGTATGTATATGACTGAGAAGCAGGGTTTGAAAGTGCTGCTTTTTCCATGAATAAAAATACATGTTAAAAAACCTGATTTAAGTGAAAAAAAAATAAAATAAATAATATCTCCATGGTGAAAAACAACAAATTATTCTATCTTTCTAAGGTGTAATGTCATTGTATATCCTGAGTCATTCTCCACCAGCCAGAAACCTGCTGATCCTTTAAAAACTTTCTCTTCTCTTCTCAGGAAGAAAACGCCCACTTTCACATGTACACACACTAACACAAGACAGATGTAGTGCAGACAGGCGCTGAACTCTAGTTACTCCTCTATTCTCGAAAATGGGCAACAACAAATAAGAGTATCCGATCATTTATGTTTGTTTTTTTATGTGTCTGCAACTTTACCTCTGGCATACGAAACAGAGCAAATCCTTCATAACCAACCAACCACTCCCTATCACAACCAATCCCAAGCATTACGGAGGTAGGTAGGTGGTCCATTTGACTTGAATGTAGGGCAACTAGTCAGGATTATGAGAAATCACCTGGCAGACCCTGGTGGTAAAGCAGATAGAGGATTACAACATGTTCTATGTGATGAAGATACTCATAATGCTAAATAAAAATTCAGCTATAAAACCGGTCCCCTTTTTTTATTTTGCTTTGCTTTATCTGTGTGTGATTATTTTATATATATACAGTACATATACTGTATATATGGTATGTATAGGACTGAGAAGCAGGGTTTGAAAGTGCTGCTTTTTCCATGAATAAAAATACATGTTAAAAAACCTGATTTAAGTGAAAAAAAAATAATATGCTCTATGGTGAAAAACAACAAATTATTCTATCTTTTTAAGGTGTAATGTCATTGTATATCCCGAGTCATTCTCCACCAGCTCAAACCAGAAACCTGCTGATCCTTTAAAAACTTTCTCTTCTCTTCTCAGGAAGAAAACGCCCACTTGCACATGTACACACACACACACACACACACACACACACACACACACACACACACACACACACACACAGACACTGATAACACAGTCAGGTTCAACACAGAGAACCCCGTTAGCTGAGGCTTGGTTAAAGTGTGACTATCTGTGTTGACTGTACACCTGATGTACACTACAGGACTGAAACATTAGCCTTTAAACCAGCAGGATATATCCAGGCAGAAAGAGGGGAGATCGGCTCCAGAGGACCTGCACACCGCCAAGACTTCATCCACTGAAAATGACGACTATAAACATTGTATGTATGGCTGCAATACATACAGAGGCAACATTTTCCTATTTATAATTTTAACTTTGTGCAAAAGGTCTAATTCTGCTAATTGTATATTTCTTTTGAAAGCATACATACATTATGAGTGACTGGTCATGTAAAACTTGAGTACTTTTAATCTATTATGTTTTATGTATATATACTATATTATATTATATTTTTTCTTTTATCCATTAAACTCAGGGTCCAGACCCGTCTCTGGCACATCGGCCAAACTTGGAGCAGAAGGAAAGCAAAGATAAGGCAGATTATAGAAACTTTGAGGTTAGCACTCAACTCTTACTTCCCTGTCCCTGTTCATTAAAATATGCCTTGTCTTCATTTTATGATCCTGTGATGCTCTCTGTAATGTGTGTAACGGTGTGTTGCATGTGTGTGTGTGTGTGTGTGTGTGTGCATTTCAGAGTGGCAGTCTAATTGACCGTGTGTTCAACACATACAAGCTGATGCACACCAGCCAGACGCTGGACTTTGTCAAGCAAAAGGTGAGTGTTTCAGGAGAGCAACAGCAATAACAGCAAACACACACACACACACACACACACACACACACACACACACACACATTCAGGAACTTCTGACCACAAACCCGCAGTCTCACAGAGCTACTGGAACTCTTTACTTCCAATATTATATAAAATACGATGCGTGCAAACATTTCCAAAGGGTCATCCAATCCGCTTGAACGAAAGCCAAGAAAGGCAAAGGGCCAACGAATGATCACTCTGGACTAAGCATTGATCGCTTAACTACGCTTTCACTTCTCCCAAAGGTTACCGAGGGACACTTTGGTGTTTTGCAGGTGTGGCTCGGAGGAAACACAGCTGAGGTCGCCCACTTTGGGGCCGTTTTCAGGCCTGCAGCATGGGGAGTTATGGAGAATGTAGTTAATATCGAAAGAGGCGGCCCTTTTAGTATAATGAAACAGAATGTGGTAAATAGTGTCATTTAAGATAGATAAGATATACTTTTATTGTCCTGGTGGGGAAATTTGTCTTGGACTTTGTGTTGTTGTGTTCCTTAAAAACAGTTCCATACACAGCATGCATACAATCATGCATACAAACAATTTGACGTACATATTCCTAAACTACTGCACTGAACACACAACCTCTATAGCCTTTTACTGAGAAATTATTGCACAACCTCTTTGGCCACTTTTTATGTAATATTGCACAACCCCTGTAGCCTCGAATGACCTATGCTCCCCAAAGAGCAAAAGGGTTTAAGTCAAGTAAGTCCTGTAGCCTCGTACTACTATTCAGAATCTTAGTTGAGGAAGGCACAAATTAATTTTACAATGAGGGACTCTGTAACGTCTGCCAGAGGGCAGGAGCTGGTACTCAGATTGGAGAACATGGGAAGAATCAGACAATATTTTCTGTGCTTGTCTGATAACCGACCGCTTTGATTTTATCTGTACTGAGAGATGACCCTACCAAGCTGTAATCCCATACCTGATTATACAGGTTGGTAAAAATACTAGCATGTTCTACTTCTAGGTTCTAGGTTCTGCTCCACCCCATAAACTTTAAGTCTGCGCAAGAAATAGTGAGTCTCTGAGACTCTGAGTGATGGGTTCATTGTTTTTCTATTTGTATTTAATTTCTCTTTCGTTTCTCTTCACTGGACTCATGTCATTACTCACACATTACTCAAACAAAAACATAAACCACGGTTCCCATCGTAATCATGCTGTGTTGTGTCTCTCTCCCTCCTGCAGCACGCTGAATGGTCCGGCTGCAGCCACAGCCAGATGGGGGTGATGGAGGCCATCATGTCTCTGGACCAGCTGGTGGATGAGTCTGACCCCGATGTGGACTTCCCCAACTCGTTCCACGCATTCCAGACTGCCGAGGGCATCCGCAAAGAACACCCAGACAAAGGTACCACACACACAGAGACAGAGAGACAGATACACATACAGAGAGAGAGATCACACACACACATACAATGTCCAGTAAATATTCTGTGCTCACTGTTCCTCTCCAGAGTGGTTCCAGTTGGTGGGTCTGATCCATGATATTGGGAAAATGATGGCTCTTTGGGGAGAACCCCAGGTGAGAGATGGATAGACGCTGAGACACTTGGAAAATGCTATTTATAGGCTATGATATTTATGATATGATATAATTAGGGTTGGATTATGATAAGCAAGGCTCCATCAGTTTCTTCCTTTAAATCTCTTTTAAAAACACACTTTTTCAGGCTTGCTTTTACTTAAAGTCCCCATGAAACGGCATCTTTACTTCCTTGATTTGATGTATTTCCTGTTGAAACAGGATGTTGGGGTGGGACATAATGCAGTGAGGGATCATTCAAAAGTCTAAACCAATGGGATATGAGTCAGGGAGAGAAATGCAGTTTTATTTGATGGGAATGGCAGAGGGGCTGGATTGTTTAAAAATCTGTGATGGTTTTATTGGTTGGAATTTATACTTACGCCTACTGGTGCAGCATGAGGTCACCATGAAAGATGCGCTGTTTTCCAGGAAGTAAAAGTAATGGGAGTTCATTTCATGGGGATTTTAAAATGCGGTTCATAATACTGGTTTTATTGTTTTGTGTCTTGGTGTCCTAAACTTTAATTTCTTCTCATTACTTTTAATATTATTTGTATTATCACTATTATATCCTCTTTTTTTTCATGCGAAGAACTTTGTTTAGTTTTGATTAGTGGTATATAAATATTACTGTTGTTATTATTATTATGACAGACTATGTTAATTCTGATGGTGGTGTAGCCTGTGAGACCTGGTTAACTGTGTGTGTGTGTGTGTGTGTGTGCTGCAGTGGGCGGTGGTGGGCGACACTTTCCCTGTGGGCTGCAAGTTTCAGAGCTCCATTGTGTTCAGAGACAACACCTTCCAGGAAAACCCAGATGACAAAAACCCTGTCTACAGGTAGACTCGCTCAAATGTTACACTAGCCTTTATTTGAAGTGCTAGATTTGTATGTTTCTGGTTTGTGTAGGTCAGCTACTAGTTGCCTCATCAAAATTGTAGTCAGTAACATAATCCAAGGGCTTGCCCAAACCCAGTAATGTATTCTGATTACTTTGCCATATTTGAGGTACAAAGGTACAGATAAGAAAGAGTGAAAAATTACAGGGTTCAGGAAGGTGTAGAACACCTGCCGCTATCAAAATGGCTTTCTGAGTTTCTGGCTTTCACTTTAAAAGTATTTCCAGAGGTAATACTCACAAGTATCCGTAATCAGAGTTCATCAGTTTTTTAGGTAACGTAACAGAATACGGTTAATCTTTTTTGTATTTAGAATATGTAATGTCATTACAAGCATTGCATTACTACCCTACCTTGTATGTTTCATTACCATAATGATCAACAATACATAAAGGTTAGCTATGTGATGTACTGTCTCTCTCTCTCTCTGTCTAATGAATCTTCCTCTCCTTAGTACTGAATATGGGATCTATGAACCCAGCTGTGGACTGGACAGAGTCCTCATGTCCTGGGGCCATGATGGTAAGAGCCTCGTCAACTCATCACATCACATGAGGCCACAGACAACCACCGTCAATACACACCAATTTAGTTACCTCTGCAATGACTTTAAGGGGAATGCCACCCATTTTAACAGTTCTCATATGGTATTTCTGTGCCCCAGGACAGTTCAGTCAATGTAAACATGCATCACTCTTTCCTTAAAGCTAGAAACTGGAGAACTAATCCTTGAATTTGTGATGTCACTGGGATGTAAAATCTGGCACTGCTTCATAGACAACGAATGGGGTGATGACTTTGTTGACCCGAAAGATTTTTGTGTGAGTTCTTGCACCCAAATGAGGTTTAGGTTCTGATTCATACCTGTCATTTTGGTGTGACAATTTAATTTAGCATTGTATGGCTCCACAAAGTCATTGCCCCATTCATTATCAATGGAGCAGCACCTGATTTTACATCCCAGTGACATCACAAATTTTGACTAAACTGTCCTGGGGCACAGAAAATATCATTCATAATATGAATTCTTAAAATAGGTGGCATTCCCCTTGAAGTCATACATTAGGAAGTCAAATCACACAACGCAAACAGCCACTGATTTAGTTACAACCTCAGTAACCAAGACCATCTGTACTGTCATTGAAGTCATATGTGCCTGTTCATCTACATGCCTGTTGCCTCCTGTGTTATTATACCCAACAGAGTATCTCTACAGAGTTATGAAGTTCAACAACTGCTCTATCCCAGACGAGGTGAGTGACTTAATGTGTGAGAGAGTGATGAAATTAAATCATTGCATTAAAGTAGAAAAATCTTGGCATGTAAGCTGTAAAGTATTCCTGTGTCCCTGGCTGATCATGTACCAAGTGCTTGGTAAACAATTAAGAGCCAAACAGAAAAGATACTGCTTTTCTTTCCATATCCCTAGTGGTCACAGCAGGCTCACTCAGTTGTCTGGTATCTACCATTTTCCTGTCTCTCTCAGGGGTTGTACATGATCCGCTTCCATTCCTTCTACCCCTGGCACTCCCATGGAGACTACATGCATCTGTGCAATGACAAAGATCTACGCATGCTGCCGTGGGTCCGAGAGTTCAAGTATGTTATCTTCCTCTCTCTCACACCCACGTTCATCCTTTTCCCTGCTTTGACCTGACCCCGTACCTTCGCCCTGTCCACAGTAAATTTGACCTGTACACCAAGACCACCGACATGCCTGATGTTGAAACGCTGAAGCCTTACTACCAGTCTCTCATCGACAAGTACTGTCCTGGAACACTGAAGTGGTGACGCACGCAGAGCGCAACAGCAAAACTAAGCTTTGACAAATCATACTATCACACCTGATAGAGAAAATGATCACATATCTAGCATAACTATTCTGATGTGTTGTATACTTTTTAACAGAATATTTTTTTTAGCAAATTTCAAACATAAATGCATAAATATTAATCCTAACCAGAATCAATCATTAACATGTGCTAGCAATGTGTAATTTTCTCTTATCGGCGTATAAACCTAAGTATTAGAGAACATTCAGGGATTTTATTACTCACTTAAAATCAGTGACCAAAATGATTCATAACAAAAGAGACATTTTTATCTATTTTATTATGAATGTTAGAAAAACATGTTAAAAGTACTATGTTGATTTCTGTGATGTTTCATTTCTAATACTGACAAATGAAAAGACACATTTTGTGGAAAAAAAGGGAAAAGTGCAGAGTTGTACATATTGTACATAAGCAAAGGGCCAGTGATAAAAAGAAAATCCCATTTGCAAAAGGAAACACACATATATACACATGCAAACACACATACAACACACACAGAAGACAAGGACCAGTACGGAAGCTTATTCAATAACAAACAATACATGTATGCTCTGCTGATTGACCAAAAAAACGAAAATAACTGCCATATGTCTTAAATCCCATATTCCTCTGTCTTTTCATTTGACATGAGTCAATCCAGACTGGATTTGAACATGATGAACGGGGCAGGATGTGATGGCCATAACACTATATAGAGGCACAGCAGTGAGGAAGCTCAACTGTTTGAGCAGAGTTTCATATCAGAGAAAGATGAATTAAACATCACCTCAGCCTTTCTAAGGAACCGACCAGGAGGGTTTTCAAATCTGTCAACTATTAGGATAGATCTGCTACATTACTGGGCAGCACACAACTGTATGCTTACGATGTAGACAACTGATGTACTGATGTACAATGTACTGAAGTAAGGTGTAGATGAAAGATGGCAAATAAAATTGTTTTTCATAACTGGCTGATTAGAAAACACAAATCAAAAACTCCAGACAGATTTCTTTGGTCATTCTGGTAACAATTTATAAAGGCAGGCAGCGATAACAGGTAGCATTCTCCGGAAGGATTGTCTGCATCTCCTTCAAAATGTCAAACATTCACTTTCTCTTTCTGAGGCTGTCATTCTTTTCTCCCCTTTCTTCTTCCTCCTCATCATCATCCTCCTCCTCCTCCTCTTCAAACTCATCCTCTTCATCGCCAACAGTGTCTTTTTCTTCTCCTTTATCCACCTCCACCTCATCTTCAAAGTCTTCCCCATCCTCCTCCTCCTCCTCCATCTGTTGTTCATCTGACTGCCCAGTAATATCTGAGTAGCTGTCAGGTTCAGTCTCTGTATGATCGCTTGCAGTCATAGCGGACTTATCTACTACCGAGGTCTTTTGTCTTTCTGCGTGTTTGTTATTGTTTCGCAAACCCCGGAGCAGACAGAGGGCGGCGCTGCAGGCAAACAGGCTCCAGATTAGCATGGGGGCGGGAACACCCCTCACCTGGGAACGCACCCACCTCAAAGCCTGGTGGACGATGGCACTGGACACACGGCGGGGCGGTGATTTGTCCTACAGAAACACAGTGCGAGATCACCGTTAATCAATACTGGACTCAGCTGATCAAAGTTCAAAATCAAAATCAGTTTTAGAGCAGGTGCTAATTTCTGTTAACTATCCATGTCATGTATTTACCTTAAGTCCATACTGAGTGAGCATGCTCTCCAGGAAGGAATCGCCAAAGTGCACTGTGGGATAGAATTCCTCCACATAGACCCTCCTCCACCAACGCTGAGGGTATGAACTGCCAAACAGATAAGCCAAACAGTAAATATTCTAGTGTGTGTGTGGTGGCAAAATGAGGGTGTGAGTAAGTCTGACAGAGAGAAACATTTTTTAATTTAATCCACTGAGATAAAGAATTCCTTTTCCAAGGGAAGAGAAGGCAGTATCAAGACAAACAGAAAAGTTGCAGACAGCAATACAACATTGTAGCAGAGTAAAATACAATCAAAGTCACATCGAGAGAGCAAAAAGTAAGAGAGAAAGGGAGCGAGAGAGAGACAGCGAAACAGAAATAGAGAAACACAGAGAGACAGTGAGAGAGAGAGAGAGAGAGAACTGACCCGTCAGCCTTTGGTTCAGTGAACCAGTATTTGTAGCGGTGGGCTCGGAGGTAGGCAGGGGGCTGCTGGTGGAACGGATATTGAGATACATCTGACTGGATCAGCTCGATCACTGGAGAACACACAAAGACAAGCTTTCAGAGACGTGGCTTGTTCATTCTTTCCCTTCCAACAAAAATTCACTGCCCTCTTTTAAGGAGATACAAGAGTTACAGGGGATACAGCAGGGATAGTGAGTGAATGTTCCCTTAGCTCTGCAGTCAAAGACTCTGTTCACAGGTACATACCGTCTCTCTTGCCCTGCAGCAGTCTGTACATGAGGCTGGTGAACCACGGGGCCTGTGTATGGGGCCCCAGGGCAGCGAACCACATCTGCCAGTCCAACCTGGGCTGGTGGGGCGTCACCACAGCAGGAGACGCACTGAGGTTGCCTGGCTTATACATAAACTCGATCTCCTAAAAGGAGGGAAAGAAAAAATGACAAATTTAATTCACTGACATCAGTAACTTACTATAAGCATAGTAAGACAGTAGGTCTGCATGATTATGGTAAAATGATACTCCATTTTGCCAGATATTGTGATCACAATAGTCTCAATACTTGAGAAACAACATTGTTTTTGAACTTTTTGCATCTTCTCAACATCTTGACTGTTCAGCTACAGTGGGTATTCTAAATGAAATTATTAAATATTGCTACTGTGCTGCTATTATACAATTATTAATTGTGGAAGCTAAAATCATGATATACATGTATATACAATTAGTTGTACAGCCCAATTACACATAATATTGACTTGAGAAATAAGAGCCAAGCCTCCAAGTGACCATAAAGGTGTCACTGCAGGACTCATTCATGCCTTGATTGAGTGACTGACTTAATTTTAAAAAATCACCGCTGTTGCCCCATGTGGAAATGCATGTGGTGCAACTGTTAACAAACACTGTATGGAAATATATGTAACAGGCAGATTTAGACCCTCTGTTAGATCTCCGTTCCATGATCACTTAACCTCACCGTCCATGTGACTCTGTCGTTGCTTCCCTCGATGACCACCTCTGGCCGGCCGCCGACCCCGGTCATCCTCCTGAAAAGGCCGTAGGAGTTGACCAGCTGGTAGCGGTCCACCACCTCGTAAGCCCGGCGCACCCCCGGCCACAGACTGGCGTTAGAGTCATACTCCACATAGGTGAATGGCACCTGGAATAGAATAATGTACAGAGTCAGAAAGTGAGGACATGCAGGAAAATATTTTGGTGAAATTTTGCCAGCCATCGGCAGTGAGTACGGGAAAAAGGGCAAAAATGGTCAGGGCTGATTAATACTGAAATTCTGAGAGCTGCAGGGGAGGAAATGGATGAAACTACATGTTTTGCTGATATCAACTCTTTTCCAGCTAACAATTTCTGTTGAAATGATGAGTCATGGTTAACACCACATGCAGGCAGCCAACAGCAAGCTTGCAGTGTCAAGTCAAGGTCATTTATATATATAGGCCTTCACCACAAGCATGTCTCAAAGGATTTTACAAAGACTGAGCCTGCCTAGATATAACTGATAAACAATCAGTCACAGAGCAAAATGAAATGATGTTACTCATCATTTCAACAATGATGAGAATTATGAAGTCAATTAATCTGAGAAAAAGTTAGGAGTTGACCACGGCTCTCACTGTGCAACCTTGCAGCATCTGCAACTGCTGTAAAATGCTTAGGATAGAGGGTAGGCCACCTGAACAATTATCTTCTTCCTGATTGGATGATGCTGAAACTTTGCTATCAAAGTTTGCAACCAATAAAGCTGGGCTAGAAATTAAAAGGTTACTTTGTTTCAAATGCCCAAATCAAGCAAGCAAAGCAGGCAAAATTTGTCATGAATTGGCCATGATGGCCTAAAATTTGCCCACAATACAGTTTTGCCTGTTTATCATCACCTGTACTCAATGACGATGATCAACAGTGGAGGGTTTTTATCATAGAGGCCGTGATGCATGGTAGATGGACAATTTTGTGACAACTAATGTGAACAATAGTATTTTTCCCCTCATTCTATTTGTGTGCCTTATAGTCTATTATGTTATCTACATATTATGTTATACATTTTGTCCCATTTGTTAATTCACATTTGAGTTGAAAGCAATATTGCCTCAAAAGGTTGCCCATGTATTATCGGCTTTAGGATGTGAAGCTCAACCCCGGCCTCCGGCAGTACCCACCAGACTGACAGTGAACATGGCGGCAGCGGCAGCAGCAAACACGGTCCACTGGACAGTTCCCCAAAACCTCCTCAGGAAACCATGGACACAAGCACATCTAGAAAAAACACACATACTTAACGTTATTTGTACCTCTGTTGCTCACAAACACATCTTCTGTAACCAGGTAACTCCACAAGATGCCATATAATAAATGTACCATACCTGAACATAGCAGTGACCAACTCCCAGGTGAGAGAGAGGACCCCCATCCAGATAGAGGGGATAATGACAGTCTTCAGAAACTGGTTAAACTGGTGGTATGTGAACGCTGCCAGGACGGTAAATACAAAAATAAATAAATCTGAAAACACGGCAGAATACACACACAACTATTCACGCACATACATACCTGTCCTGGAGGACACGCTCTTCTTCCTGTCCAGCTGCAGGTCGAAACATACGATCGCTCCAAAGATCATAAGAGACCAGACTGCGAGCTCCACCAGGTAACACAGCCACGACACAAGCCTGGAATCTGATCAGAGCAGAGAGGGGAAGATGGTGTTCATATCATTTAGCTAAGCCAGAGTCAGCAAAGCATTTAGGCCCAAATTCAAGCTCTGTAAACTCTGAATGTTACATCAGGACAACTGTGCGTGTGTGTGTATGTTCAGACATATTTTCAGTTTAAAAATTCCAGACTTTTTTGTAACCTCAATTACTGGATTTGCAGATTTTGGTGGGTGCTCAATATGATGTATGCTGATTGTGGCTGGGCAATATGGCTGTCAGCTAAGCCATGTCACTCTCTAGCTGAACATTATTCTTCACTACAACAAATAACATAATATGTGAAACGACAGTGGGTCCCCAGCTACATAAAATGAACAGGCAATTGTGTACCTGAACTTAAAAACAATATTAGAAGCATACTAGATGGTTAGTTGAGTATCAACACTAGACTATCCAAATAGTATTAATTACCAATTCATTTTCCATACTTTTCTAGACATTCAAATCCTGTGTAGGAATTCTGCATATGTATACAGTATTTATGTTTACCATACCATTGTTGTTGGTTGTCTGTGCCTTGCGTAGCCAGAAGTTTACATGCTGGTCGTCCAGCAGAGACAGACAGAGGGCCAAGGTCAGCAGGTTGAAGAAGTTGTAGTTTCCAGACAAGATGATGAGCACTTGAAGTAGCACCTACACACCCCAGGAAGGAAAACACATAAAAATGGCCTTATATTGGCACAACATGTTACACACAACCCCTTGATAACTGTAGAGTTCACAGAAAATGTGTGAGGAAACAACGTAGTAGCACACCTTGCTAGCTAAGGATTAACAAATTGCACACAACTTTACACACAACTCACATTCTGTGATATGGGTTTACTCCTGGATTTCGAAACACAAATTAATACAGAGTCAAGTGCAAAAATTAGCAGGGACTTCAAAAAACAATTGTTATTCTCACCTAAATAGAGATCAGCTGGTTAACCAAGAAAAATAAAAATGATCGACATCACGAGAGAGCACCTAAATTTCCACCAACCTGCATGTAGAAGGCCCCCAGACGGAGCCTGCGCAGCGGGCTGAAGAAGAGGAAGGGCCCGGCGATCTCTATGGTGAAGGTCCCAACCACACTCAGCTTCTGCCACCACACTGGCAAATGCTGGGCAAACCAGGCCAGCGGAGTGGGGATACACTGGGTTTCATAGTGATATGTCAGAGCTGTTAAAACACACAATATAAATGCTTTGTTTGAATCCACAACATCAAATGAAAAATGTAATAAGAATCAAATATCACAGAGGCTCAACAAGAACAAGCAATGTACAAAACTGTTAAATTCCGACTGCATTAACAACAGCAGTTACAGATGTAAAGAGAGTTAAATTTACATTTTCAATTGCACTAACGTCCTTCCTTCATGGACACTCGCCCCTACACACACACACAAACAAACACACACACACACAAATACACACACAAAGATGCCTTGCATTCATATGTAATAGATCCCATGTGCAACCACTTTGCTTCCCTCCTTATAAGCATTTGATTTAATTCTAAAAGGGTCACAAATTGGTGCATGTGACAGCAACCTGTGTCACAATTCCTCTAGTAGTGTCAAGAAAAAGGGAATGAAAGAAAAAGATGGTGCAACAAATAGCATGTTTCTTTCCTCCATTGACACACACCTGTAAGGCCCCACCAAGTGGGACAGCGTGATGTGAGTTTGACCACTCCAGAGGCAAACATGAGTCTGAAGAGCAGCCAGCGGAGCAGCCAGAAGGTCACGCGATCGTGCTCTCTGACCCCTCGAGACCCCCTGAGCAACGTCAGTGGAGCAACGAGGATACAGAGGAACCCGGTCTCTAGCAGCAGGTTGTCCCTGTACAGCATCACACAGGAGGCGTAAAAAGAAACAATGGGGGTGAAAAATCAAGAAGAGAGAAAGAGAAAAGAGAGAGGATGAGGGCCCAGCACTGTCATTTAGTTTGTTGTTAACACTGTTGCACAGCAGCAGAGACAAACATGGCTATGATGACACAAACAGTGGGCTGAGGATGGCATAAATCCATCAGCAAACTGCCAAACCTCTTCATAGTACCAGTGTGCTAATTAAAAAAAATCATTCAGAGGGTCTACCAATCTTCTTGCCCTGTCATATTATCCATAGCACTCACCACTGGAAGTAGAGGAAAACCTGTCCCACCTGAAACAGACACAGAGGGCATGTGAGAGTTGGGACACTGCGATAGTAACTGGAGCTACCGGGGCCCGGAAACTGCGCAAATCCAATACTGCTGTCTCACCTGGTACAAGGACAGGTAAAACGCCCAGAGGCAGAAAAACACAACGCTGTCTCGGAGAGCCTCCAGCAGCGTGGCGGCGAGGCTCAGCGCGGCCCCGGCCAGGCACAGCAGCTCCATGGCGGTGTGCGTGTCCAGGCCGAGCCGAGGTCCCAGCCACAGCAGGGTGGGCGAGGACAGCAGCTGCTCCCACAGAGGCTTACCGCTGTACCGCAGCTGCCAGCGCGCAGGCAGCAGCCCATCATTGCCGTACAGACCTAGAAGTGGTACACATGCAAAGAAAGCATTAAAAATATATATATATAAATTTCTGTATTGCACACTGCAGTCAGACTGTTCAATCAGACCTGTTAAACAGACAGTTGGGGCAAGTGTGCAGTTCTAAATGAATAATAGGCCAAATAAGGAAATGTGCAATATTGTCATTGTCAATATTGACTTTGTTTTAATGGCTTGGCAGGGCATGGCTTTTCTTACAGTGATTTTATAGTGTTTTTTTGATATATGATATTATGTTTTTGCTTTATCTTGTGCATCCAATGTGCTTTGAATTATGTCTATAAAATACTGCTGACAAGCAGTGTAAAACTGTGAGCTTGAATTTTAAAAAAAAGTCAAAGTATATGCACATAAAACCTCCTTGACATGCACACGTTTTCAGTAATGCATTTCTGCAAGACTATCACCAGGATCATTGCCTGCCTCCCCAACTTAGACACACCAATTGGAAGTCTCATACTGTAACATCAGCTTGACTAACTAACTTGAGGAAACGTGTTCTGCTGGGTTTACTAAAATAAAGCTCACTCAAGTGGTCAAATATTAGCTGTTGAAGGTTTCTGGGCTGCTGTTACTCATAAGGGCGAAGGGTAAAGATCAGTAACTCTCTATTCAGGTGGTTGCATCTCCCTCTCTGCAGTAACGTATGTTGGCAAGCAGCAACAGGTCAACTCCTGTCTCTGCATCCCGCAGAAACTTCCAGACACTTCGCAGCACAACAAAAGGCGGACGCGAACAGGCAGACGAAGCGCCAAGTTACATGCTAACAGGCTAACACAAGCTAGTAGCTCTCTGACAGGCAGGAGACATGTCGAATCTCACCTGGCATCTGCAAGTAGAGGGAAACAAAGGCACACATGTAGATGACCGCCATGCACCAGAGGAACATGCGCCGTGGCAGGATGATGTGCCCCATGTCTGCGGACAGGAACAGTTGCTGCTCTCGCTGGAGACTCGCCGCTACCGGGACAACGACGTTTGTAGGGGGGACGGGAAGTAGGAAACAGGATTTCACATAACACCGGGAGACACGTAGCGACTTGGGTTGGGATTGTTGACAGTCATGAATTATGGTAAATGTGGCCGAACGGCCTCTGGATGTCGCTGCAACTTATTTGTATTGATGCTGCATTCACGTCATATGGGAAAAACCGTGGGACTGCCTTGACCGTTAAAGGCAACGGCTTGTTCACTTGTTTTCGTTTGAATTTACCAATTACGCCAGGACCAAAGTTTTCTGTAGCCTTTGGTTGCTCCTGATCAGCTTTTACACGTTTAACACACGAGTGACACACCTGCATTTTTTTTTACAGCTGACATGCGATGAAAATCATTAATTTTGTGAAATGAATGTAAAGTTTTTATACATTCTGTTGTACGATTTCAGGTGGTTGAAAATATGTATCTGTTGTCTTTCCCATGTGAATTGAATGCAGCACGATCACTAAACCTTGGGAGAAAATGATGACCACATACTGTGCGACAAGAAGCGGCTAGTCAAAAGCTGAGAAATGAATAAAACATACACATCAGACAGACATATCAGACATTCAAAAGTTTGATTTCGCTGTCACTCAGAAACAGACAAATCCATGTCCAGCACTTACCCTACCGCGCAGGCGCCACTCCCCACAACGCACGTGATGTGCGCGTGCATTGCCTCGACGTGACAGTGCCAAATTTTAGAATACATCTGAATGATTTGCTCATTTGCACTACTAATCCATGTTGCTTACAGCTGTGTAGTGCGTAAATTATAATGGTTTTTCCACATTTAGTTTTTCTTCAATAAAACAATGAAAAAAATCCCAATAAATAATCACTCTCAAGACAATTTACATTAGTCGGAGCACAAGTTGGAAAATGAATTGGAACGGAATTGCAGCTTAGACCATTAGCCAGGCTGACTCATGCACCTGTGTTAATATAATTCAAAATCAATGTAGATTGTTTGAGGTCCCCGTGATTATTTAATAAAGTAAATAAACACAAACCTATACCTAAAAGTAAGAAAAACAAACAGGTGCATCTTGGTTTTACTGGGTTTATTGTGCAAGACTTACCAGGCAACCATACAGAATCATGGCAATAAAAGTGGGTCTTCATGCTGCTAGTCAGAAAGCAACAGGGTCTATATGTACATTCAAGTTTTATAGACAAATATAGGAAACTGATCACAAACTGGTATAATGGATCAGAGTACCACTACTCCTCTGACACAATATGAGTCAAAACATCAGGATGTCATTGCACATGCAAAATGAGCAGTAAGTTCACCAATATAATTTCATAATGTTACAAAAATACTAAAATATGATTTTAGAGAACATTTACACAAATAAGTTTTCTTGTGGCACCTACACTAGGAGATGTCTTTTTTGTTTTCCAGCATTGGACATGAATGTTGGAGGTGGACAGATCAGTAGTACGCAGCAGGACTATCATTCAAAACATGAGCGCCAAAGCAGCAGTGCTGGAGCTTGGCAAAGGGAAGTGAAGCTCGACACCGATCTATGGCTCCCCTTCGTGTTTTCACCCTTCTGTTTGAAGTTAGAAAACGAACTGATCCTAAAAATGCAAGTGGAGCATCAACCTGTCAGTTGCTACTATACAGAGGGGTTGGATGGACAGTTAAGATCTGCAAGGGTTTTCATTCAGTCAAAATTATACCAGCTGAAAGACATTATCCTATGAAATATCCCCGGTGCAAGACCCAAAAAGGCAACATTACATGGCTGAGACTGCATGCCTGTTCCACTTATACTCATCCGACACTCATCCGCTCATTCCAGACACAAGTGAATAAAAGGCATACACATTATGCCATTTTGGTGTTACCATTTTAAAGATAATGACAATTAAAAAAAAATCCTTTCTACAAGTTATCAATTGTCAAGTACAGTAATTGGACTGCGCTGTAATGGCTAGTTCCTCCTTGAAATAAAATTTGCACATCATGTCTGTTATCTTTTCTTATGTGTCATGTTTAATATAGATACATGTAAATTAATCACTCCCAAAGCTAGAAACAAAACTGTAATCTGTGATTGTGTGTCATTATTAATACTTTCTGGAGCAGTTCCATTGACAACCTATAGGACACTTATTTTGGCTTTGAGGAACACTATGAGCGTCCAGGTCGATTACCCATCAACACAGGTAAATGTTCTGATTTAGAACTGCTACTTTTAATATAAATTCAATCTCATTTGGGTTGTATTCAAACAAATATTCTCAACCACCAATTTCCTATCAAAAAAAAATATAGCAAGATGGCATCACTGATTTGTCTTAGTTTGTTTGGATTCTAGCTTTATGAATTCCATTTTAGGGTGGATTTGCATTTTAAAGAACTGCGCAAGCCACAGTGAAACAGACATACTTGAATACTTGACTGACATTCATTGTCTGGCCACTCTAAAATGAACAGATGGGCCTTTGAGCTATAAAAGATACTCTAAAAAAGCACCTAAAATGAGGGAATATCTAATCAGATTTAAATAATTTCTAATGGCGTATCGTTGTGTCCCTTTTAGCACGGCTATTTAGTGACTCCTGTGGTCTGTGGATGGACAGAGATTGGTCATAGCTGCCTAAAGTGTCACCAGTGGAATGAAACACGGCCCACAGACAAAGGGATGGCAACAGAGCTTTGGGTGACCCCCGTATGGACGGCTGTAATACATAAGTTTGATGGAGAGGAGTCATTTGGCTGTTACGGTGCCAACCAAAAAGCACTGTAATACTCTCAGATGACCAAATTCCCACACTGCCATGTCAGTAACTCCTGCAGAAATGCTCTTATAACATAGAAAATCAAACACAAAGAGACACATCCTGTTCTCCTAAACTACTATAGACTGTGTGTGTACTTGTTCTGAATTACTTGTGTCCTGTAAGGCAGACATAAATCACTCATACTTGGACGGCTTAGACTCAGTGTGTTTATACAGAATGTGTGTCCTTGTAGGCAGATTGAGAATTTGTGTGTCAGTTTCACGTAGTCCCATCTGTTCCGCTACTGCAGGTCTGTCCGCCGATCGTCAGAGGGGGTGTGGCCTCCTGGTCCGTATCCCTGATGAAGATGACGGCATCACCGCTCACATTAATGAGACACTGAGCCTGGAGGAGGAACCAAGACAGAAGATAAACCACAAGGAGAAACGACAATGTCAGATCTGAGGAAGCCTGATAACTTAAAATGTATAAATGGACCACAACAGGTAAATACTGAGAGTTTTAACTTTCTACCAAAGTGAAAGTAACATAACATGTATAACTTGAATGTGAAACTGAATGTGTGTGTACCTGGTTCTTGTTGGGATTTTCCATGAACACGCATTCCTTCATGCTATAGGAAACCACTGCATTGCCACCCAGAGCTGCTACATGGGCTCGAACCATTGCGAACACCTCTGCTATGAACGAATGGAGGAAACCGCTCACACCACCCTCCTGCAGAAGGCAAACAAACACATGTTCCATGTTCATAAGTATGTCTGCACTAGGGTTGTTCGATGTCCCATCGTTTACACATCGTCCAATCAAAAATCTGATGGCCGATGACACTGGGCAGGGGGAGGGGCTGTCTGGAGTGGTCCTGTTTCATTAATGCAAGTTTCATTCTCTATTTGCTTTGCATTTTGCGGAAAACATCATTGTCACAAACATTTTTCACCTACAGCTGCGCTCAAAAACAGGCTGAACTAGTCTCCCATACTTTTTACTGACTTAAAACAAAAAAGTGAGGAGAATGTGTCCGTTGACAGCTGAGCATTGTTCTCAACACCGTTTATTCAACTTTTCTGTTGTTTTTGCTAATGGCTACATTGCGAAATATTGCTTTTAAAATACTATATTGATGGAAAAAAACAGCAGCACAACCCTTGTCTACAACTTGCATGAGATGACTATGCCTATGTGTGTGGTGTTTTTGCACTCATACTGCTCCTACCTCCCGTAGTGACGTCGTCTCTCTGATAAAGAACATGTTGATGATCCCGAGGTATTTAACGATGCGCGTCCCGGGGAGGAAGGAGAGCGGCGTCATCTTCACCACGGTGACAGAGCTGCTCCCAAACGAGCGGTTGGAGCGCAGCGAGCGGGAACGACCCTCGGGCAGCGGACTGCAGCGCTCCGAAGACGAGACTGCAGTTGCAGACAGAGCAGGGAGGAGGTCCAAAAGAGGGAGGATGAAAAAAAAGAAAGGAAGGAAAGGGACGGAAAAAAAGACGAGAGGGAATGGAGATACCAGAAAACATTCAAAAATAGTAAAAATTAAAGCAGATATGAACTGTGAAGCAGGAAGAAATGTGCAATGTGTGGAATGCAATCCTGTGAGCGTGTGTAGAGCAGGAGTCACAAGTGTGAGTCTGTGTGTGTGCAATTGTCTGTGTGTGTATGCAATTGTCTCTGTGTATTAGATACACTTGTGAATTTACGTGCAATAGTATGGCGGCGTGGTGGCAAGACAATCACTTGAAAAGCGTGCGCTGCCATGCATGTCATGCAGTCGAGGCGAACAGACAAAGACAGTTACACAGTGTCTGCAGACAGACAGACAGACCTGGGCACAGCTGTGTGTGTTTACGTGTGTGAATACAGTAGGCTATTTGCCGTGTGGTGAAGTGCATGAGGAAATATTTCTATTGTTTACTTCTGTGAGAGAGAGAGGCTTGAGAAATGGAAAACGGACAGAGACAGCTGTGAGCTGAGCTGGGCACATGTACACGAGCGAGAGTGTGAAAGATGTTCCATCTCCTACTGCAAGGTTGTCAGATGCTGCTTGCGTCCATCAAACCAGGATTAGATTGCAGTTCACTTACTGTACAGCGGGACGGGAATATTGCCAGATCTTGCAGAATAGCATCCCTCCCCCCCGCCGTGATCTTTACTGAGCTGTACGATTTCAGCGTTGTGGGATTCAGATGTGAAATGTTTTAGCATTTGTATAGCCCTCTAAGAGCTGGGTAGGTAACAGGAATATGGTCTCTCTCTAATGTTGAGTTTACGGTGTGAAAAGAATATCACAGGGGAGCTGAGGGAGGTCAAGGGTTGCCTAGGGGTTCACTCTATTTCAAATCCTACTCCACATAACACAATCTAGGTAAGGTACACCCGCTAAAGCAAAGGCAGAGAAAAATTGAAGGTGTTCCTCCAGCAATTGTCACCACATTGCTGCGGTCCATCCAGCCCTTGAAGATCTACACAAGTGCCTAGGGGAAAGAGGTTGGACATTGAGCAGGACAATCACTTCCTTCTACCTTGTCCGTCATCACGGTCACCAGGGCTACAGGGATTTCAGAGCCAAGCTGTTGATTGTGGATCCCTCTGAGGGGCGGGGCTTCAACTTTCACACTCTAGCCAATAAGCTGGTGCTTGATTTACGATGCTCCGCCCCCCAGCGGCATGCATGGAGGGGTGTGTGAGTGTATGCGAGCGTGTGTGTGTGTCTGTGTGTTTGTGTGTGTGTGTGTGTTTGTTTATGAAACTGTGTTCTGTATTTGTGGGTATGATCACCAGAGTGTGCTAGAGACCGTGTCCTCCTACTTGTCTTAACTGATCCGCGTCTTATGGTGTGAGCTTTCAGCCTAAGCAGCTCTAGCCAGGTGCTGCATCTGTCTGCAAAGGAACCGTAATCAACGGAGGGAGCTGGAGAGAACACACACACGCACGCACGCACGCACGCACGCACACACACAGAACACCAACAGATACACACAGCACACGCACACACAGACACACACATACATACATACACACATACATACACACATACAGACGCAATACCAACAACAACAACAAAGAAAAGAAAAAAACACAGGACAAAAAAAAAACGAACAAAAGAAGAACAGAAAAGAACAAAAGTGGATGAGGTCTGGGAGCGGTGCAGGATAACTCTGTCCGAGACAAAAGGATGAGAAATCAAAACAGGGCAGTGTAGTAGTCATGGTAGCAGGGAGGTGGGGCAGGGGGGATGATAGACGAGGAGGAAGGCTTACCTCTGGACGAGATGTTGGCACTCTCTGGGAGACCTGTGAACACACACAAATCATAATCTACCTGTGCACTTGACAGAAAGCAAGTAGAGTCAACCACGCACGTCTTACACAATTATCATCTTATGTCCAAATTCAAATGTTCTATATATCAAAATGCTTCCATCTATTAGTCCGTAGTTGCTAGGGTGTTCTGGTTACTATGTCCAGGTACTGAGTAATGTGGAAGGACAGCCATGATGCTTTAACCTATCCATTCCCACCACATCAGTAGCAAGAGTCTTCTTACACCTTACGAACACGTCTTATCTAGGCAACATCACACTGTCATCTAAATTCACGGCACAAACATAACACACTGGGCTAGGGGACATCACTGTTTATTTACCTGCTGTAGGTACCATAATCAGCTGATTTTGGAAGATTTTTGCAGCCGGGGTGAGTAAAGAGACTGTACCTGAAGTGTTGGAGGAGACGTGGAGGAGACGGGCACTGCCTGTTAGTGAAGGAGGGCAGATGAGGATGTGAGGGAGCAACGGTTAAAAGTTAAAAGGCTACCTGAGATTTTGGCTGACGGCTGACTGTTGGCGGACGACGAGTCTGCGCACAGCTCCAAGGGAAACTGCAGCTGGTCTTCGGTCTCACTGCCTCCTGAAAGACACACACAAGCAGGTTAGTGCTTCAGCCTCGTTTCATACTCACACCACAATAGAAGTGATGTGTACCAAACAGACCTTTGATGATGGCCTTGTCTCCTGGCCTCTCCTGAGTCTGGTCCTTGTCAAAACTCATGGCAACTGCTGTCACTGCGACCTGGGACGGAGGGAGGGAGGGAGAGATACAGCAGAGGGTGGAAAAAGGTGAGAAAAACTGAAGAGTCGTGGCTATTATCTTATGTTTGTTATATAATTTCACTAATCAGAGGTGCAGCCAGGCAGTGTTCATAATGACCATCACCTGTATGAGTTCTTCCTCTGGCACTGCTACAGTGAAGTTGAGATGACAAAGACAGCAGGGGATCATAGAGCGCAGCTTGAAGTACAAACTCTGTAACATACAAATTGAATTGCAACACTTGTAAGTTCTGAACAGATTCAAAACACCACTAGTAGGAGTCCTGTGGCAAATAGTACAAAGCTCTCTTTATTCACCGTGCCCATTACAAAAGAATGTTTCTTCAGCATTTTGCTAAAATACTTTAGGCGTTGCTTACCTTTAGCAGATTCTCACAGAGGTCAGTGAAGATCTTGTTCAGGCCTTGATTAGTGAGATTGGCATTACTCAACCTAAAGACCCTCACTGATGTAAACATCTGGAAGACAGCGACAGAAAGAAGAGGGAAATTAACAAAGAAAATGACAAAGAATTAAGGTTTTTTTGAGGTAATGATGAGAGCATAAGAGAGTGACCTGTAGTCCTGAAGTCCAGTTGTAAATCCCAGGCATGATCTCTGTGTTACAGCTGTAGAAGCCTGGGGACACAAAAGTGGAAATGGAAACAGGGAGGGAGAGAGACAGTGGGATAGAGGGATAACAGCATTTATTAGAGCGCTGACCTGATCAGGAGATAACTGACTAAGCATGTGCAGTGAGTAATGATGTACTATAGATACTGTGGAGCAGGCCATTTCCAAACAGAGGGTGGCATGTACCTGCAGGGGTGGGGGCATCTGTGAGGAGAGAGTGGATGTCCTCCACAGCATCTGTGTCATCAATCTAGAGGAAGTAAAGCAAACAAAATATTTAACAGTGTTACACACGTCTGTGCTATGAGTGACATATTTATTTGTATACATACACACCTCCAGGACGAAGGCGTCCTTCTTGCCATGGGAGAGGTCCAGTTCTGAAAGCTCGTCTGAACTCTCCGAGTGGGAGCGGAAAAGTCTGGAACGTTGCCTGGACTCGGGGATCGGAGAACCCACTGCTTCCTCTGTCAGCTCCTGCAAACAAGGCACACCGTCGTAGACTGGATATCACAGAGGATGGATGTCACAGAGAACACCAGACCACCAAAACAGCCCCCAGCTGCATCCCACATCTGTCCAGCTAGTAGAATGACTATGTTAATAACACACCACATGCTCACACTCACAAGTTCCCCATCAGCCGTACCACTAGACACACATGGCTATTGTTAATTTGAGTATGGATCTGAAAGAGTAAGGAGTGGCGGAAACACACACCACAAAAACATACACGGGTGAGTGTGAAATGGGGAGGGTAGATGGTCATATTACAAATATTATGACACAGATACGAAAGGCTTCGATTTATGAGTCTAGAGTGGGTTGCTTTCAAGAGGTGACTCTGGGTTACGCTCATTGCCCTGCTCCCCAACATCCCCAATAAAGAGCTGTTATACAGAGTATAGCTGGTATAGAATTGTGATTAATAGAGTGAAATATTTGTCATGCTTTGCTGCGTCTCACAGCTGAAAGTTGACATGCTCAGTACCATGTTTATGCCGTGGAATACCTCGGGGTCCAGGGCAAATAATTTCTTTAATGACCAGGGAGAGACAAGAGGAATAAGTTCATCATGATGCACAGAGAACAGATCATATATATACATGCCTTTAACACGGGAACAGCCAAGAGTCCATCATCCCCTGACAAACCCCAACAGGTCACTGTTCCCCTCATTTTTATTGCACAGATTTAACACAACCTTGTGTTTAAGGTTTTTCCCCCTCCTGAAATGCTGAGTAATACCATTATTTAAGGAAAAGCCATGGACTGTGGGCCCAGCGGAGTTGTATAACATCCCAAATGACACCTTGGCTGTTCTAGTGTGTAAATAAAATACTACACAGACCTACTTAGCAATGAAAATCTGGTATAATGAGGGGCAGTGTGCAGACTGAATGACAGAACCTGCCTTTCACAGATTCAGTTACTGGTTATACTTGTGCTGTGCGTGTGTGTCTCACCGGTGGGTTTATTTGATAGAGCTCTTTGTTCTTGGCTATGGTGTCGTTGATCCTTTTCTGGATGGCCAACATGTGGTGCTCATTGCTCAGGTCACCGGGAGTTTTCCCCGCGATCTGGATCCCCCCTGGTGCAGGCAAGGCCGTCAGATACACTCCTGTGGCAGACTGAACACACACACACACACACACAGTTTAGGGACGTGTCGCCACAAACTTTGACTTCCCACACTCACACAAACAGAATGTTAACTTACAGCCAGACCGAGCAGCATGTTCTCGCCAACACTGATCTGTATGCGTAGGCCAAACAGAGCGTTCATGCTCCGCAGCTTCAGTTTGTTCATCAGCTGAGTGTGCAGCTCGTATTCCATGAAAGGCAGCAGGTTGGAGATGGCCGTCGCATTCACCTCTCCCTGGGCCTTCTTCTTCAGACGACACAGTCTGCAAGACGGTAAACATTTGCATTAATGCTCTTTGACCACAGGCATATATTAGGGTTTCAGCCCAAAATGCAAAATATCTATTTTGAGAAAAATTTTTAATGTTACCCGACGTTCATTGTTCAATATTTCAAAAATAAAACTACTACTATTAAATTACTATTTTGTGAGCAAAGGGCTCAAGATAGCTAACAATGTCAATAATATTCAATAGTGAGTTTCACTTAAACGTCAGTAATCATGTTGTAGGGGTAGGTGCCACGTTTTTCAAATGGGTAGAATCAGTATAATGTGTGATGACACTATACAATGAAACCATGCTAATCACATAAAAAATAAAAAGCATTCCGTGTTTCACTGACACGTGTCTTACCTGGCCTGGATAAGGCAGCCCTTCCCTGTGACAGCTGCTTCTGGTGGCAGGTCAATAGTTGTGAACAGCACATCAGGAACCTTGAAAAATCAATCCACACTTTATTGGCCTGAGTGCATTTGTAAACAGGACAACCCAAGATGTACTGAACAGTAAGAGTGTTTGATGCAAGATAACAAGAATATGTGTTTGAGACCTTCTGCCGTCTACAGTGGTAACAGTATGTGAGCTGGGCAGGGAATGGCATGTTGAGCTCATCATAGGGGATGTGACAGAAGCCGCAGCTAGGGGGAGACGGATCCTCAAACCTGGGGAACAACACACATGGTCTAGCATCAGCCTCCACAGCTCATCAGCAGCAGCACTGACAACCTCCTACCTATCCAGGATTTAAATTACATTTCTGAATCAAACATTACATTCATTTTACACACACAAAGCACAAAAACAACCTGTGGTCACTGCTTCCGATGTCTAGACAGCCTTCACGCATGTATCGAGGATTCAGGATGGCTGCTGTGCCTGACGCTGACAGGATGCACACCTCCTCGCTAGAGAGATAAAGAGAGAAAGGGAAGAGGATGAGAGAGGGAGATGGAGAGCAACCTTGTGTGTTTACGCAAAGTCAAATTTATTGATATGGCACTTTTGGCAAAGCGATTAAAAAAAAAAAAGAGTACCAAGGACAAAAATACAGATCAAATCAAGAAAAGAAAAATGTCAGATTGTAAGATATAAGGCCAGAGCTTTTGTGTGTGTGTGTGTGTGTGTGTGTGTGTGTGTGTGTGTGTACACACATACCAGATGCTGGTGCTCTCGCTGTATCCCACCACAGCATGGCAACCGAGGGCTTTGGCATGAGATTTGATCTCCTGACGAATCTCCTCCCACCATGCATCCCGAGTCTCTGGCTCATCTGCAAAACACAAAATACAGAGTCAAACACACTCTCATAGAGAATTTCCAATTGACTGAATTATCTATCAAACCTCACTGAATAATACAGGCTAACTAAGGAGCTAACACTAAACCTAACTACTATTGTCAGCCTAGATAGATGTACTATAAACTGACACAGGATAATTGTCCTAACTAGTTCTTAAGATATTTAAGTATAAGCCCATTTACAGAAAAACTGACAGACTAATCAACTAATCTGGCTGCCTTGACTTACCAGGAAATAAAGAGACAGAGCAAACAGTACAGTGTTTTGTTTTTGCTGATGATTCATATGGGTTCAATGGTGCATCAAAGCAAGCCAAAACCACTTAACCAACTATCAGTTTGTAAAACAATGTGACAATGAAAATGACATTGATTTATGAGGATTTATGAGGATGATGATGAAGGCAAAGTCAGAGGTTAGGTTAGTTTTGTGTCTGCATCGTTCTCATTGGCACTCCTTAAGTGCACATTATCTCAGACCCAAATTGATGGTCTCTCTTCTCCATGTCTCCTTCCCTTCAGCCACAGTGACGGACAGGGGACAAGCAAGCAGAGTGAGGAGTAAACACCAGCCACCAGCCCAATGTGGGTCAATTTTGGCTGTGACTGGTAAGTTTGTCTACTTGACCAGCCTCTTTGGTAGGCAACAAAACCAGCATTTGGTGGTCCGACTCTATTCTGAAAATCTAGTTGGCTGGTGAGTTTTGGGATGTAAAAGCCACTGTGGCTGGTGTGCAAAAAAAAGTTAGTTTCCTGCCCTGGTGACGAGGTGAAGAGACAAGGAACTAAGATGCCATTTTCACTTTATTGGGATTGAGCCTTCATCATACTCATGGACAATCTATGAAGGCTAAACCATGGGTGTGTTTCAATAGTCTCATGAGGCTTTGTTCCAAATACCACCTCTGCTTCATTTACACTGTTCAGAAGAGCCTGGATGAGTGAAATCCTCACAGTGGGGAGGGATAAATTTCACTCATTCGGTAGTTCTGGATCACCGAGTAAAGAAGACGAGAAGGAAGCTACATTAGAGTATTGAGCTGCACCCCATGACTCCCTGGGAAGGCCACATGCTGACAGAGCCCCAGAAACAGAGAGACACTAGGCTGCTTAGTGAGAGAGGGGAAGAAAAGAATGGGAGATAAAGGGAGATCAACTGAGGAGATGAGTAAAGAAATGGTTGATGGTCAGGCGTATTAGACCAACAAGTGGGTTCCTTTTGAACAGAAGCAGCATGTCACACAGGCACAGGCACACCAACGTGCACGCTCATGGGCAGAGAAGGGCCATATTCATTCACCACAGAGTCCACAGAGCCTCGTCTAGTTTTGAAGTTAGACAGCACCACTACAACCCCCCCCCCCCCCCCCCCCTTTCCATATCATACCTCCTCCATCCCCCAGACTCACCTCTTTCCTTCCATCCCCCTCATACATCCCAGATCCATTCTCGATTCTCTTAAACGGCCACCATCACCCCGTCTGATCATCCTCCCTTCCTTCCTTCCATCCATCCCTCTTTCTCTCTTTCTCTCAGTATGAATACGGCCCAGTGAGTTAGGGATGCACATGCCCGGTCAGTGGCTCTTTGTCACGGAGTAAAACCTCCTAAACCTCCTCTGGTCTAGACAGGTTTGACCACGATGCTGATTGAGGAAGCGTTAGAACAGCGCTGAGCCAACGTTAGGGGGGAGCTGCAGCTCTTCTGTGCAGCAGGAGGAGCTGGGTGGGGGTATAGGGTCTAGCCAGGCAGGATGGGGTTGGGGTTGGGGGGGGGGGGGTAACACAGCGCATGCTCAACTCAGCTCAGCACACACTCACACAGATTAGAGAAAGGAGAATGGCAGCTCACTGAATTAATCAGTTTTCATCCAGAAACTAGCAGACCAATATCGAATTTCTTTGCAGGTGTACAGCTAGGCTAGTTGTAATATTAGCTTTGGATGCACAGCAGGAGGACAACTGTTTGACAGAGAACAGCCTTTTTTCAGTCCTCCTCCACTTCACTGAGCTGCCATCACTCCTGTGGGTGAGAGCAGTAAAAGGGGGGAAATACCTGCAGTGACACTATTCCAGTCTAGCAGTTTGTATGAGCGCGTGTTACCCAAGGCTGGGCCAGAACACACCGTTAGTACAGAAAAAGAGAGAAAGAGAAAAGAAGAAGAGACAATCTAACAAACGAGCACAACACAACAACAGCACTCCACAGTCACTATGCAAGGACAGACTAAATTCAGGCCTACTAAAGCAATCTCAAAGAAAAAGACTGATGAGGAAAAGAGGAGAAAAGAGATGAGAATAAGATACAGGCCTAGCCCTCATTTAGAAAGACTGAAGGAGAAGAGAAGCTATATAAGGGGGCAAAGGAGCATGCAGTAGCGCTCTATCTCTACCATACACTCTGAGCTTAGTGTTGCTCTATAGCTGACACAATCAAGGCACAGCAACAACGAACGGGGCTCTTCTCAGAATGGTTTGCGAGCCAAACGTGCAATTTGGATCAGGGAGTGAAGACTGTGCAAAAGACCACAGTTTAGACAGGAAGACTATAGTTTTTGTAGATTTTTAGTAGAATAACATCCGAGTAGCTGATTTATATGCCGCTGTTCACATCTGAAAAGAACCCTGCTTATCCTAACCCAGCCCACATCCATCAGCACTCCCCCCTTCCCTAAATTCTCAGACATTCTCAAAGACCATTAAACCCGGGAATGGGCAAAATTACTGAAGCTGCTGAGCGGACTCAGATAGGAGTCCAACAGCTTCAACTAGCAAACGCTACAGGTCTAAGTCCAATATATAACTCTTATGCAAGATACTTGAACATATGTCCCATTGCCATCAATGCAAGTCTTACTGAAAAGTCTGCATAATACACAAACATCAGGATTTGGACACAGGGATGAGGAGCCTACTTGACAATCAAGGCAGCAGAGCACATGTAAGACACCACATTTGGCAGGACCTCGCCACAGTGCCACCTGCAGCCAACAATACCACACAGCAGAAGCAGCAGCACACCAGAGCCATGCATCACTACTGCACCTCACCTCCAGGGGGCAGCACCATAGTACACAATAACACAGCACACACACACACACAGCCATCACACAACTGGCACATACACCACACCACACAACTGGTACATACACAATACAAAAAGCCAGTCAGTCAAACCACATGAGGTGAAAGTTGCCCCTATCCATAAAACAATATTTGACAGAAGGTGAGGTTAGCCTACCGCAACATTTTTTCCATTAAAATGAGAAAATTTCAGATGGAGCCTATGAACGCAACCAGGAACAGCTTTCACCTGCTTTGGAACCAGTAATTCGTACAAAAACTTCAAGAGGTCTCTCAACATAATCTCTCAGGACAATGAAAGTTTCAGACTGGGACCATATGAAGGCAAACTGTTCAACATAAGTGGTTAATGGGCAGCATTTACTGACAGCCAGTTGCAACAAGACTGGACACTCACACCACAGAGATCAATGGAAGAGCTCGTTCATATTGTTTAACAGGACAATGGACCAGACACATAAGGACGTGGTGCGTATGTATGCGTACAACTCACCGGGGTTGTGTATACGGTCCAGCAGTTTGACAGAGCGAGCGCTGACCACCCCACCGACATGAACCAGGAAACCAGGTGGAAAACATGTCAAGGTGAAGAAGGGGAACTCCTGTAGATAGAAATAGCCACATCACTCAGAGGTCACTTTGGTGTGAACACCATGTGGATGCTTTAAATATATATTATGTATAAATAGCAGGTTTGAATGTTTGTTTTGGCTAGGGCTTGAGTTAAAATTTGTTCTTTTCAGTTATTTCTCCAAAGATACATAGATCTACTAGTAACCAAGCTTTATGATAAACAAGTTATTGGTTGAAACGATTTTTTCCAGGCCTGGAGAACAATATTTTTCAAAACCCATGACTTTTCAAGGTGGTTTTCAATGACAGTACTGACACTATAATTATAAGTGAAAACGTATAGAGAAATGGATGTAAAGGGATTTAACACACACAAAAGGTGGCTACTGTGATATTCAAATTGTTTCTCAAATAAAGGTCTCAAACTAAATGTATTTTAATCATTGATAAAAAGCATTATTTTGAATGATCAAATGTAAAAAGACAGTACTACTGAAGCATATAAGAGAGATATGCATCGTAGCAGACCTAGGTAGCATTACTGAATGGTTGCCGAGTCAGGAAAGGGCCAACATGCATCAAGGTTTGAAATGGATGGTGTAACCCCCATGCAGCCAAGGATTCCCCACTTGCTCCATTCCAGCCTACACTTATTAACGAATGCAGAGGTGCGACCTGACACAAAACTCAAGAGTATTTCATGTAGATCTGAAAGGATTGGAGCAAATGCAATGGAACATTTCTATAAAACTTGGATGTATTGCATCACTGCTTAGGTGACTGATGCAATCTTTTCAAATCTAAATAAATATATTCTTTAGGTTGGAAGCTGAAAGTGAAAGAGGAGTGTACGTCACACACCCACAGGGTCCTGGCTGAGGACCAGGATTCTGCCTTTCATGCTGCTCTCTGTCCACTAACAGGACAGCTGGTCCTCCGCCTCCAGTCAAATGATGTAATGCAAATCCATGCATTCATGGACAAGAGGAGCTGGAAATACCTGAAGTGTTTCTTGGCATCTTCCTGTTCATTCTAGGTTAAACTGATGACCACCATTAGAGAGAACCAGAGGGACTTTGTCAAAAATGATTTGTGATTTTCAACCATGCAAGTGTATGGGATGAATGACTGGCTTAAGTGGGCAGAAAGCAGGTAGGACTACCATTAGTTTCTTCCCTCTCCGGTGCCCCGGTGTGTGCAAATGAGGCTAGCTACTGATTTGACTGACAGCTCTGTCCACTCAGAGCAAGGAGGCAAGAATGAGATGATGAAGTGAGCGTGCTCATTCCCATTGTTGACACAGGAAACCAAACCAGAGTACAAGCTCAGGAGAAGAAGTCAGAAAGGAGGGAGGCGTTCGACATGAGCATCCAGAACACACACACACACACAGACGCACACACACACACAGACAGACACACAACCCTTCGAAGCTGAAGGGAACACAACTCCTAGCTTCCGCCCCCCCCTTAAGCGTCTGTGGGTCTTTGGAGTGAGGTGGGTGCCAAGCAAACAGGAAAACACGGTTACATGATCCATTGCCATGTTGCTCAACCCCGCCTCCCCCTCTCAGATCTACAAACAAAAGGGGAGGGAGGGGTTAGGAGTTGATTCAAACTGGGCTGTGGCCATCAGCTGGTGAGGGTGTCAGGGGAGAAGTGGAGAGACAGAGAATCACACAGCGGCGTGTGTTTGACTCATGGGACATACCCTGGCGTTTAACAATAACCCAGAGGAGGACGCTCCCTGAGTAGCACAAGTGGTCAAGAGGACAGAGAAAGGGAACATTATTTGCTCTTACACAGACTCACTCCCCATATAAACATTCAACACCTAGCTGTTGTAAATCAGTGAAAGTGTAAAACGTAGTCTGAGATTGAGAAGCTCTTTTTTAGTGTGTGTGTGTACGAGAGTGTGTGTGGGTGTGAGTGCTGTCGTACCCTCTGCTCTAGAGCCGTCTGCGTCTGCTGTCTGAGGAGGGTCTTCAGAGGCCCCGCCTCCTTCCCGGCGCTGCCCCCGCTGCCCATTCCTGATCACAGAAGAGAGTCTTGCTTCAGTCTCATCACTTCTAGCACACAGGTCAGTGGACTAGAGTGCCAGTCAAGCCTTCAGTTGATTCATTGTACATTACAGTGAATATTATAAATCGAGTGAGTGCAATTGCTGGAATTGTATGCAACATCTGAGACTAAGAGTAGCACATATACCTGCTCCATCTTCATCCTCAGACTAGCCTACTCTTCCAATTTTCTCCTACTCAGAAACCTAAGAACTGGGCATGCCTGACAAAAGCATCACACCACATGCTGGGGTGGGGAATCCTAAGTAGGAGGCTCAAGGTGAGTCAGTAGTGTTGCTTCTCAACGGGCACAGGGCAGTAATGCCATGCATGTTGGGTTAGTGACTAACTGGGACTCCAGTGAAGTGGAATTGGGTGGGAACAGTGCTGCTGTTGACCCATTGTGCAATTATATAATTCATATTCTACGCAGAGTCTGTTGTGACACACGTTCACTCCACAGATGCTGTAAAGCAGCTGTGAGGCGGTTATATTAGAGGCGCTCACAATGAGGAACTTGTTCAAAATGGCGGTTCTGTTACGTGAGCACACAGCAGTCCTACTATACCGGAGACTGCCAGCAGCAGGTCCTCACTGAAGGACACACTCTTTCTCAGCGTGGAAGAGCCTGTGTGGGTGGAGTAGTGAGGGGGCGGGGTGGTGGCTCTGGGGGCAGAGCCATGACCACAGCCCACTGACCCAGAACCAGGAAGGGGCAGAGAGTCTGTGGAGAGGGTGGGGGAGCTGGGGCAGAGGAAGATCCCAGGCCTGCGTCTCACTGGCTGGGGCCTCACTATCCAGCAGAAACAGATGGAGGGAGCACAGAGAAAAACAGAGATATTGAGAACGGAAAGGTAGAGCGATGAGGAAACTGGGTAGAAACACCACAACTTAGGAGGGAGAGAGGAGTGTGAAGGAGAGAGAGACACTGGAAATGAAAGAGAGGAGCAGAGAGAAATTACATACATGAGAGAGATGCAGAAAGAGAACGGGTTAACACAAATGAAAAAGTGAGTTAGAGGAGGGCGGACAGAATAGAAAAGAGAGGGAGGTGAAAAACGAGAGCGTCAAGAAAAACAAAAACAACAGAGAGAGAGGCGGGTATTGAGAGAGGGAAAATAGAGTCACAAGATCACAAGAGTGGGAACAAAGGAGGGGGAGGTTGGAGGAGTGCTGGTCCCTTTCAGAGGGGTGGGGCTCTTGTAGGCAGGTGCTGGCGTTTGTGGTTGAACTGGGTTAAAATGCTCTGATGTTGTTGTTTGAATGAGCTTACCTTTTCCACCAATCATTAACCTTAAGGGCTGCTAATGCAAGTGACTTTTAGATCAACAACAGCCCCTCATGAGACACAGTGCTTCTATCAGAGGCCACAACAGCAAAGGGCAGGGACTAATACCAAGAGACCTGGTGTGTCTTCACGCTATTAAACTTGCTGCTTATATACAGTAAATTGAATGTGATTTACTGTACTACGTCTTTTTACAGCAAGTCTACAGCAACTCTGATGAAGACACATCAGGCCACTGAGGAAATGGGGAGGATGGGACACAGCTAAATAAACATGACACATCACTTATGATATAATAACAACTTTCGAATCGACCATGAAAAAAACAAAAAAACAAATCATGTGAAAACCACAACCACAGTAGCACCACAGTGAGGTGGAGGAGAGGGAAGGGATGATGGGGGGAGGGGAGGGGAGGGGCCAAGTGTGGTCTTACCCGTCTTGGGCGTCAGACTGAGGTCAGTGTCTGATGAGGAGGACTGGCGGCTGCATGGCTTGGAGGGAGAGAAGGGGGGAGGAGAGGAGGAGGTGGTGGGGAGGGCTCTGAAAGGGGTGGGCGGGCCGGAGGACGAGGCCAGGTCCTCACTGAACACCGGCCTGCCAGGAGAACATGACACACACACACACGTCAGTCACCGCCTCACCCTCTGAACGTGTGTGTGTGTGAGTGTGGGTGGGAAGAGAATGTGAGGCGAAGTAAGGTTACATTATGTGAGAAAAGTGAATTTTGGGTGTGTGACTTGTTTGCTTTGGGTGAGGTGTGTTTGAGGTGCTACGTATGGCTGGACTGCGGAACAGAAAAGCAAGCATATGAAGCAGGAACAGATAAACACAAAGGGAAAACGCCCACATCAAAACAAAAGAAAGAAGCAACATGGCAAAACACAAAGAGGGCACAAGAAGGACAGATCCAACAAACAAACAAACACAGAGGAGGGTGAGCTGAAGCATGTGTCCCAGTAGGGTGGAGCGAAGGTCAGGTGACTGTAGGTGTCATAGCCTCTTCCTTGAGGCAAAAGCCATATCTCATACCCTTTTTGTTTGCGAGCAACCGATGAAAATGCAGAACAATGCAAAGGGGAACCTGACTGGGTGGCAGATGTCCGCACTGGACCAGTTGAAATAGTGGAGAGATTTGGGGCTGGTATCAAAGTGTGGTCTTTCTGTGAGTAAGGTGTAAGGAAGGGGCCCATTCCATAATACTTAGCGGTCTGTTTCACTTCTTCTCTCTTTACGAGATCGTTGTATCGCTACTGCATACCTGTCAACAACGTATTCACTTTCCTGCTTCCTTATGAATGTCATAGCCTGCTCCTTTCTGTTTCTGTAGCTACCTCTCTTGCTTGCTAATCTATTTCCTTTCCTGCCTCTGCGTACCGGTGAAGATGAGTGTGGGGACAGAGACAGAGAAGTTCTGGGACAGTCTCTGGGAGCTGCAGGCCGAATGCACTGGACTGTTGTGGGTGGAGCGACATCCGTGGGCCAGGGGAGACCTGGGCCAATCAGCACGTAGAGAGGAAGAGAGAGGACCAATTTGGACACACGTAGCAAGAAACGTACCAATCCAAATGTAGCGGAGCCGGAGAGGAAGAGAGAAACGCACACAGAAACACACACCACAACATTGCGACAAAGAGAAAAAGAAGACAAAAGGGGAAAAAAAGATGGCAAAGACAGGATTTTTGTTTTCACTCCCTCTCTTTGCTCCGTTATTCCATTTAAAGCCACGTGTAAGCAGCAGGAAACTCATGCATAGCTCTCAGATAAAGATCTCTGTCTCACGCAGATACAAACACCAGGGATGCAAACACATCAGGGGTCAAAAAGGTGACAAAAACTCAAAGACACATTAAAGCTCGGTGGATCCAGGAGCATGCTCCCCTGGAGAGAAATGTTTGAAGAATGACTGTTTAAAAGCCTATGTCTAGTTTCTTTGTTTTTTTTTTTAAAGAGAATATCAAAAACTAAGTCATTAGGTCAAGTTTGTGTCACTACAAAATCAATAACTTTGGTTCAGAGGACGAACAGTTATAAAACAAAGAATGAGCAGAGGAGGGTAGAAAATATGTAGGCTAATTTCATCCGTATGTAATCCTGTGAAATGTTTTTAAAACATTGTTTTGCTGTTTGTCAAGCCAGAGATAGGAAAACAATCCACACAAATCGAAATGATTTTGTTATTTTGTTAGTGTGAAATCAAGGCAAAGACACACCGCCAGAGGAAACACATTTTTCAGGGGAAACAAATTTTGGCAAAACACTGGTCTCCCCAAATTGAATTGGATAATCATTACATCCCCAGTAGTTCCGACAGTCACTACAGAATAAATGACAGAAGTGAAAGAAATAATACTAGAGTGGGGGGAGAGAGAGTGACAGAAAAAGGGGAGAAAGGAAGAAAGGGAAGGGAAAAAGACAGAGAGAGAGAGGGAGAGCAAAAACCGAGCACTTCCAGTCTATCAGCAGACATCCAATTGGTTAAGATGACTGTTCTGATTCTGACAAGATCATCTGACTCGCCATTTTTTCCCCACTCATCACTTGGTTGAATAACAGATATTATTAGAAATTATTTTCTCATCGAATTTACAAAATTCACGTGGGTGACCCATTTCAAGATCAGAACAGTGAGTATCGCCAAAAGGTGACAAGTTTGCATCCCTGATACACACAATCCCAAACACACTGACACACAGATATGCAAATACAAATCAGAGGCACACATGCACTTAACTCTGGTTACACTTACGTTAACGGAATGAAATCACAAGCTACTTCGACCACTCAACAGCCAGGGTGACAACAACAGAGCAAGATGAAGGAAAGGCTGTGAAATGCCGACCAGAACACAGATGTGCCAGATACTCACTAAGAGACGCAGCACTAGAACATGCAGAGGCAGAGCAGAAAGCCATGCAAGAGCGGTCTAAAAGAGCAGACAAGGGAGGGGGGGTTGAGGATGGCTGAGTGTGTACATGTGTGTGTCTCAGGATATGTCATGTGCTGTTAGTTTCATGATGTAATACACATGATGCAATAGACACACAAACTACAAAGGGGAATCAAAGATACTGAGACACACACAGGAGTTATTGCACAGACTAACACACGCTAGTTTTCTCCCCCCCACACGCTCTCCCTCTCATGCGCACACCCCAACATTCTCACTAATTTAGAGTCAAACACGCACATAAGAGGCAGGATCCATGCTTGTGTCGTTGGTTCATACTCACTCCTTTCCATCCTTAGAGGGGGAATTGCAGGCATTGGAAGCGGGGGCTGTGTTAGGGTGCATGTGTGTGGTGGTGTTGGGAGCGGTTCCAGAGCTGAGTTTGTCCAGTGTGCAGGCGGTACCTATGGCCCGGACCACCAGGCCCGACTCTCCCTCCAGGTCGAAACACTGCAGGTAGCCCACCACAGCGTTCCCACCCATCTCCAATACCTTCAGTCCTATCTTCCTCTGCAGCTCCCCTAAGGTGGAGAGGGGGAGGGCAAGTTAGCCAGAAAATGATAGGGAAAAACAAAATGCCACTTACTCCACAGCAGTCCCTGTCTTATCTGTGAGGTTTACTGCGAGTCGTCCTACCAGACATGAGAGAGATGAGCCTCTGCCTGGCCTCGTTGGAGGCCCGAGGGGTTCTGATACGGTCGATCCACTGGTACTCTGGATCTTCGTTTACAACGAGTTCCTCCACAAACCCGTGGACCATCGCTGCCCGGTAACACCGTGGAATGGACGTAGCTAGCATACGGAGGGGAACAAACACCACAAAAATCAAATCCCTTGACATTAAATGCAAATGCTTCTCTTTTAAGTGATCGTTCTTTGGTTAAAGGAACGCTGTCAGGACATTATGGCTCTGAATCTTGCACTGCTTACTATTTGCTGCTTGTAATTTTGGTGATCTAGGAACTGAAGCTTATTGTACTGTTGCTCTGAATAAGAGTGTCAGCTAAATGCCTAAAAAACTATTATTCTCTCTGATTAAACATAACATCACATATTCCTATCCACCATGTACTGTCGATCTGCTTTTTGCAGATAAAAATTCTAACTCATGATGCATTTGCAAACTGTAAACAAACATAGTTATGTAAGGAAAGTCAAGTCAGACTCACTGCAGAAGAACTTGACCCCACAGGAAGATTGTCTGAAGCGGTTCAAGTCATTGAAGAGGTCCACTTTGACGAGGACATTGATCTCCCCTCGGATACCTGATAGCAAGTAATACATGGAGAGACATTACAGTAAGGAACAGCAGTGTCTAGAACGTAAAGATGTGTTATGATAACGATAAGAGTTGACTCCTATACCATGGATGGTGTCATAGATGGGAAACCAGCCAGAGATTACGGAGGCAGCCTCATTGCACAGCAGCGGGTCAATGTCAATGTAAACTTTCCCTATGGCATCGTTAGCACTGTAAGTGTCGTGGTCCAACACAGTGATTTGCAATGGCTCATCCTGCAAGTCCTCATCATCAACCTAGATAGCCGGATAAGGAGAGGGAAAGAAGACCAAGGGAAGCAGAGATAAAGACAGAGTGACAGAGTGAAAGAGGGGTTAGTTCAAGGCAATAATTCGTCCACACTGTGATTCAGTAAAACAAATTACTGAAACTGCCTAGCTTCTTCGTCATTTCAAAAGCACCTCAAAAGACAGAACTCTGTTCATGACATTTTACCTCAAATTTGAACCACTCTGAGTTCCACTGTGGGTTGAGGGATTTGGGACAGACATCTGTTTTGAAAGTTGTGTTTCCAAACTTGACCTGGAATATATAAGGTGAATGTGATACATCTTTCATTTTATCATTTTGATAAATAATAATGAACCCCAATTTACATTCAATCCGAAGTTGAAATTTGATGTATGGTTTCATTAAAAAAAAAAAACCCAAGCATCATCACCTACCTCTACAAAAGCATCAGTAAGGTCACTGGCTCTGTCCATTACAGGCAAGTGGCGTCCTGCCACAATTTTGGCCTTCAACTTCCCTGGCATGATTAAATTTTAAGTTGATCTGTGAAGAAAGCAATAACAAAAATCTATCAGTTGCTTTACAGTTGACACCTACTGTATTCACTGCTATCCGTTGGTGGCATAGACTAACTCAACAGTGAATAGCTGGGGCACTTGATCACCATGGCATGACATATGTTGCTGACAGTGTGGAGACCTGTAATCCAGTGAGGAAGTCCAGGAGACATGAGAACCCCTTTCCCTGTCTGCACGTTCACTAGCTAACGAGCTAGCTAACGTAGCTGCCGTTAGCTACACGAGAATTATGAGTAAGCACATCTGCGTGTTACTCTAAATAGCTAATCGGCTCTACCTAATGAACGACTGTTAGCTAGCTAGCTTGTGAAAATGACAGGTACGATCAGGTAAGGTAGCTTATGTTAGCAACGCATGGCTAGCAAGAAAAGCTGCTTAGGTTAACTGCATTGCAGTCAAGTGTCTCTCGCCCTATACCTGATCGGCCATGTTTTATCATCCTCCTATAATACCACCAGCAATAACGTTACAACAACATTATCTTGCTGAATTCGGTGCAGTCAGTATCATGCTTACCAGTGCTACAATATCAAAGGACAGCTGTCAAACCAGCAGCAGGCTTGTTTTAGGCGGACATTGTTGACAGCCCACTCGTCTGACCTCCGCGTCTCTCCCATAACATGAGACGTTTGTCCCCAGAAGACCAGGCAGGAACGATGTTACTAAAGTTAAAAATATTCACCAAATTATATTGCAACGAAAATCTGTTACTCCTAGATAATGTTACAGATGTACGGGTAACCTTACAACTGACCTTATATTTTATTAAACATTTCTCTAGTTAGCTCGTTAGGCCAACGGCTAGCTGCTAGCTTGATAGAGCTCATGATGAATGGACTTTCAGGGGTTAGCGTATGCTGCCTTCATGTGCTCCTCGTAAATTCCTGCTTCTAATTTCGTAAGTGGCAAACACGGCTTGTCATGCAATGAAGTGCATTTGGTCTGAAATAATAACATAATAAACCATGTAACTTTGGTGGCTGTTGTTTTAAACAAAAATTTAGATATATCCCTGTTACCATCAACTGTTGACACCGCTTCCATCACACCCTGAATGTCACATTTTGACAGCTTGGATATCATATGCTGCCTTCAGTGCGCCTTGTATGGACGACCAAAATAGTCACAATTAAATAAATAAATGTGTCAGTGAAAAATAATTACATAAATAAATACAGACATACAGAAATTAATAATTGATTGATTGTTTTCCTTTAATTTAAAAATTATTAAATAATATTATTTTATAAATATTGTTTTCATAATAACATGACTATATTTAATTGTATTTTTATTTCATAAAAACTTTTTATTTTTCAAATGGCTTTTATTTTCAATTACATGATGATATTATTCAGAATTACATTTTTCAAAGTGGTTCTTTTATTTACCTTTTTCTTTTTTCATTGCTCTTTTTATTTCATAATAACACTTTTCATTTCATAATGTCACTTTTCATAATGTCTCAGTCTCTGTCAATCAAAGTGAATGGGGCAGGATCTATTTGCTAATTGGGTAATCCTTTGCAATTGATTATTTTTCCTGGCTCTGAGGCTGGTCTTGCCCCATGGGCCAAATGACGTTAAAAAAGTCATAACATTATGAGAATGAAGTGGTAATTTTGAGAAAAAAGTAAAAGTAAAAGTTTACTGTCACACTACTACTTTAGTGTGCCACTTTTGGCTTAGGAGCTTTTTGGGGGGATGAAACCTTTCTTAGCTTTCATGTGCGGACTGGGAGAAGAGCTTCATTTTTGTAGCAAAACACTGGGATCAGGTTACTGGTAATTAACACATTAAAGACTACACAACTTTTTGGGAGCCAATATATGAAAATCATCTCTGTGTCTCTGGTGCATAAATCTACCTTGTGCCCTTGCTAACGCTTTAGCATACAGTATGTTAAAGGACAACTCCAGCGTGATTTGAGTTTTTGCTAATTTTTGACATTTTACATCCCTTTAATGTTGACTGTTTTTACATGCATGTGCCACAATTAAAGATATTTTAAAATCAGTTTTGCCATACCACTCGGGCTCATTCACTCCATCACTGTGAAGGAGTGCAAAATTGCTTCAGAACGATAATATTAGGCTAAAAACTTTTACATTTTTAAAGAAGTTCCGTTCACGGTTTCATATTAGTGTTCAGGAACACTGCAAGAGCTACGACGAGACAGACTTACCATTTTCTACTTGTAAACAAATATACCGCTTCCGGGTCATTACATGTCCGATTTCTGCATTTTCCACTCCAAAATAAAACTTTAACCACTAGAACACAACAACTATAACAACTTAAATCTGGAGTCAATCGGATAAAAGTTTCGGTCGGTCGGTCGGTCGGTCGGTCGGTCGCATGCAACACATGCAATGAGTCATATTTTGAACTCAAACATATTGGGAGAGTCGTACACTTTTATTTTAACACTATACGTTCTTCAAACACAAAATATTTTATGCTTTAGTACAATAGCCTCTTACTGTAATGTCTGACAAGGTTGGAGAACACTTTGGGAGGGACCGTGCCTCCATGCAGAACATTTCAAGATCCTTGATATTCTTAGGTTTGTGCTTGTGGACTGCCCTCTTCAATTCAGAACGTAGATTTTTACTAGGGTTCTGGAGACAAGATGGCCATTGCAAAACGTCAATTTTGTGTTCCCGCGACCATTTCTGTGATGATTTTGATGTATGTTTGGGGTTGTTGTCTGGTTGAAAGGTCCTTCCACGGCCAAGTCTCAACCTCCCGGCAGAGGCAACCAGGTTTTGGGCTAAAATATCCTGATACTTAGTGGAATTCATTATGCCATCGATCTTAACAAGATCTGGACCACTAGCAGTAAAACAGCCCCAAAGCATCAAAGATCCTCCACCATATTTCACCGTGGGCATCCACGATGCTTGGCAAAGTTCAGGCGCTTCAGTTTATGAGTTGCACCCAGTAAGGGCTTCTTTCCTGTAACCCTTCCAAAGAGCTTATTGACATGGAGGAGGCATCTAACTATTGATTTTGACACTTGATAACCTCAGCATTCCACTCAACTGTGCAGCTATGAAACTGTGATCCTTGGGTTCCTCTTTGCCTCCCTCACCATCTTCCTCACTGTTCATGGGGACAATATGCACATGCGTCCTCTTCCTGGTGAATTTGCAACTGTTCCAGATTTCTAAAACTTTTTGATTATTGCCCTGACTGTGCTTAGTGGTATGTTAGCTGTTATTTCAGAATACGTCATGTGTGTGCACACCCCGGCCTCGATAGGTAAGACTAGCTCGAATTAGCAGAAACAAGACTTCCGGTTTGGCCGTTTAGCCTTCCAAATAAAAGTGTGAGATTTTAAAATAGAAATACTGTTTTAAAGCAATTACTTTGTATTTAATTGTCAAATTCAATAAGTGAGCATCCATATTAATGTGTGATGTCATAATAATAATGAAAAGGGTTAGTGCCATTTTTAATAAACGCTGCATGTATTACACTGTGCAGGATACATACAGAGCAGAGACTAAAGTGGACATCAAACATTAAACCGATTTTCTACTGGCATGGGGGTGAGTAGATAATGACTGAATTTTCATTTTTGGGTGAACTATTCCTTTAACATTAGCAGAGTTGATGATAGATTGAGTGGTGGACTGTCTCACCGCTCCCTGAGAGATTTCTTGCCCTGTTCCACCAGCCAGTCAGTCATGTCCTCAGCTGTCAGCTCAGATGGGACCTGCTTTTGTTGCTGAAGCCTCAAAAACTGCACCATCATTTTTTTCTACAAGACAATAGAAAACATCAGATGTTCTCATGTATAATCATAGGAGACACTTTACCAGAATTTGTCAGGTGTTTTATTTTGTGCGGGCCTGAAACAAAAGTGGTTCTTACTTCATAGTAATACTACTTAGTGTACTATACTTCATACTACTACTTCATAGTACTTCCACTCCCAGCAGAGCTGTACAGTCTCTCTGTACACCGGTACATTGAACAATACCTTTGAAGGAAATGAGATAATGTCACTCAAAAGCCTCTTATGCTACATTTAATTACAGCTCAAAATCTTTACAATTTAACTGCAATAAACAATGCTCACATACCTTGATGGGTCTATAGATGACCCTTTTTCCTTCAATCCAGTCCATGGATGTTTTGTTACTGGATGACAAATCAACAGTGCAGAAACAACGACACAATAAAACCAACTACCAAACTCACAACTACAGAACATATGTAAAAGTTATCTTATTGTCACATGGAACCTACTGATATTTATTTTCAGTGGTGGGCTGCTGGGTGAGAGGGTGACAAAGACATAATTCTCCTGAAATAGAACAATACTCTGCCAGGTGGATTTGTCTGAATTAAATCATAGAGCCTGGAGCTTGTCACCTGCTGCTCTGTCCCATGGGGGAGTGTGACCATAGGTTGGTATTTTTGGTCAGTGTGTAGCTATGAACGCAAATATTCATGCCATCCCAGGAACTATGAAGAGGGAGTCATCAATCAAGATTAGGTTACATGTTTGTATGAGCGGCCATGTGTGTTAATACTCTATCCCTTCCTCACGCAGACCCATTTTGAAGGTTAAAACATTACAGGCTCCATTAGAGGAGGTGAAGGTGTTTTCTTAGTTTTTTTTTTGTTCCTAGCTGGAGTCTTGTCTGCACTTGTAAAGACAGCGATCCATCCGTTGATGCAGTCTGACCCTTCAGTCCAGTGGAATATGTGAATAATTGCAGCAGGACTGGAGGATGAGTTAGAGGAGGGAGGCGTTGATCCCAAAACGGACACAGACCAATGAAAAAGCTCATTTGCATCCTGTCTGGGGCGAGGAGGATTAACTCACCCTGACTAAAAAAAAAAAAAAAACTAAGCTGCCTTTGTTTATGCAGGAGCACTCAACATTTCATCACTCTCACAGAAATGCAACAGGTCAGAGGAGGTTGACACCATCAAGGTTGACACTCACCGCCCTTAAAAAGATGGGAATAGCTTAAGCTTTGTTTTTTACAAAAATAGGTCAAATAAAAAAAATAAACTAATATTTACTTTCTGCATCATGCCTTACAAATATCCATTGTGTCACAAATACCATGACCCAAAGGTGACTAAGTCCTAGGCATATTGAGTTTCCCTACAGTGGGATCGGTAGCTTAGAAGCAAGAGGAGGCTTGAGTGACCCAAAACTGCACTTAACCACAATTATTTACATAGAGAAGAATGGAATTGAATGATTGAATTGAAGGGTTTTGTATATAAGAGAGCTGGGGTTTGAAAAGAGAGAGAGAGACAAGGGGACGGAGTCAAAAGGGACAAAAATATCCTTCAGCTTGTCCATCATTTGCCAATATGAGTTACAGTTAACATGTTGCAGGTGAAAGTTTTGATGGAGTTTCATACTGCACCCAGCCGCCCCAGGTGGATGATCTGGCCTTCACTCAGCCGTCAAATCTGTAAATATATCAAATGTGAAAGCGTCCCATTACTTCCATCATTTAGGTCTAATTAAAGCAGTGCCCTTCAGAGTGATCACTCATTGTCCCTCGCTCCTCTTGGCTTTAATTTCAGACTACTGGATGACAGGTAAGTGACACCTCCCCCCCACCGCCCCCTCCCCACCGGGAAAGACGAGGACTGGAGCCGGACTCTGGTTTAACAATGGCTGCACTGCCTGATGGGGCGGGAGGGGGGTGAGGTGAGGGGGTGCACAGCATTGTGTGGAGGACAGACATAGCAGCAGAAAGGTTACTGAATATATAGCACCATGACATCTGCTGTGGAACAACTCTAACAGAGAGAAAGACTGATCATGCCTTTGTGTCACACACACACACACACACACACACACACACACATACAGAAATACATTGAGTGGTTGAGGAGAGTTCTCATTGGGTTAGATTCCATTACAAAAAAGTCCTATAAAATAAATTTCTGAAGAATAGGACAGCAAAACTTCATGTAGGATTATTACAGTGATATAGTGATAAAAAAAAGACCATAAAGTACGACAAGGTCACTATAAACTCACTATTAAGTACCACGGGCACACTGTAATGCAGATTATATGAATATTATAATGATTTTTCTTTCTTTTTCTGTGTTTCACTTCAGATGAAGTTGTTGTGTCCAGGATTTGGCTGCTCAGTAGGCAAGTGTTTCATTTCATTTTCCGATTGGGATCCGTCCGGTTCGTTGATAGGACTTCATCCTCTCCGGTAGAGGTGTTAATCTCATCAGTCAGTAACGAGTTGCTGAGTTAACAAACGGAGCTTTCCCGTTGAACCCGCATGACCGACCAATAATTTCTGGTGGTGGGGTTGGGCGGGTCAGTGTGTGTTGTCAAAGACGTGGAAAAAGAGAAGAGCTCTCACCGTGTCCCTATTTCACACTCACACCATCTCTATGCCTAATTGCTGGCTAGGTTCTGCTTAATTAAGGTTTATTTGGACCATATCACGCACAAACCTAAACTATTGTTAATGTTCAGAGATAAAAGTTAAGTTTTTGTGATGAGTTTTTGATGAAGACACGTTTGTTTTAGTTCTGTATCAGACCGGTCCTTATCAGGAGGTAAAGTGGAAGTAAATCCACATTTTTATGTGCGCCTCCTGGTACACAATGAAGATGAGATAATGAGATTTGTATATAAAAATTCAACAAAATAAACTCTTTGCCATTTCTTGGGCATAAGTTGTCCTATATGTCTGAATGAGCTAAAAAAGCGAAAAAATCATTTTTCATTTCAGTGTGACTTTAATGTCCTGTACTTCCATGGTTCTCGTCCACTTTTACAAACTAGAAGGCAGATCATTTTTCCACTATGGAGTGCTATATCATCTCCATTTACGATCTTTGGGGCGTTGCGCGCTCTGGCGAACCCATACCAGAGCGCGCAATGCTTGTAACATATAAAAGCCTAGTGCAGTTAAAAAGTCCAGCTGCGCAAAAAACATTTTTGGACCGCGGACTAATTCTTGGTCACAGGTTATTGTTTTATTTTTCTAACATTTGACAGCTTCCTTTTTCTCTCAAAGGTTCAACAATGGCTGATGAGTAAGTTATATGTTTTCACCATTTAAAAGTTTATTTAGCTTAATTGTTTATTTTCCTATGAATCATTTTTATCTCAGAAAATAATGTTGTCTCTTGTTTGTTTGTGTATCTCTGCTTTTCTCTGCTCCAACAAATTCCACAGTGATGTAAGTTTTCATCTGCATGGCTTACACTATTATCTAGCCTACAGACTTATTGTGAAATAAAAAATAAATATATATATAGAAATAGGCTTTATGTCAAATTGCTTACATTTGCTGTCTTTATTCCTTTCTCCTCAGCATGTCCCCAGACCAATGCCCCCTAAAGCAGAGGCCAAGGTAATGTAACCTCCTGAATTAACTATTTCTCATCAGCAACAGTTTCATTTGATGCTTAACTCTTCTTTTAGTTAGCTGTCTGCCTGCACTGATTGTCCCTCTCCACTCACCAGCCTCTCTGTGAGGAGAAGGATGTTTTAGAATCATAACTTGAATTGTTGCTTTTAAATTTAAAATTATTCAAAGCGGAATTTGTGTAAAGCTAAATGTTTTTCTATGGACTGTAGATCCACAATAGTGTTTTACATTCGAAAGTACAACCAAAATAAACCCAATTCAGGAGAAATTAAATTTGTAGTTGTAAGAAGATGACTTTGATGACTTTCTCAAAATTACTGAAGGATAAAAAAAGTTTGAATTTTATTATTTCAGCCTTGAAGAGACTGAACAAATCTCTTTCTTATTAAAACTTGAAATCAGTATCAAATGATGTTGATGTTTTCAGACCTATACCTACATCAGTGTGAATCATGCTGATGGGTTTGTGAGGGACAGATAAGACTATATTTGTTTTCATTTAACCTACATCTTGAACAGTTTTGAGGCACACAAGATTTTATATGTGTAAAGTAAACTGAGGGTTTGCAGTGCTGTTTGGTTCACTGAGTCATATGGACAGATATAATTAGACATCAATTGGGGAGTGTGACAGTCAGTGAGGCAATTCCAATAATAGCAAACAGTGACTTGTACCTTCCCATTGCAATGGAAAATATTTGAATCATTCTTTCTGTTACAAATATGGGCTATTAGAGGTAAACTAAGAAATCTGTGGATGTTTAATATGCATCAAATAATTGTATGTTGTAATTTATAACTAAAAAGTCAGCACTTAAATGTCATATTCTGTATTATTTCCAGCCCAAATGCAAGATTTCAGCCTCCCGCAAGCTCTCCTTGAAGGTAAAGACATAATTATTTGTACACGTGTAAACTAAGTAGCCTATGAACTGTACATGAAACTCTCACTATAAGAGGGCAGTTTTTCAGGAAAATTATGAGCCCTTATTATGCACCAAGGCATTCACTTCTCTCCATCTTCCCTTTAACTTGTCCAGATCCTCTTGCTCACTCGAGCAACGGAGGAGCTGGAGGCGGAGAACGCCGCAAGAGACGAGGAGAAGGTTCGCCACCTGTCCGCGAAGCTGCCGCCCCTGCAGTTTTCTGGCTTGACCATGGAAGAGCTGCAGGTGAGAGACAGACACAAGACAACCACGATCCACGCGTGATGACTTACATTCAGACAAAGTCATAAAGCATCATGTTTCTGCTTTTCTACTCTTTTCTTTTTTCAGAAAATGTGTAAGCAGCTTCATGCCAAGATCGATGTGACGGATGAGGAACGGTACGAATGCGAGGCCAAAGTCTTCAAGAACAACAAAGACGTAAGCCTTAAAACGTGCTCTTTAACACACGGCACACAGCGTTTTTAATGCAACTCGTCGAAATATTAGAACATCTGGTGAATCTAGATCTAGAAGGAAAGATTCTGTTGACAAAAAGTCACCAGTAAAGTTATTCTCGATGCCTCAGATCCACGAGCTGAAGCTGAAGGTGCAGGACCTCGGGGGGAAGTTCAAGAAGCCCGCGCTGAGGAAGGTGAGAGTGTCTGCAGATGAGATGATGAGAGCTCTGCTGGGGTCCAAACACAAGGGCTCCATGGACCTCAGGGCCAACCTGAAGTCTGTGAAGAAAGAGGACATCAAACAAGAGAAGGTATGACTTGACTTGACTTTATTAATTCATACTTGCAGTAAGGTGGACTGAAAACAGTGCAGAATTTTACATAAAAACCCCGTAAATCCTAAACATAAAAAGAGCACATTTGTGCACGTGAAACAAGGCAAAGTACAAAAAAGAAATGAAAAGATCAGCAGAATTTCATTTTAAGAAGTATATGTACAGACAAGGTTGCTAAGAATAAGTGTAGCACAGACTATATTTTAAACATGATAGTGTGGCCTCTAGGGAATTGTTCAAAAGGAGGGAAAAAATAAAAAATAAAATCCCTAAGTTACTACTTACTATGGCTACACAAGACATAGAGCTGTCCACTCTACAATAATTCAACACAATGAGTGACAGTTGTAATTGATTTTATTAACAAATACAGCCTTTGACTCCAGGAGGTGTGTTAAGTCAGCGGTTCTCAACATGGGGTCCGGGGACCACCGAGGGTCCTTGAGGGGGTTCCAGGGGGTCCCCAGCAAATTGATGAATTGTTAAACTTCACCATTATTTTATGTACAGGAAGTTAACACAGTTAGAGAATGTAGAAGAATGACTATTTTGAATTTGGAATTCTGGACAAAACAACAACAGTAAAACAATAAAACTAATAATAAAAATATTCTCAGATTTGGGTCTGAATAAAATTGGGGTCCGTGGCTCTAATGTGTACTAAATTTGGGGTCCTTGATATGAAGAAGGTTGAGAATCACTGTGTTAAGTGATGTTAATGATGCTGGTTTCAGTTATTGCTGTATACCAGTCTGTTGATTGTTGAAGCATTTTTTTCTTCTTTATTTTTGACTTAAGTTATTAACTGTTTCATCTTGGTGCTGATGTATCTGATGTATTCGATTAGATGTGTTTTTTTGTACTATCATCCAGTCTCAATGTTGTCCTATATGTTTAAACAAATTGCCCCTCATGGATAATAAAGTTTTACTCTACTGAAAATGAAAGTGCAAAAACCTAACAGACTGAATGTGTGTTCTGCTGTATTCAGGAGCTGACCATGGAGGTGGGCGACTGGCGTAAGAATGTGGAGGCCATGTCTGGTATGGAGGGCAGGAAGAAGATGTTTGATGCTGCTGGTGGCGGCCAGTAGAAAAACTCCTGATGGGGAGCAAGGAGTAGAGGGGAAAATGGAACCGAAGAAAATAGGTATTGTCAGGGAGACTTGGGCTTGATGGAGGTTAGAGGTGGAATATGAAGGAGTCAGTGAAATGAACAATAGAAGTTGCCCCATTGGACTTGGACTTTGTCCATGTTTGTCCAGCAAAATGATTTCTGCATGCAGTAGCTGCTGTTTTTGCACAAGACTAGGAATGCCCGCGTCTTTCAAGTCACTGCAGTTTTTATTGTTTTCTCAAGTAGTCATTTTTTATTAAAAATAGCCATGTGAATATGTATTACTGCCTAGTGGTGCTGCTATGTGTAAGAATAAAATGCATTTGTAAATATCTTCCCAACTCTTGTTTTACTCACACATATTGACTGTACAATATATACAACACTGTACAAAAGTGAATCTCTGCCATTCCCCCCAAAACAACCTCTGCTCTAGTACTGCAGTATATAACATTTCTAAACAGCCAGTTTCAGTTTTATTGGTGAGATAGATGCAGATAATCAGCAAATGAGATTTAATTTGACAAACATATTAGTTATGTATGCTTCTCATGTAATTGTGAATTTCTTTCCCACTTGTTGGTTGATTTGACATATTGACATTGATTTTTGACATTGATTTTTAGACACACAGTAATACAATAAATAAGGTATCATACACTAGTTCTATGGAGCTGCTTTTCCTGTACAGTATTTGGGTGCCATGCCCCTGCTTTAATGTGACAAGGCAGAGATAGTTTTTCTGTCAGAGCCGGGATATACTTAGCCTTTATTCTTCACTGGAATGAATTCCTCTCCAATAATAAACAATGAACACCCACACACACCAGTAGCTGTCCTTGGGGTGACATCAGAGGATGGCTGCGAGGTGAAGGTTGACTGACGGGACGGAGTGAGAAACCCTTAAGGAATTTACGAGTGTTGCATCTGTGTAAACATGTATGTGCCTGAATGCACGGGTACAGTCAAACTGTCATTCTTACTGTGTGGAGCACTTTCAACACCATTTTAAAAGGTTCAGTCTGAGCTAAAATAACTTGGGCCTCTGGAGGATCAGACGGCCCTCTGTCTGAACTTTAAAACAATCACCAGCTTGCCTCCATACTTTAGTCTCGGAAGAGCTGCACCAAATCCTAGATCACAACATCAAGTCCCTTCACAGGACTGACCAAACTGAGGAAACTCAAATCAGGAAATATCTCATTCACTTGTGACTGCAATTTGTACTGGTTTCTGAGCAGTTTCAGTAAGTCATTACTTTTGGATTGGCCCACAGACTACAAGTGTGCCTTTCCTGCCATTCTTTTTTTCTTTTCAATTATAATTTCTTATAAATGTTTCACATTCAGGGTTGCAAAGCAATCACAGCACAATTCACTGAGTCATCATCTCACTGCAGCTTGGGCCAATACGTCTCCACAGGCATCAGAAACGGCAAAGGTAAATAAAGTACAGTACATGAGGCTGTATGTTCACTATGGAAACACAGATGAAGTTTTGCGAGGGTATCTTGGCTGAGGATTTTTGTTCTCTAAGCACAATTCAGGAGTATTGGGGCCCAGTGCAACCAGGCGCTCCTCCAGTATTTTTGACATAAAAGGACATAAATAGTTCAATCAGGATGCAATATTAAACCCTTGTATCACTGAGGGACTTTCATCCAGAAATGTTGTACTTTAACCTGTGAAGCTGTAATGCAGGTGGCGGTGTTTCTGCCATTGGCTGTGTGTGTGTGTGTGTGTGTGTGTTGCTCTGAGGCTGCTGTGCTATGCTGTGGATGAAGTGTGGTACCTGTGTATACTGTGGGTCTGACAGCTGACTCTCAGCTGTTACCCCGCCTGGAGAAAGAACACTTCGGCCATGTGACCTTGTTCCTGGATCGATGACAACATCATGAATTGTGTGGAGGAGAGCTACAAGACGCTCTTTGTACGGTCTCAGGACTTTGTGCAAAGTGAATGGTGAAACTATGAGCTGTTCTCTGCCCAGCAACATGCCCTGAGTGACTGGAAAGGCCCCCTGGGTGTTTGTGCTACTGGAACCAATCCCTGTCGAGTCTCTGCCACAGAAGAACTCTCTGCTGCAGAAGAGGAAGAACTCTCTGCTTCAGAAGAAGAACTCTCTGCTGCAGAAGAAGAACTCTCTGCTGCAGAAGAAGAAGAACTCTCTGCTGCAGAAGAAGAACTCTCTGCTGCAGAAGAAGAACTCTCTGCTGCAGAGGCTCCTGCAGCAGAAGAAAGTCTCTCTCAACATCATGATGTATCTGAAAAGCTTGTTTCACACACGCATAGCTGCTTCTCACAACACTAATTGTGTTTTCATTGGCAAAATGTTCCTGTGACAACCTAATTTCTCATAATCTTATTTCTCCCAGTTGTGTATTTGGTTTTCAATAGTTATTCAGAGACCTTGGCCATAAAATGAATAGTCAAAACAGATCAACCTTGTAATATTTATCTGAAATATTGAATATAAAAAAAATAAATAAAAATATATATATATATATATATATATAAAAAAGTAATATTTACTTATTACTTAATAAAAGTAATATTTTGCACCTTTATAACAACTCTATAACATCTATAACAACTTCTACAACATGACAATTTTGAAAAAGTATACAGGATGTAATGGAAATAAAGGCAACAGAAACATTTTAGGAGCAATTTATTCCTCAGGTTTGTCAAGACAGCGGAGTTGGAAAAACCTTTCCCTGAGAGAAGAGACTCCTGAACCCTAAAGACAAGGCAGAGGCAGAGAGACTTACCCCCAACATGAAGAGAGGGATGAGGTATATCTAATGAACTGAGTGAGAGATGGAGAGCAATTTGAGAGAAAAAAAGAGAGAGAGCACAGAACATTTTGACTAAACCACAGAGGCTCGATACCGCCTCACTAGCTTATAAAATGGCACACAACTTTCCCTGCAAAAGCTCTGCATCATCCTTTGAAACGCTTTCAGAAACAAGGCCAGACGGCACATACAACAATGAAGTCGTAAACAGAATAAATATAAAGAACAATAAAAAAAAAAAAAAAAACAACTTCGCTCCTTCTAAATGTCATAAATCACAGATTGCAGATGCCCGAATGCTTTGGTACAATGAGAACGGAAAAAAAAAAACACTACACAACTTTTGGCAGTTTCATGAGCCACCAATCAGCACTCGGTGGACTTTTCTCAAATCAGGAGGCAAATGTGAAGACACTTAGTGACATCAGAGTTTTCGTTTGTGCGCATTTTATGTTAAATTAGGATCAATAAGTATCAATATCATTAAACTTGAATTGGCAGGCTGACGTCAAAGTTTAGGGTCAGACCAAAATTGTGTAGTGTTTTTCTGCCTTGAATGACAACTGAACATGGTTCAACTTTTAGAAAACCTCTAGAAAACAATTAGAAAACCATAAAATTATTTTGACTGGAATGTGAATAATCGGAGAAAGCTGCCATTAGTCTCGTCTTAAATAATAATAAAAACAAAGATACAAGATCTAATTTCGTTCACTGCTATTAACATAATGCTATTTGTTGACAGCCAGAACAGTATTTCCTACTGTTGGAATGGGAAACTTCAGAAGCTACGGTAAAACCAACGATTTCCTAGGGTCAAATCTTATCGGCTCACTGGTTAAGAGTGCAAAGACAAGAGTGACTGAAGCATCGTGTCTCTCTGATCCTACAGTCTGAGTGATATGATATATACTGTATCAAACTACGACAAGGCACAACATCCAAATGCTCATCAAAACAATAGAACCAATAAATTCAGTAGGTTTCAACAGTACATAGCTAGATCTGTGGAAAAGACTTTGAGCTGGTTGCATGGACATGCATTAAGCTTAGTCTTTCACTAAAATGGCCCTTTATGAACTTACACAAATAAACTTTCACAGGCTGTCATATCTTAAGATAGTCCTTGCTTTTGCCTATTCTGGATCAAATTAATTAGATTGCATGAATATAAAAGGGAGAGGTACTCCTTCCAACTAATATTTTTGGGCAATAGCAGTGTAAGGATAATGGCCAATGATTTCCACCACCGCAGGCCACAGAGTGTAAATGTGCATAAGAATTTCAGTAATGCGAGTAAAAAAATATATTTAAAAACGGGAAAAAGCCTTTCCACAGGCACATTAAGAATTCTCACGTTTTCTAGCTTTAGTAAAGAAAAATTTACTTTGTTTCAATTTTTCCAATTTTTGATGCTAATGTCTGCAATGTGCTGAGCATATCTCACACCACATCAATTTAAAATGCATACATTTCTAAATCAATTTCAGTATTTTGAGGCAACTGTTCATACCTGTGTCTGATTACACATTCATTAACCAAGTCATGGATTTCCTATTCCTGGAGAGTCATACATGAAAACCATTGAAATATTTGATTATTTTTCCAGATTAAGGCTTATTCCCGACTTAATCTCAGCGGTGTCTCTGGACCAGTTACATTCACAATTTTACATATTGTGGGGGGTGAAACATCTTCATCTCATAGCCCCAGTACCTGAATAAGAGTCATAGAAGAAGGCACATTTCATTTTGAGCTGCAATGTGAGGACAAATAGAGAGAGAAGGGTCTCAATTGGTGAACCGAGGTACACTTTTTTTTCATCATGTCAAAAAACATCAAACACCAAATGAAAACCCCTATGAATCTTGGTGTAATAAATATAAACGTTTCCATCATGTACAACATGACAGAGTAAGGCTGTGCCTGCCAGACACAATGTGCACCCAAAAGTCAAATATTTTTTTCCATTATGTCAAAAACAAATCAAACTATCATGCTTGTCCAGTTACTCTTGGAGAATGTATCTGGGCAAGACTCTTGTGATCTTCTTGTACAAGCGACTTATCAAGAGATTGTCTTGGAGTGTGTGTGTATGCAAGTACTGTCAACTAACAAAAGTTTTTGCAGACATGGAGTGTGTTTTTTTGCCCCCAGTGTTTCTTTGGATCTTGTCAGTTCATGCAGTGACTGGTGCAGATCAGCACAGCTCCAGTCAGCAACATGGTTCGCAGTAGTATCTTCAGATACAGTATCATATAGTCAAATGGCAAAGGTCTGCCAGTACCCTTGTAGTAGTCAATAGTACATCCAGTGTTACAGTATCTTGTATGAATTAAGTTCTCAGCATAGCAGTATCAGTAGTATCTCCTTAGCGGTGAACTCCACTATCGCCACTTGTGAGGAACTGCTGCTTCAGAGAGCTGGAGTGTCAGGATTTCCTACTGTCGTACCCTCTCAGTCAGTCCAGTCAGCAGATTATCATTAGGTAGCAGGAATCGTGGGCGGGGCTTAAAGTGCTCTGGTTGCCGTGGTTGTGGCTGTGGCGATGTCATGGCTACACAAGGTTAACTGGGTACCTGTTTGGGGGCTGTGCGCCGGTTCCACATGCCACGTTTGGAGTGGAAGTAGTGGAAGAAGTTCCTCAAATAGATCCTCTCCACTTCCAGACCAGACTGGAGGATCCTGGAGCAGAGAGCAGCGGAGAGCGACACAGGTGATCAGTGATGCGATTCCACTACACAGCTTTTCTTTACCATTAGCCTTAAAGGAAAATCCACCCTCAGATACTCTTATACTGTTATATATCATCAATCTGTGATGTTGAATGCATTCCAGAAGTTATTATGTGATTTGAAGTGTTCAAATGTACTCTTTTGGTGTGCCCACTTTCTCCACAACCTGCCTCGTCTACGTCTAGTTCAGTAGGTGATTTTCTACATTTCCCAGAATGCTTTCTGACACCTCCCAGAGAATGTGCCTGAACTTGCTGCATTCAGTACACGTAGATGGAGAGAACAATAATGAACAGCAAGAGAGCGAGTTTTTCCAGTCGAGGAAAGGTGAGAGTCGCACCTCTTACTCAAAATGCAACATATTTTGTGGCTGTGTTGCATTATGGATTATTGAGGCTGCTGTCAGAGGAGAAATTGGTATTTCTTCCTCTTTCATGATGGATTTCTCCCTTTATGACTGTCAGTGCAAAATGGTGAGACTACAAAGAAGGCCTTGTTCTTGGATTCTGAGGGACTGACACCAAAATAAGACAAAAACAACAAAATGTGCCCAGAAATGCAAGGTACATCACCAGTAGCCATTTTTCACAGTATTAAAATGTTTTAGGGTGGATGTTTCCTTTAAACTCAGAAGCAAGCAAAAGTGACCAACAAAGAAAAAAAGAAAAAACTAGAACAACAAACAACAAAGGTCTATCCAGCATGTGAAATTGAGAAAACAAAGAACTCACCTGTCCAGCAGCTCCCAGTCCTCTCCCCCCCAACTGTCTTTGAATTCCCTGGTGTTCATTCCTCCTGCTGCGTCCAGATCCGACTTATAGATCCCCAGCAAGCCAAAACCATTGACCTCCCAGTAACCTGCAACACAGAGGCTATGGTTACACTTGTGATTTCAACGTGATTCTTGACATCTGATTCTAAAGATCAGATTTTATGACATCGTATAGTATGTCCACACTTGGTGGGAAAATGATTGTTCTGCAGCTGGATGGGGTCCAGACTATGTAGATTTACGATCACAATGCGGGCCTGACCTCTTCCATATCTGGTTTTGAAGATCTGATAGCAATATGAATAAAATCCCATTTTGCTACTTATTACATCCTGGCATGATCAGATGTGAAAAGTCACACTGAAATGACTGTGTAACCATGGCTACAGGAGATAATGTGTCTGAGTGTGTGTGGTTGCAGGTAATGAGCTGCTTTTACAATGTGATTATGCCAGTACAACAGAAGAGGACATGTGCCCAGAGGCAGTGGAGTAGTTCTGCCCTCCATCTCTGTAGTTACACATGAACCCATGCTAGCCTAGGACTGAATCCCTACTATCTGTCTAATCCCCTATCTGTCTCCCTCTCTGCTTTACAGCTGTCTAACAGGGCTCCCACACTCACTTTGAGATCAAAGTCAAGGACTTTTCAACAACTTTCAAGTTTTGGTGACTCAAAATTGGAAAGTTTTGGTGTAATACATGACACTAGTCAAAATTAGACATCATAGAGGCCTCATTTTTTGCTCATGATCTTGTCAAGTCAAGAAAACCTGGTGAAATCATTTGTTTTAAAACTGCTGCTATATCAAAGCAAATATCCATCATAAGGTTTTCCTCAGGATGTGAAGTGCTGATCTTGGGACGAAGAGAGGAACACAGCTGAGCCATATTGATGAATTTGGGTGCTATATTTCATTAAAAAATAAAGTACTTTAAAGACAATCCATTCATTTTCAAAAACTTTTAAGGCCTTATTTTATTTTTCTCAAATCCACAAACTTTCAAGGATTTTCAATGCCTATGGGAACCATGACCTACATAAAAATAAAAAATACTGAAGGTGAGTGTGGCCGCCCGCTGTCCGTTAAAAAACAAAAGATAAATAAATGTGCAATAAGTGTGCATGCATGTGTATGCGCACACCTCGGGGGTCTGAGGGCGTGGCCCCACAGTCCAGCCTCATGACTATGGGGGCGAAGGCCATGTGTCCCTCCACACAGTGCTTCCTGATGGTGTCGATGATGGAGTGAGGGAAGTGGATGTGCAGGTCACACAGAAACACTATGCTGTGGTCATCCTGAGGGAGAATGAGGAGGGGGAAGATTCATGAAATAGATCTTGTATCACTATCTATGCATACGTTTATTAATTCATCTTTCAGGCTTTATTGCTGAGTGACGGTGCAGTACTCACAGTAATAGTGTCGATGCCAGCCTGTAGACCAGCAGAGCGCTCAAAGTTTCCATTCAGCTTCATGTACTTGTACCTGATACATCCCACACACATACATACATACATGCTAAGCTTTATGGGTAGGTATTCAGTATAAACGTGATGCAAAGACAAACACGTACCTGGGGAGTGTGGAGGCCTGTAGAGCCTTCTCCACGTCCATATCAGAGCTGCTGTAGTCTGTGATGATGAGGTTGAAGTTGGGGTCTGCTGTCTCTCTGTACAATTCCTCCATGTCCACAATCAGCTGTTGCACCCAGCGAGCCTGGTTTTTCACTGAGACAGATGGACAGACAAGACATTAGTATTTCCCAGCTAGGCGAGCATCTAAAATGTGTGTTTTTGGACCAGGCTGAGATGAGCATCGGTTAAAGTGTGTGTACCTGGCACTATGAAGTGGACAGTGGCAGCAGGATTCCAGCTAAAGCCCTTAGGGTTACACAGCACCAGCTGAGGGGCCGACCGTTGGAAATGAAAGTCCCTGAAGTGTTGCCTTTTGTTGCGAATCAGAGCGTAGATGTAGTGTGACAGGCGCAGCAGCTGGCCGTTCGCATCCTTCAGCTCCAGCTCCAGCAGGTACCGGCTGCCCTGGCCCCCGTCCACACGCTTCTCCACATTGACCACACGAACCAAGGTGAACCGCCTAGAGAGACAGGGAGGGTCAGAAACACAGCGCTTTGCTGAGAAACAATTATGCAATCTGTGCAGATGATTCTACTTGGTAGTTAATTATGTTTGAAGGGGTTTGAATTCCAAAATGCTTAAAAGATACTGCATGGAAATGATAATTCAAAAAGTTCTCAAGATAGCTGTTATCTTTAAAAGTATTCCAGTGTGCATTACTGACATGACGAGTTATGAGTATGCAGTTATGAGTTATGAGTCATTTTTTTCAAATTGTGGATCTCTCACTCTTTCTTCCATGAATGCTTCTCACGATTCAGGCGATGTGCAGGCACATATACACACACACACACAAGAACACACACTTACTGGCCGTGCATGTGGTTGAGTTTGTCCATGAAAGCCTTGACCATGGGCTGAGCATCGCTGGGGCGGAGGATGAGGTTGCCGGAGACGTTACAGCGCAGGTCTATCCAGTCTGAACGCAGCACCTGAAGGTCCAGCTGGTTCACCTGGAAGGTTTGGCCCCAGTTGACCTCAGGGTCAACTGGACCTGGAGCAGGGGAGAGTTCGTAGACCGGCTCCTCCTCTTCGCCACCTTCAGAGTCTCCTACTGGTCCCCATAAAGAGTCTCTCTCACTCTCCCTGTTCTCTCTCCTTCGCTCAAATCTTTTGTTCACCTCCTCTTCCTCCCCCACTTTGTCCTCCTCTCCTCTTGTATCTAGCCACCCTCTGGCCACTTTAGCCCTAGTGGTCATCCTAACTCTATGGATAGCGCTGTCTATATCCTGTTGTAAAGGCATATTCACCTCTATCTCCCTCTCCCTAAGGCTCTTGGTAAGTGCGTCCATCTGGTTCAGCCTTACTAAGGGGGTTTTGATGTCTACCTGTGGACTGGCGACGGCCGCCTGGACCTTCACAGTACGGGTTACATACCTCCGCTGCTGGGGCACTGTAGGTTTTACGGGTGTAGGGATATTCCTGTCGAGGGGTTGAGGCTGCAAGTTCTTGAGCCTCTGGACTTGGTTGTCTTTGTTCTTTTGAAGAGGCTTCTGGACACGACGATGTTTAGAATCCACCTGGGGACGATGTGAGGGGCCGACCGGCTTCTCCTTTGCTCCAGGCTGCGCTCTCTCCACTGGTACGGGTGGATTTCTCTGTCCTGGTCTCATGTCTGCCTTTACTGATTTGAGCTTCTGTCTCTTGGCAATTCTTAGCCTTCGTGTTGGTTTTATCTGTTGAACTTGTTTCACCGGGCTCTCTAGTTTCAACTCTGCTGGGTTCTGTTGCTGGAGTCTGTGACGGTTGATGGCTGGTGTTGGCACCGACTGCAGAAGTGCTGCTGGTTTCTCCGTCTCTGGTTGAGGCTGTAAGACAACTCCTTTCCCTTGCCTCCTCTTCCTCCCCTCTATGTGCAGACCTGCGGCAGAAGTGTTCTTCAGCGCGCTCTCAGTTTTTTGCGTGTCTAAGGAGAAGAGCTTGCGTCTGCGTCTCTGAGCATAATCGTCATAGTCGTCTCCATAGTCTCGGAAAAGGCCGTTATTCATTATCTGGTGCTGCCTCGCTCCTTCTTCCCTGGGAGCGGCTTCTTTGTCAAACTCTATCTCCTCATCTAGGACCACTTTTCTCCGCTGGAAACCAAAATCTAACAATCACCAGAAGCAGAAACAGAAGGAGAGAGAGAGTGACACAGGCTGCCAATAAAATTAACCTTTAGGACTTTAAAGAAAGAAGAGAGGCTTATGGTGTGTTGGCTAGGTGGACTGCCTACCTCTGGCTGTGTCCCTTCTATCCTGCTCATCTGGACGGTCCAGTTTCATGTACCTAGAGAAGCCAAACCTGAGATACAGAATAAAACAACATCAAAACATGCAAAGATTTAGAACACAATAGAGTTATTTTGCCTGAGGTTACTTTAGAATCATAAATCAGTCTAATGTAATAAAATGAGATTCAAATCTAGGGGTGATTTAAAAAACAAAAAACAAAAAACAAAAAAAAACACTTGCTCTCCTGTTGTGAGCAAGTGTTTACAGATACTCAGTAAATTAGCAGGCACAGCACCCTCTGATGGTGATATCGCACATCTACCTCTGCCTTTACAGTATAGTGCATCATACTAAACGGATAGGACACCCAGGAACTCACTTTTTTCAGCTGATAATCAATGTTCATGGCAATCTTATAATGTATCACATAAATAATCATGGTATCGCACTGCATAATGTTTGTCTTCTGGATCTGGATGTGAAAATCCCTGCTCTCTATTGCCAACTAGCGGTTGAAATGACTTAATTTGAATGATGACGTTTTGGTGGTATGGAGATTTTGAAACATCATACATGTTACCACCCCCTCTCTCTTTCCCTCAAAAGCCCACATACCACCTACGCCCCCCCCCCCCCCCCCCCCCCCCTCCCACCACCACTTCACACACCCTCTTTTTCTGCATTTTTCAAAATCCTTCAGCAGGCAGAGAAAAACTACAACTGAGGGTGTCCCATCCCTTTAACTCTTACTACATATCTACCTGTGCTGTGTTTTTCCTCTCATGCTTTTGCCACACAGGTCTCACCTCTGCAGGACGAAGGGGCTCTCATGGTAGAAGCAGCTATTCTCTGTCTCCATGTGCGTGAGCCGGGTGTAGTCATTGGGGTAGATGTAGGACATGTGGACCTGGGGAGAAGAAATTAAATGAGATGCTGTTAAAGCTATGAGAGCTTACCATTAGGTAACGCAAAGCCATGAATCATTGGATATTGTGTAATATGAGCTATTCCTCCCTGTCAGCATTAGACAGGTGTGCACAGAGCTGAGATGACAAAAGAACACGACCACAATGTACACAGCCATGTTGCACATCCCTGGTGAAGCGCTGCCACAAAACAGACGTGTGTGTTTGTGTGTATGCCACAGGATTTAGAATTGAAGTAAAGTCAGGTTTGACATTTAAATAACTTACAAACTGCAGTCCCTGGTAGCGGAGCAGAGGGAAGCCTTTGATAATATAGCTGGGTTTGTAGGAGCAGTCTGGCAAAACCCCCTGTAGATATCTGCTGTTTATCAAAGGCACTGTGCGCACACAAACACGGCACACACAGATCGGACATGAGATTAGTTTGCGCATTTAAGAGAGCAAAATACGTTGCATTATACTTGTATCCAGTCATAGAAAGAAAGATGTGTCACCATGGTAGAAGGTGTCTCGGGGGTCTTCCCTCATCATGTCCACCGTGACCCTGGGCTGTTTTCTGGCAGTGTGTGCATGGCTGGCAGCTGTCTGTGGTATGTGAGCCACATGACTAATCAACAAGGCAGACTCATCTGTGGGATGAAACCACAGTGCATTAGAATGTACTGATACTTGCTAGTGGCAGTGGTGGGTGTAACTTAAAGCGAGGCACCCAGTTTTTAACTTCCTTGTAGCATGCATAGGACTTACAATAAGTGCCAACATTCCTGGATAATGACATACTGTAAGACAGATATTGCACCAACGCTCTTGATTCTAAGGAAGATTCACTCTGGTGTGCAGGTTTGTGTGTACTTACTAACGTAGAGGGATATGTACTTGGATTCAATAACCATGAACCTAAAGCCTTCGTCCAGGAGTTGCCACTGTGTAAAAAACAAATACAATGAATGTGTTGGAGATATGAGTGTCCTACTTAGGAGCAGTCTGGTAAAAGCACACTTTTGGCAATCCCAGGTAATAGGACTGGGGGTTGCAGCCAATCTGTTTGAGCAGGGTATACTAGCTACAAGCAGCCTCTTGTCAAGCCTTGCAAACCTAGCAGTGAGTTCAGAGAACATTGTTGCCGACATCTTCTCCTGCACCTGAGGTGATGACGGTGTGAGTGTCATCTCTTTTGGGTGGGGGTGTGTTGGTGAATTGATCATGTTTGGTCATCTGTCAGTATGTCTTTGATGTACAGTCTTGCTATTCTGTCTTTGTCCTTGAATCTTACAACCTCAACATTCACCATGTTAAGGGATGGACAACATGGTGAAGGTCCTGCTGTCCCAGCCCTTGAAGCCTAACTATAATGTTTTTGTCTCTGGTTCCTGTTTTGTCTCCTGTGCTGTTCTTACCTACCTCTTAAATGGCTGCCTATGTACCGAGGTCTGCTGAGGATGGGGAAGAAGCCGGCCAGGGGCAGGCGGGCTGGAGAATTTATATGCATTTTGTTAACTTGTCTTTTGCTTATGTTACAGGGGTTCCCGGTGGGACCCTGTTTTTATGGAGGGGGGTGTGACGACCCTCCCACTCTACTGGCTGCTGCTCTGTGTGTCTTGTCTGTCCTGTAGGAGCCTAGTAGGCGGGATTGTCAGCGCTGATTGAGTGCACCTGGGCCCGGTGTATTCCCTGGGCTTAAAAAGCCTTCAGACCAACAGTGTCTCTCTCCCTCCTCACTTAATGCACACCTTTTGTTCTGTTCTTTTGGTTTGATGTAGTTTGTGTTGTCTAGTTATTTTCCCTTAGTTTTAGTTAATAAATCGGTTTTAACTTTTACTTTGGCGTATGTCTCCCCTCATTGTTACTTCCTTGAGCCGGGTTGTAACACTACACACACACATCGCACAAAATGAGCACAAACTTGACATGAGAGGTGCAACCATTGAAAAGGAGAGAGGGAGAAGACATTTATGACATTGTGTTTAGTCTAACTACTCACTGCCACCTCCACGTGGTCTGTCCCTCTGCCGTTCTGCTTGTGGATAACTTCAAAGAAGTACCTCCTCTGGGCAGACAGCCTGTCAGACAGTAAAAGTTAACATACTACCTCACAGTCATATCAAAACACTCCCGATACTGTTTCTCCAGAGGGCTCAAATCATATAGTTTCAAGCTCAGGATTAGTGTCAGTCCTGGTCGGCTGTACTGTTTTACATACAGGCTACAGCAGCTTATAGTCAGATAAGAATCTGCACAAACCACAGCCTTTATCTCCAAACATCTCATTTTCCAGGGCCTCTTGTGTCAAGATTCAAGTAGAGTAATTTCTACTTTCACAAGCCTGCAGCTGATGCCTGACAATTTTTTGAACATTCTCTACATCAGTCAGCACATTTGACAGTTTTCTTGTTCCATGTCAAGACAACAATGGCAGTGTGCTTTTGCACACTTTTTTCTGTACATACAGAACGGCAGTCTGTACATATGCTAATGGAATCTGTAAAGTGAATGTATTTGATAAGTTTAGTTTTTTACGAAACTAATCTTCACCCCACAACACTTTCTGTACATATGTGTGGCCTTCTGTAGACTTGTCGTGAATGTGAGTACGATGCATTTTTGCACACCGTGTATATTGCAGTTAATTTGCATACTTGCTTCTTCAGTTTTCACAGACTGATATACTTATATTCTGCATAGATTCTGCAGTCAGAATCAAACTCATCAGCTTTTATCTTCATGTGATCAACAAGTCTGTGTTTGTTTGCGTGTGTGTGAGAGAGAGAGAGAGAGAGAGAGAGAGAGAGAGAGAGAGAGAGAGAGAGAGAGAGAGAGAGAGAGAGAGAGAGAGAGAGAGAGAGAGAGAGAGAGAGAGAGAGAGAGAGAGAGAGAGAGAGAGAGAGAGATAATGTGTCAGTGTGTGTGTCCTGGCTCTGTGCCCTTATGGGTTTCCGGGAACCACAACATCAAAAGAAAAATCAGAACCTCAGCTCTCCCTCAATTATGTTCACTCTCATTCAGCGTTTCAAAATAGACACACACTCTGAATCAACATTTACACTCTGGATTTAAGGCAATATATCCTCTCACTGCCGCTACTACACACACACACACACACACACACACACACACACACACACACACACACATATGCAACACATGTTTTAAGAGGTCCAAATCATCAGTGCATACAATGCAACCACTGTTGCACACTGTTGAGTAACTGTCAATGGTCTATAGTTAAAGTAGTTTGCCTACTCACCTAACAGGTCTAGAAGTCTGACTGGCATACTTCTCAAACTCGCCTGGGGCTGTCCATTCTGTGCCAGTCTGCAAAAAACACATGAAGCACATATACAAAAATGTTGCACTGACAAGTATCTAAGGATGATACCCATGCCCCCCACCCCACTCCTTCCACACACACACATACACCCACACAGCATAACGTTTTTTTTTTGTGACCACATTTTTATTAATCCTTTTTTTTTTTACATTGGGAAAAAAGAAAGAAAGAAAAAAAATATATACATACATATACACATATAGTATATATACATATATATGCACATACATATACACACATATCCATATAGATACACATGTATACACATACGCGTTGGTAAACTTGAGGAGATGACAGAGATGCGTACCTTGCCGACCCAGGCCAGTAACTGCAAGTTGAGGGGAGAGTCATCTTGGCTGAGCCAGAATTCAGAGTTGTCATCGGAGCTCAGCGCAAACACAAACTCTCCTGAGAGAGAGACAGAGAGAGAGGGAGAGAGAGAAAGAAAGAGGTGTATGTAGCTAGTACAGTCATATCCCAGCAACAAGTTGTGAAAATGAAGCATCGCGTTAGTTCAGGCACACCAATCATTATCCATTCTCATAACAAGGCGGTCTATTTAAATGGCCTCCCCCTACACTGATTCTTGCTTCTCAGCTGCTGCATACTATGCTGCTCGGTAAAGCTTTACCTCCACCTCCCCAGCCTAGTCTATGTAGTTGAGCCCACGGTGGCTCTTAAAGTGCTGAGTGTTGCTGCTCTGGCCAAACATAACTATATTACCATTTGTTGTAATAAATGGTTTTATCTTGTGACTAAAGTGTTCCTGACTGAAGTGATAAAGAATGATAGAGAATCGCAGTACCGTCAGTATAAGGATGCAGGTAGCCAAAGATCCTGAGCCCGTAGTTGGTCCACCGAGGAGTGACAGCCAGTTTCTGCACTGTAGTTCTCGACTGAAAGAGGGAGAAAAGGGAAACACAGAGAGTCAGCCACGATGTTTACTCAAAGTGAGGATAAATTTTGGGTCTTGGGACACGGGGATCTAGCATGTGGATGTAGAATGTGCGTCTGAGTGAACACAACAGTGTATACATGTGTGTGCGTGCCCGTTTCAGAGTTGGTGCTGGAATATTTTTTTTGTCAGAGAAAATGACCCATTGCATTTCAGTTTACTAAACAATTACAGCATTATCTTTTAAAAATGTGTATGTGCAGGTATTAAATGATAAGCTAATGTAACAGCAGGATCTCGATATGGTTATGAAAATGGACCTAAATATTCCTCAACGAAGTTTTCTCTGCAGTGTAGAATCTTCTGTTTTATTTCAAGCTTGGTTCAGTTAAGTGTTTGGCTGGAGGGAAGGCAAGTTGGTGTTCAAGTACTAATTGCTGGGAGTGGCTTGAGCTCCACCTGGATAATTAAGTTGAACTAATTGTGTGTTGAAACCAGTACACCTTTTGTCTGCAGTGTAGAATCTTCTGTTTTATCTCAGGCTTGATTCATTAGAGCACTTTTGTTGGGATCTAGCAGCACTTGGTGAGATATTTGTTTGCTACTGTGCTATCTTTCTGTTTTAGTCTAATAATCTGTGTTTAATTTGAAACTGTTTGATATTGAGTAGTTGGAACTAGTTTAGGTGAAGCTATTTAAATTTCAAAGTGAGTTAGTGTTCAAGTATTTGCTGGGAGTGGCTTGAGCTCCACTTGGTGAACCGATACTTTTTGGGGCCAGTCATTCTACAGCGTAAGCCTCTTCTTGTTAGCCTCCGGGCAGACAAAGACAACGGAGTCTATCTGTGGGAGTCAATCGAGGGAAGGCCAGAGAATAGGGACACACGGCTAGGGCTGTAACTTCCACTACCTTTCCTACTTCTGCTTTCCTCTCTGCTACGTTATGTGTCTCTCTCCCATCCTCGTCTTAAGATCAGCTATAGGCCCCTGTAGACATGGCACTACTTTCAGGTGTAGGAACCCATCTAACCTGATTTACCTGACTCGCTACAGCAGCCCTTATCATGATACATACTCAAAATCATCAGCCCTCCCAGCTGATGATTTTGTTTGCTAAGAAGGTGGAGGACATCAGCTGTTCCTTCCATCATCCAGACACTAACAGCACTATTCCTTACTCCAAACCTACCTATCTTACAGGATCTGCACACTCCTGGTTCGCATCCTACTTGACTAACCGCTCGTACCAGGTCTCATGGAGAGGACCTCTGTCCAGAACATGCACTCTTAACACCGGTGTCCCTCAGGGCTCAGTCCCTGTACACTACAGTATATCCCTCGGCCATGTGATCTCCTCTCATGGCTTCTCCTATCACTGCTATATTGATGACACTCAACTCTACCTCTCTTTCCCCCCCCTCAGAAACACAAATTGATGGGCGCATCTCCGCATGTCTTAAAGACATTAGTGCTTGGATGTCTGTGCACCACCTCAGGCTCAATCTTGACAAGATGGACCTATTCTTTCTCCCAGGGAAAGATTGCCCACTCACAGACCTCTCCATCACCATTGAGAACACCACTGTGTTGCCCTCTCTGACTGCCAAGAACCCAGGGGTGATCCTGGACGATCAACTGTCCTGCTCTGTCTACACTGCAGCGACAACCCGCTCCTGTAGGTTGACTGAGATTGAAGACAAATCTCTTCACTGAGACCTACACCTGGACCCCACTTGAATTAACCTATCATGTAATGATCTTCTTCCCCTTCTACTCTTAATGCTACTTATTCCTATTAAAGGTTTGGCTGATGAAGACTGTGATTTACAGTTGGTTTGACTACTGTTGACAAAATGCACTTATTATAAGTCGCTTTGGACAAAGGTGTCTGCTAAATGACCTAATGTAATGAGTTTCATTCTAAAATTAGATATCCACCATTTGTGAAAAAAACTTGATGCTTAATCTAACAAAATAATGTCTGGAATAACAGTAAAGCACATTATGGGTTACTATAAAAGATTACTGTATCATTTTAAGACCTTTGCTTACAAAACAGTTACATTTTCAGGCATAGAATCATCTGTGTTTTCTAAATATGAACTAATTAATTTTAAGTAGGATATATAATTATTGAATATTTAGTGGTTTGGCTCACATGGGGGTAGAGCGGGTAGTGCAGGTTCTTGCGGAGCTCGGCTGTGGAACCGCCACACCAGTCCTCAAAGATATGCAGGTTGGCCTGTCCCTTATACTGCAGGAAGAGAGGACAGAGTGATGACGATGCTGAGAACACACCAGTGTTTGTGCTACATTCAGTCAGCAGTGGTGCCCACCCAACAGCAGGACAACCATCTGGCCTTTATATTTGCCCAAAACAAACAAAGACAGATCACCTACATTACCAGTGGTTAATACAATGATAGCAGTATTTAAGTAAGAGACATGTTTAAACAGGTACAAGAACAGATTACAGAAATTTAATCCAGTTTGACACTGGAAACCACAGTCAAATTGCCCCACTCCCACCCCATTGCTTCAACAGAATCCAGCAGCAAACACTAGAACACAAACATAAAAAAAGAACCAGTGGGGTTTCAGCAGAAGCCCATATGTCCTGTAAACCTACACCTCTGTGACTTCTGCCAAAGAGGCAATGTTATCTGAGCTGTGCGTGCATGCGTGTGTTGACTGCTATACGGGGGCAGAATAGGTCAGAGCCAAAGCCTTGGTACTACCAGTCCTGTAATAGTCCATCAGTTATCATTAGTGGGCAAGCTAACCAGTTAGCTGTCGTCAGCACAGGCAGTTAACCATTAGCATGACCGTGGCTCTGGTCTAGAGAAAGGGCTATAAAATCATGACTCAAAACCCTTCACAGGCACTGGCCATTGTTACCTATAATCATTTAACAAGCTTTTTTTTTCCTCCTCACTACATGCCCTAAAGCCCAGCTCAAAGGCCATTTGTCTGGCAAACTGAGGAGCACATTTTCTGTCAAGCTCAATCTTATCTTATTTCAATCCTGGGGTGCAGTGCTGGGTCTCTGCAAATTGTGACAATTACCTGAGTTGTATCTTCTCAACATATTCGGTTCAAAGATGCAGCAATTTATTTGGTCCATCTAAATCTTGTGTATATTCACATCTGTTTTTGAGGGGTTTTGACTTGCAGATGGAACATAAGCTGTTCAGACTTTTCTTAACCCACTGCAACTCAAAATATGAGTGTATTTTACTAAAGTTACAAACGTTACACATGTAAACAAACCTTTTACACCCTCCGACTAATGTGAAACTTTGGCAGTAACACTGACAGGCCTTGTATCAGTGTATCAAATCAGATGATTCATTTCAAAGTGGGAAAAAAAATCGAAAACATCCAATAAATCACTATGTAGACAAAGCCAATGGTTGGGTGACTGTGCCTCTAAAGCAGGCACCATACTGCAATCACGGATTAGCCTTGAAGGCTCTCCACCCAAACATAATCATTGGGACTTGTGTTCGGACTCAAGTGACGCTACTACAATGCTGATATAAGGTTTGGTTATACTGGCTTATGAAGCCAGACACAATTAGAAAACCCCAAACATGAAATATGAGGCGCTAGCAACTAGCCAACATTAACAGCCCAGCTTAATATAGTGGAAACATGATGACCCTAAAACAGAGAAATGGATGCTGCTCAAGCTCACTCCACTGGGGATACAGACTGTACACACAGGCAAACGCACTAAAGTGTGAGGGTGTTGGGCAGGCCCAGGCAGGTTATTGAGAGTTCAGGAGAGGTGAGAAGAGCTGAGGCTTTTAAAGCACAACCAAGACAGATACACACACGCACACGCACGCACACACACACACACACACACACACACACACACACACACACACACACACACACACACACACACACACACACACACACACACACACACACACACACACACACACACACACACACACACACACACCTCTGGTTTCCATGCTTGTGGAGTATAGCTGGAACTCCAAGCAGCTGAATCCTCCATCTGGAAAACACAAATTTAAATATGTATGACCTTTCCTCTTCACACACACATACTCATTGCCATCCTTTCTTTTTCTATTTCTCTTTCATGCACAATCCTTACCCCTCGGTCAGACCCGGCTCTTCTCCTGTTGCGGTCTTCAGTGGCAGGATTCATACCTGAGGATGTGAGTAAAAACAATAAGCACGGTGCAAAGCTGAAAGCCCGACATACACCGATGGTGCAGAGATGGACAGCACCGCCACACAGTCATCCACTGATTTGAAAGAGATTTGTGATTTTCCATGCAAGTGGAACAGATGTTGTTCTAGTTTCGGCTTCCTCCTGGCTTTGTATTCAAATAAAAACATTCTAATCGAAACAATGACTCACGGCTTGATCTGCTTCTGATGGTTGATGATATAGGAAAATAAACAAAACTCACAGCTACAACTGCAAGGTTTTGGAAAAGGAGAGAGACACACTCCTACGTGTATGAATGACAAAGCCTGGTAATAGCTAACTTGAGTCTCAAAGGCTACTGCTGAAAACTTGGCACGGATACCCTCCTGCTGCACGTCCGATAACCAACAGCTTATAGTCCTACTCGTAGTTTATCTTACACTGTGTAGGCCATCGCCACATATGGTCATAAACCTAACATTCTACATCGCTGTAACAGATCTGGTGCTCAGTAGTAGGTCATGCATGTACTACAGGTGTAGTCGGTGTTTCAGATGCATTTTCAGGCTATTCTTTTTCATGTCAGATGCATTTTCATCCAGGTCTTCCTGGTGGGCTTTTGTTGCATGAACAATGAAGCCCAGTGTCCCAACAGAGTCCCACCCACTCACTGTTCCAAGTCTCTGCTGATGTATGCTGAATGTAACTCAACTCAGTCAGTGGGCAGTCAGGCCTAAGCTTAGTTTGCACGGCTAGAAACCTTGTGCCTTCAAAGAGAGGCACAGGCAGGCATGGGTCGGCAGACTTAAATATAATGCAGAAATGTACTTTTCCTAACCTTTTCTGTCATCTTTTAAATTATAGGCTAGTATGTATTTTAAGAGAACACCTCAGTGTCAGTGTGTGTGTGTGTGAGTGTGTTGGGGTTAAAGCACTAGTGGACTGGAAGTCTGTCATTATCACAAGGGTGGAGATCTACAAACAAACTCCCTTGAGACATGGGGCCAATTTTGGTAACACACAAAGTAATTCTAGAGTGGCGGCTGAGAAAAGAAAGAGAGGGGTATTTTTAACTAGATCCATCTCCACTCATCCAGTCTGCCTTCCCTTCTTGCTTCCTCTCCTCTTTACCAGATTCACAGTAGACACTATATAGCACTGACAATGCCTTTTTTTTGCTTCTTACAACAGGGTTCCCACACTCAAATTCAAGGACTTCTCAATTACTTTTCAAGGTTTTGTTTGGTGAAATTCAAGGACTCAACATTGACGTGTTTTGAGGTGAGACATGACACTGGTCCAAATTAGACATTATAGAGACATCATCGTTTTCTACTCATGATCTTGTCTTGTCCTGATATTGAGTTGTGGCCCCTTATGCACAATCCACATCTCAATTGTCTAAAATCCTTATCTAGCTCTTCTGCTTCTCTTTAACTGCATCTCCTCCTTTGTGATTAGTACAGAGTTAAAAATGGAAATCAAGAAGGGATAAAGGCTTTTACCTGGATTCACCTCATCAGTGTACTTCATGAAAAGAGTAAGTGTCTATACACTGTATACCACAATCTATGGATCAGACTACACTCGACTGTCCCTGTAATTATCAAAACTTTATTAATATAGCGCATTTTGTACATTTGAAATGTAATGCAATGCGCTTTACATAAAATGCACACATAAAAATAAATCATATTAAAAGTTATAAAAGAATTTAAAACAGTGAGGGGGGAAATGTAAAACTAATAAAACATAATCAAAATTTAAATACATTAAAAGATAGACAGAACCCATTACAGAAGACAAAGGTGGGGTGGTTGCACTAGCTAAAAGCACCATTACAGATGTGTTTTAAGCAACCATTTAAAAGTTTCAACTGCAGTGGCTGTTCTTAATTCAAATGGGAGACTATTCAAGAGTCTAGGACCAATCCTGGCAGCATTGCATTGCAATAGTCAAGCCTACTAACAAATGCATGGACCAATTTCTCAGCATCATGTGAAGAAAGGTAAAGCTTAACCTTAGAGGTAGTTTTTAGTTGATTGAAAGCCATCATGCGGTTTGAAACTCAGATATGAGTCGATGATGACACCTAGATTTTTAGCTTGATATGTGACATGTTGTGATGAGGAAATTAATTTAGAGCCCAGTCTCCCTCTTTGCTTTTTATCACCAATGATTAGAATTTCTGCTTTGTCTTTACTGAGTTGTAGGAGGTTTTGTGTCATCCATATGGTTATATCTGATAGACAGTTTGTAAGGTTTACTAGTGGGCTGAGATTTTCAGGTGAAATGGCTAGATAGAGTTGGGTGCCATCCACATAACAATGGAAATCTATTTTATGTTTGCAGATAATGGACCCTAGTGGTAACATGTAGAGGCCAAATAGAAGTGGGCCCAGAATTGAACCTTGTGGCACTCCAAATGAAACTGGCATTTTCTCTGATGAGAAATTTAATATTGAGACAGAGGACTGCCCACCCAGAGGTCCACCCATTTTTTAAGTCTATCTATGAGAATGCTATGATCAATGGTGTCAAAGGCCGCACTCAGATCCAACAGCACAAGTTTAAATTCAAAAAGTTTCCACGATCATGTAGCAATTATTTTTCGATGTCCAGCCCTTCCTGCTACATCACTTAGTCTCTCTCTCTTTCTCTTCTCTCTCTCTTCTCTATCTCTCCTTTTCGAGTGCTGTGTGGAGTCCTTCCCTTGAGAATAGCCTCATTGTGACAAGGGGACTATAGCCCAGGAATGTATGTGTGTAGATAGACGAGCCCTGTAATGTAGGTCCTTACAAACTAAGGCATGTGTTTACACGTCAGGCTTTGTTCACAATGTGTGTGTGTGTGTGTGTGCATAATGCTTTGTCGTTTCTCTTGAGTGGGCACTCACTCACACACCTGACTATTCTCTCCTTCTTCCGTGTCGGTGTGGTGTCACCCTGATGTTACACTTGGGTGTGAGTGGAATGCAACAGATGGCAGGCTGAGGTGTAAATGTGGTAAAGAAGTTGGCGAGAGCAGGAAGTTTGGAAACCCAGTGTGAATCTACACATCCTTCTGAGTGGAAACCCTGTGATCTGACCCCATGCCCCTACCCCCTCCCCTCACTCTCTCTCTCAAGCTCTAAAACACACACACACACACACACTTTGTTTCATCTCCTCTAGTGGATAAGTAATCAACCTGTTGTTTTACCTGCTGCAGGCTATCATGCTTTCCCGTGTCCCATCCAGTGCCCTCCACAAAATAAATTAATAACAAAAAAAGACTAAATAAAATACTGTAATATTCTTATAGGGACTTAGAGTGTCTGTGGTGCTCCATAGTGAAATTATGGATACCTTATGGATACTTTATGGTGCTTTTATCTCCAACGTTTTTATTCTGTAGTAAAAGTTCTGACCTATAGCCTAGTAGCTGCGTGATATTTTAAGTTTTACTGTAATATCTGTATAGAATCCTGCTACAATTTTACAGGATTGTTGCTAAAAGTTGATTTTGACGACAGTCAGCAGTCAGGTTATCCATCACATATAGGAAGTCCAATCTAAAGGAAGCAATACTTTGACACACTTTCAAACACTAAAAAGGTGCACACTTGTTGAATACGACCTGTTATTATAGCCTCCACAACTTACGGGAATGGGATCTCCATGCATTTGTAGCAACAATCTCGTGGTAGACGGCCAAAGCTCCGACCACCAGGATCGTCCCGAAGAGAAGACATTTGCCATTGCGTCGCAGTTTCTTCAGGGGGAAAAAAGACGCGATCATTTTGGTTCCTCGGTGAGATCTCCTGAGTTATTCATCAGCCGGGCGGCCCGCTTCGTCAGGACGGGACCGACCCCACCATGAGCCTGCCCGTCTCCCACCCACTGCTACTCCCGATGGGTGCGCACTACCGGCGCCCTGGATGTCCCCATTGCGCACTGCCCCTGGTGGCTCTCATCCCACGAATAATCTCACCATCAGGGACAACCGGTAATCTAAATTGAGTACTCTCGATCATCTAAAACTTTTAAGAGGTTTCCTGTTTCTTTCAGCACGGAGTGCGCCTTGCCACCGCACTGACCTCTGCTCTCGTAGTGTCGCTTCGGCGCACACAAGCGTCACAAACAACTGAATGAACACAACTCCACTTCTCTGCACACAGCTGCGTCAAGCTAGCCAGAGGCAGCCAGAATAAGAACGGAAAACAGTCGATTTTGCTTTCAAAATAAAAGCCTACATTTTGTCATGTTTGGGGGGGGGGGAATAATTAAGTATTTGGGGTGTACGGGACATTTTGGGGGAAATTATATTCTTTCATTTACAACAGAACACGAATGAAATGTGCATGTTTCCAGTTTGGTACACCGTAGGCCTCATAAAAACGTTGTTCACGCGTTTTCGTCATTGGGGGTTTTATTTCCAAAGTTGTCCCCGGAGATGCTCTTTTGTATTCTGTCTGACTCGACACTTGTTCACTCTGTTCACTCCAGAGACTGGGAGAGATTTGAGGGAGGAGTTAAACATGGCCGCACCCATTATCAGTTTACCAGAGGATTTACCTTGGAACAGGTAGGTTTTTCCTTACTGGGTTTGACTACACACGTAGACCTACTCAGATTATATCTATGCACACATTGTAAAACCATGTTACATATTGACATATATGGAAACCACATCTACAAAAACCATATGTATACCACAAATATAAACAACATAAAAACCTTATATAGTTTAACCCTATGTTGGCTGCAATAGGTTCAAATGGAAGATATGTATGCCAATGTCATTGTTATTATTATAAAGTTTATGTCACAAAAATTGCCATATTCAGTTCTCTTGTGAAATGATTACATTTAATTATTTGTTATTTCAGTCTCAAGAACCACTGGGGAGATCCCTGGCCAGTGGACACTACTTTATGAAGCACTCTATCAGACTCTACTCTGACTCAAGTGGTGTTGACAGTAGGCTACTTTCCTGGAGCAGGTTCATTCCATGTTGACAAACTTTATGCTTCACTTGACCACACATGCTATTTACAACACTGTGAATTGTGGACTGTGAAAAAAAATAATTTGAATGCAAAGGTTTTGCATACAGAAACTTACGGTTGTGAGCATGCAACGGGATCAGGTCATGGAAAAGCATGCGCCCAACCAGCAAACTTCCAGGGGAAGAAACAGGCCTAACAGCGACGAAGCCTCTAGCTGCACCAACCAAATCACTGTGATATTCCTATGATATTCCTGTAAGGACATATAGTGTGTCTGTGATATGGAAGAGTGAGTTTAAGTGACTTCTACTTCATGATATTTCTTACCTCCTATGGTGTCACTACAATATTCCTATAAGGACCCAAAGTTTTGCTGTGATATGTGTATAGTAGCCTATCCTTCTAAAATGTAGGATTACTATAGTTACACTTCCCCTATAAATGTTAATGTAGCCTATCAACAATGAAAAGCCTGTTTTTTTGTATTTCTTTCTATTTTTCAGCATGCCTAGGCGGTGGAAGCGCAAAACAGACAGCGGTGTCTCAGCAGACCTACTGATGGAGGCTGCTGTTGAAGTCTAGAGAGGCTCAGACTCCATCTGCCATGCTCCTCTGTACAGATACTGTAAAGCCTGAACACTGAAACAAAGCAGACAAAGGTCCCAGCCAAATGACCAAGAGGATTTTGACACTCTCTGATGATGATGGAAATGTTTGCATTGTGTGTATGGAAGTCTTTGCCAAAGCCTCAAAGCCAAAAGAGCCAAAAGAGGTGTGGATCAAATGTGTATATTGTCAGTTCTGGGCTCACACAGCCTGCACCCCAGTGGCATCTGTATACATTTTGCCACAACTGTGAAAGTGAGTGAACCTTCAGGTACCTGAACACCCCCCTCCACTCTAACACACACACACATACACACATTTATCACTACACAGTTTATTATGATGTTACTGTCATTATTGTGCCATAAATCAAACTGAGCATTCATATATGGGTGCAGTTCCACATAATAATATTACCATGTGTAAATGAGTACTATAGCAAACGTCAGACTATCCCGTCAAATCTACAGGACCATGAGACAGGCAGCAACATTCACCAGTTACCTACTCTAGCCCTCAGAGTGAGTGTAGGCAAGTAATTGGGATTATCACCAATGTTTCGTTGAATTAGGCCCACGACACCTCAAGCCGTGTTCGGAATGGGATACCAGTCACATTATACACACTACATGCAACATGTAACTCTATGGCACATGTAGTATGTTTGGTAGTGGTTTAGAGTATATCCCATGCCTGCCTAAAATGGCTTTTCTCCCTCACTGACAAACTTCATCTTAATACCCTCTTTCCTATCTAGGCAATGTTTGTCTCTAACCGTTTACTTACTGCTGCTAGGAACCTAAGCACTTGGTTATGTCTCCAGGTGTATCTTCCCTGACAGAATATGCACCTGTTAGACTGCCTGTCTTAGGTTATCTGCCCTGCTAATACAGTAGGTGCTGCACTCTTGACTGGTGGATCTGTATCTGTCAGTGTCATCTCCAAACTTACCATTTATACTCAGATTTAAACTAGATATTGGTAGTTACAGAATTCCTTTCCCATACAAAACTACTGGGACAGAGTGGAAGTCCAAGCCATTTCCTGACATATGAGCTGACCAGCCTCTCTAACTTCTCCACTTTTGATAATGGTATCTCTGTCAGGGGCCTCATTAGTGGAGGCAATAGGCCAAATTGCAAACACCATAACTGTAGCTTGCCTGGTAACCTTGTTCTCTATGTCTTCAATGCCTTCAATTTATTTCCTGAACCGGCTCCTTGTCATTCAGATTTGTATCATACCACATTATATATTTGTGTATACCACTATACATTCTCAGGCTTTTTATAGGCTTCTCTAGAACTGTTGGTACAGCTTCCTCATCGATGTAAAACCTTTTGCCTGCCAGCTTCGCCTTAATAGATATGCTCCTTGATTTACTCTATTCTAGTTCTATAGCTCTAGTTTGTGTTGGGAGGTTAAAGAGATTTTTGTAGAAAATGTAACAGAAGAAATTTCAAGTTTAACGATTAAGAAAAGCTTGACATCAAATAAAGGAGATATTTATATTTACAATGCATATTTTAAGATTTTAATGTTGACAATCACTTAATGAGGCCATTTTAAGATTAACGTGCATGAAAAGAGTAACCATCTCTGTCACTTTGATATATTTTGTTGAAAAACATACCTTTTTCAAGCATTGCGCAATGAAGTTCTTAAATAATAAATTTTACAGCGTGGGCAAAACTACTTCAACAAATTTCCTCTTACTGTTACATTTATCCCCAGTGGTTGTTACAACCCACCCTAGTGGGGTAGGTTGTACCACTCTGTATTTTCCATCATTTCATAGGTGTCAATAGGATTTTTTTTTGTAGAAGACAATTGCGTGTATTTTACTATTGTACTTCTATCAACTTGTGACAGATCTAGCAGTCAGTTACAGTCCTCAAATGTTGCAGCGATAAGAGTGGAACAATAGCATGCCAGCTATGGCCAAACTTCCCCATACTTTTCAAATATCAAAAGTAAGAAATAGGTCTTTGCATTCTTTAAAAAGCTCAACAACATTCATTCTTTAGGCTCAGTATGCCGTCAATAGGCCTATATTGTTTTTGACCCTGTAGCAGCTGCGCATATTTAAACATTTTCTTAAGGTTAAGGAACAATATCAAATTGAATCTGATGCAGTAGCCACAACGTTTCCGATTACACTGGGACAATAGCTAGCGTGATAAGCAAAGTTTATCTGAATGCTTTCGTCTAAATTACCATAAAGAGGAGCTCATGTCACCATAAACTCTGTTTATCACGGAGCATTGTGTCGCAATAGAAAACCATATTGAATCCACCCCAGCGACGCACCTTCCCAACAGAATAGCTTTGTTATATTATTCTTTACCTCGAGTGAAGCATAAAGCGGTGCGAGGCTTTAATCAAAAGGCAAAGAGATAACATCCGTAAACTGACACCGATGGCCCTGTGATAGAGCGCACTGACCCGCCCGGGAGGATCAGATCCGGCCTCGGCAGGAGAAACCTCCCCGACCTGATACTGCAGGCTACACACACTGGGATAAACGCTGGAATTAAACTACCTGAAATTTCAGCTTCGACATTAGTAGAACCCATAAAAATGCATTTTACATATAGGCTACTGTAGAATATGTTTCAACACACAACATATATTGTACATTCATTCGAAATAGTTTCTGGGCACTGGTAATACATTTTCCTCCTGTATAGCCTACTGATAACACAGGCACAGGCTATCTGTAAGCAAGGGTGGAAGTAATTACATTTACTCACGTTACTGTAATTGAGTAGCTTTTTTGTGTACTTGTACTTTGAGTATTTATTGGCCTACTACTACATTTTAAATCACGTCAATGGTGTCCACAATTGTGTGGCTAATTGTGGAGCCATAGTGAACGGTCAGTCAACAAGGAAGAGAAGGGTAATCTGGCTTTACTTTCGTGCACGTTATTTTGTAATTTCAAAATTTTCTAATTAAAATAATCTAGTTTTTTTAATAGTAATCTATGTGCTCTTGTTCTTTTAGATTTGCATGGGAAAGATCACATCTGTAACAATTTCCCCTTTTCTAAAAAGTAGGCTTAGTAAATTTCACTGAGAATAGTTTAAATAAGATACTTCTTTAAACTTTTACTTAAGTCTAGAGTTTTACACCAGTACTTTTACTTCTACTTAAGTAACATATCAACAAGTAACAATACTTGAGTAGGGTATTTTAGTACTCTTTCCATCACTGTAAGGCCATCTAAAATGTGTTTTGGCTTCTCAAAATAGCCTATATTTGGAATATCAAAATATATAAATGCATTTTTAACTATTTTTTGTATATCTTGAAACATCTCTAAACACATTCTTAAATATGTGATTTTCTTTTCGCTGTATGGGGAATTTCAAACTGAGGTTACTGAAATTGCTACATAAAACTAACCCTAACCCCAAAACTGGGTTAAAACTGAAATAGAAACCGATGTGAAAAATTTAACTTAAAAACAAATACACTGTAGGACCACCTAGAAGGGAGGAAAGCAGTATTTCATGGCATTTGTTTTGTTGTTTTGTGTTTGAGTGACTGTTTGAGGATAATAGGGAACTGGATGATGGCCTGAAACAGTGAGGAACAGATGTGACAATCAAGGACACATCGTAACTACGTTAAAAAAAACAAAATACAAACACACACCATTCAATTTGTTGCTGTTGTTTATTATATATTGGATCCTTCAGTCAGGGCAGACCAAGCAGTGACCCTTCCAACAGTCAAAGATCAACGAAGTATACACTCACACACCACCCACAGCCCTGTCCCAAATTAGTCTCCCAACTCGCCTCCTGTGAGCCTCTGAAGTTAACAGCGCTGAACCCCGGACCTCTGGGGGAACTTCTCCATCTATCTGCGATGGCCCATTAGGGCATACTGTGCAATTATATCCGAGTTTGACATTGATGCCCTTACAGAAAAGAGGCTGCTCTACAGGTGATTTGGCGCCTAAAATGGAACAGGGCTCGCATCTCCTTCCAGCTATAGCCTAAAGAGCTTGGATCTGATGAGCTGTATTTGCACACGTTTATACATGTAATTTTACAGTAAAATAAGACTAAGACTGAACTGTATATTATTTGAGTATGTCCAAGAGAAGCTAATTAATTTCATTTCTAGCTGCTTTCACGCACATATTCCAGTTAAGTAATTTATTGTCGTATTCATCATTTTAAGAACAATTAATACAGAAATCACAAGCACAACATAGGGAAAAAAAATATCAGTACAAAGTCAATATTTCCAAAGCAAAGGTGAACAGTCCTGTACCCTGGCTGCTATAGTGGAGTTGCATCTTAGATTGAGAGAGAAGCTTGAACTCCGAGAGTTATACCAGGCTAACGTCTCATTACTCCTCCTATCCGCAGTGCTGCTACATACGTACTTGGAGACACAGGCACTCTACCACTCAAACACATCAAACACACACACAGCCATCTGAACTGGTGCTCAAGAAGTTGATCAGTAGGCCCATGAGAGGAGGATTGTGGGATGGACAGCGAGAATTCATGTGAGAAGGGGTGTGGGACAGAGGGTAGTGCAAGGAGAATGGTCTAGCCCTTGACGGGTGAGGGTTCGAGATCTTGAACATAACATTTGAATGCTCTTTTTCCTACCCAAGATGCTGTGAAAAACACATGCGGGTGGGTTGAAAGGGTGGGGGCGGGGGTGGTGGCACACAATTCATTTAAAGCCACACCCCAAGGTGCCATCATCAGCTAGAGAAGCCCTGCCCAGTCAGCTAGCTGCCATGGCGAAAACCCCAGACACAAAGAAAGCCAGCAAAGACACACGCCCACAGTCAGTGCTCTCATTGATACACTCATTCTCACACAGACACACTTCATTTACACACAGTCACGCCTTAAAAACACAAATGGCTGAAGTTACAAAAGTCTGAAGTTAAGACGAACTGTAACACAGTCACATCTTCATCTGAAACATTTACTCCTTTGCTCCATTCTCAATGTCCATCTCATCGCCATTCTCTTTGCCTTCAGTCTTCACCTTCTCTGCCTCTTTCTGTTCGGCAGAAGAGAAAAGCAAGAGAAAGCAAATCAGCAACTCTTCACTTTTCATTTTATTTGTTTGCACTGTCAGTATAAACACATGGGGTCAGTATAAACACATGGTTATCCTGTCCCCTTATGGTTGATGTAGAGAACTAAGACAGTAATTCACCTTTGCATCCCGCTCTGCAAACTTCTGGAACATGTTGGCATACAGGCGCTTGTCCTTCTCATTTTGCTCTTTGATGTGTTTCTGACAAAGGACCACCTGGTAGGATATGCAGCAGGTGTCAGAAGACAATACCACTTAACTTCAGATATAATACAGGTACAACTACAGCCAACAGCTACAGATTACACTGGCTATCCAGATTTTTTTATTGCACTTAGGCCAGATTTATCTTCATTCCCAGATTGATTGAATATGGCTCAAGGCCAGCAGCGTTTTACCTGGCTCTTGGCTGCCTTGTTGGCAGGATACAGTTGAATGACTCGCTGGAAGTCGCCTCTTGCCCTGTCAAACTCCTTCATACCGAAAAGCGCCTCTCCCCTTCGGAACAGAGCCTTCTCATTGGATTCATCCAACTCCAGAGCCTACAATTATATACAGAGTGTAAAAATCAATGACTTGCTTAACTTACAGTATTCACCCACATAAATATACATCAACCCTATTGACACGGTTTCCAATCGTCAGGTATCGGATACCTGACGATTTATACTTTGTCCTGCTCCTCCGACGCACCTGGCGCATACGGTTGTGCAAAGATCACCTTTTTGTTTAATATCCTCAATGAAACACAGAATAAAAAGGCACTGCTCACTCCCAACACCCCGTCCCCTGTGGAAGCAAAATGGCATTCCTCTGACAAAAAGTTGTTTAAGGGAAATGAAGGGACAATTTTTCACTTTTGCATGACAAATCGTGCCATTTTCATCTGTCAGTGCCCCTGGGCATGGATGATCAGTGATCACTCATATTGTTAGCATAGCTAAAAGAGTTATAGTGTAGTTCATGCCATTGTTCTAATCATAATACAAGCTGCTTGCCTCCTAAATACTAAACAGAGTGACATAGTGATGAAATATAGAATTTAATCATCTCCCAGTGAGACTGAGTTCTCAGGTGAGTGTAAGGATAAACATTGGATACCTTGTCGCAGTTTTCCAGAGCTTGGGTTGGCTCCTGTAGTTTAAGGAAGCACATGGCCAGGTTCAGATGTGCGGCCAGTCGCAACGCTTTGGCTTTCTGCTCATCCTCTTCCGACAAACTAGATTCATGTTCCAGCCATGACACAATCCTTTTGTATTGCACCGACGCCTGCTTGTACTTTCCTTCCTAAACACATAAAATCATAAACAAGTGAAAACAAGCTCAGTGTTAGTTACACATTGCCACCTGGGGGCTATTAGGCAGGTCATGGTTTATAAACGGTCATGTTACACAGCTGATGATTAATGTGTATTGTGAGCATTACAGTGTGCAGACTATGTCATTGACTTCATTTGTAAACATGAAATAATTAGACAGTTGATAACATTTAAGTGTCATGTGTGACAGGAGTTTCAAGTGTATTTTGTGATGGTATCCCAGTGCTACTAGACAGCAGAATTTGACTGTAAGGAATAATTCCAGATGCCAGATCTACAACAGCAAATAAACCCTAACCCTAACCAATAAAATGCTGGGAGACAGCTAACCAGCTAGACTGGTTAGATATGGCAGTGGCGGTGAGAACTGGGGATAAATATTTATCGGAATAATGTGTATTTTGAGTGACTGTAGCATGGTAAAGTGACAAGTGCTACAGTTAAAAGGACAATTTCAGTGCGATTGGAATTTTTTTTTTGCTTCTTTTTATGTTTTCTATCCCTGTGAAGTTAATTCTGACTGTTTTTACATGCATGCACCACAATGAAAGATATTTTTTAATCAGTTTTGCCCTACCTCTCTGGTTTATACACTCCCATTTAATTCCAAATTACTAAAAAACAACTCCAGAGACTTCTAATTCAGGCAGTAAATGTAGTCCATCACAGTGAAGAAGCCAATATTTTGCGCATGCGCTTTTCAACAAGGACCCCTTAGTGGCAAGCATCAACAACGTGATCTAAAAAAATCCTTTTGTATTATTGCCTGCTGTTTAAATACATCCCTACATACCTTAAAGTACTGTGTTCCCTTCTCCTTGACAATGCCGCTCTGTTCCAGTTTCTCTGCTGTGTTCATCTCCCATGACTCCTTAGCCTAAAGGAAAATTGCTTCAGTCACTTCTTAGCAGGGGACAATTGGTCAACTAAAATAAAGTTGTGTTTGCCTTCATGATTATAGTGCACCTTCTCAAAGGCTGCCAGTTTGATCCTGTACTGCAGTGTGGCTCCACCAGGAATGTTGTACTTTGTGTTTCCTGCATTTCCAAAGCCGTACCTACAAAACAAAGACACTTGGCATTAGTTATCAGTAATGTGAGAAATAACTGATTATCTGTTGAATATACACTTGGACCAAGTTTGCTTGTATATTCTACAGAAGAACTGAACACTCAGTAGGTGAAAGTTTTTCTTTTTTTAAAATAAAAAATGTGTCACAACATGCATTACAATCATTGGGATGTACGTTAATCATGTGTTAATTATTTACATACATTCAATTCCACATACTTGATTCTGTATGGAGGCCATCAGTGAATGTTTACATTTTGCAATACTGTTTCTTGAAAGGTTAAAGGTAAATTCTGGTTATTTTCAGCTTGGGCCTTATTTTCCTAGTTAATTTCTTCACTTACTTAACTGTAGAGCTTTATGTACCTCTAGTTTGCAGGGAGCACTGCTCTCTAATACACACCCAGAGGGCCAAAGCAAACTCCAACATTCGAACCCAAAAAGCGATTAAAATGCGTCCTTTCAACACTGTAACACTCACATTGCAGTGGGACCTGCCTCTATGCAATTATCAGTTGCCTGAATCTTGGATTCACCATTCATGTACTCTGATGCTGCATTGATGTCATATGGAATTTTCCATAAATACTAACTACTGACTGGGAAAATACATTAATGTTAACCTCCCAGTTGACATTAATGATATCTCCCACCTGGCATGACTAATTGCAGAAGCGTGTCAACATAAGCAGTAAATGTAACTGGGAATCCACCGATGTCGGCAGTCCAAGGTATTAAAAATCAAACTGACAAGTTATATTTACACTAGTATAATCAACCATACTTACAAAAGCAAGAAATATCTGCTGTAATAAATTTGTGGTTGATTTTAAATTCATAAAGACAAATGATTTGGGATGCAGGTGTTCCTATGAGTAAATAAAGAATGCTTTCAAGCTGAAGCAATGAAATTTCAATTGTGTTGTGAATGCAGCAGAAGACCAGCAGCAAAGCAAACAAGAAAGTGTGTGAGCAACACTAAAAAGCATAAGATGAACTATTAAAACTGAAATCTTGTGATAATCTTTCACAGCTATTTAAAGACATGTAACTGCAGTGTGAGCATTACTGTGGATGTGTTTTAACCACTTTTTGGGTTTAACTGTTGGAGTTTGCATTTGCCTTCTGGGTGTGTATTGGAGAGCATCGTTCCCAGCAAACTGGAGGTACGTTAGGCTCTACAGTGAAGTTGGTAACACATTTTTGAACACAATCAGTCGTCATGATGCCAAAAACTAGGACAATAAAGCTCAGGTTGAAAATGACTGGAATTAGCTATCCTTTAAAAATGTTCACTGTAAATTTGGTAAATAACAGGTAAGCTTGAAGACAGCAAATATAAAATGAAAACATTATGAAGCTCTTATTTTACTGACTATTGGAACACATCTCTAAAACTACAAAGTAAATGTGTATACTGGTGCATGTAATCATACTTGGGCTTAATATTGAACAGAGACTCCTCTCCCTGCTCCATAGCCATGATAGATTTCTCCACTCCAGGTGGCAAGCCGAGATTCTCTCCATCTCCAATCTCAAACTTCATTTCTCTCTCGTCAAACACGCGGCCCTCACAGGTTCCCTCCACAGTAACTACAAAAGACAAACAAAAATGCTGGGGTTAGGCCCTGCAACAAACCAGACTCTTGGCCTTGCCAAAAACCTGTTGCATAGATTGACAGCTGTAGGCAGGTGATGCAAATTCCAACTGCCAGTCAAACTGAATCCAATTACTTTGTGCAGAATGCCAGTAAAGACCCTTTAAAAGTGATCAGCCCTCTATATCTGAGCCCCAAGACTGGCAGCCTTACATTAATTTACCTTCATAAATGTGAAAATGTCTCTCATGTCAACTATGTAATAGCTGTGTCTTGATGCAGTTACCTTCAACAGCAGCTCCTTCATTGGGCTTGGAGTATCCCTGGCCTTTGGTGATCATGCGACGGATAATTCCTCCATCCTCATCTTCAGTTACGTCCTCCCCTCTGAATTCAAACAGCTCCACCTACAGATGTGCAGACATTAAATTTAATATCCAGAGATAAATTTAAGATCACATTAATTAAGATCAAATCTAGAATTCAACCACAAACCCAAGACTAAGGTTCAAGGTATAGAAAGGACTATCAAATTAAGCTGGGATCAGTCAGTCTCACCTGGAAAACGAGTGTGGCGTTGGGAGGTATCTTGGGTGGGCTGCCTGCAGATCCATAAGCGTACTCTGGCTTACAGATAAGCTGGCTCAACTCCCCCACTTTCATTGTGGCTACACCAATGTCCCATGCCTTTATCACCTGACCTAAACACACAGAAGAACACGATGGCATTACACTGGCTATACAACTATAACAGGTGAATGTTTATGTGTGTGTGGTAGATATGAACCAACCTTTGCCCAACTCGAAGGAAAACTTCTCTCCTCTGTCTCTACTTGAGTCAAACGGAGTACCATCCAGCAGTGTGCCCACATAATGTACAAACACTTTATCCCCTGTCATAGGCAGCTCTGTGCCCGTGCCTTCCCTTTTCACCAACTGGAAAAAGACACACACACAGCAAAAGAATAAGAAAGGAAGAGTGGGGTTAGGCAACAACGATGAATCCTCACTTCAACAGACCATGAGAAGCTGGCTTCACAGTCATACACCCATTCTGTAGTCTGTTGTGGATGATAGTGTGAGATTCCCAATTTCTCCATTGTATATTACATTTAAGTTTACAGTGTATCATGCAAAACAATGATTAATGTCTGTGTCTTGTGTCTGGATGTGTGTGTGTTTGAGTATTCAATGCGCCCATCATTTGTTCCTCCTCCAGACCCTTCTAGAAATGTGGCCAGTTATTGATAGCAATATGATAGCTACCTAGTAGCTTCCCTGGCTGATACCTAACGTCAACTGATACACCAATAGGGCACGCGTGGCTTGTTGAATGTGTGACATTTGCTATGAGAACAATATTAAAAAACTGAATGAACACGTGTTGACATTACTGAAGCTAGCAAACATTAGTTGCTTGTATTGGCACTGCAAGCTTTAGCATAGCTAACGTCAGCTAACGTTAGCTTAGCCATAACAGGCCAACGACAAGCACCCAGCTAACCAATCAGCTAGCTGGCTGAAGAGTTAAGACTTCACAGCTCTGTTTGAATGATGGATTTACCTTTAAAACACCCCCATCTTTTTTCGGCGTGATATCCTCTCCCTCCATTGGGATGCTGTGTTGTCCTTCACTGGTCTGTTCCTCTGCAGTCATTGTCGTGTTGTGGTGGACCAAACCCCCTTCCTCCTACTCTGACCTGCGCCACAAATCAAAGCAAACTAACGCTGGCTAACCGTACTGGTTGGCAGCTACCTCTTGCTGCACGCCAAGTGTAAGCAACCGTCAGCTAACAGCACACGGACTAACTAACGTTAGCTACCAAACAACAGGCTGTCTACTACTTGTGGATGGTATTGTAAAAATACACGTTACACGTTACGCTACGCTGTAATTCTGCAACTGTTGAGCACCAGTCACACGTCTATTTTAGCAGAGCTGTGAGCTTTTAATGTGGTTGCAAAGGGGTCCACGTTGCTATGCTGCTACTTCTCAATCTGGCATCTAATAACCGCTTGAAGGAAGGGCAGAGAACTTTCCAGACATGACGGGAGGAACCAAGGGGGATGAGCCGAGCTTGGTTGCGTTACCTATAGTGTTACAGCGTGCCCCGCAAAGGCGGTGCACAGGCGATGAGTGCAACACAGTACATCACATACACACTTGCGCTGACAAACCACGCCACATTGATTAAGTTAAATTAAATAATTCAGCGTATAACTAGTGCAAGATATGGTCTACTAATCAAATAGAAAAAGACGTCATACACGTTTGTAGCCCCTTTCACAGGACCATCCGGTGATTGAAAACACGCACTCCGTGCTTCATCTTGCTTGCTATTGGTCAGATTCTAGGTCCACTGCCGTCTGTTGGCGCGCTCATCGAACAGCCTTGAGTTAAAAATTACATTATAAACGAAGGGTGTTTTCATATCTACGAGTGAGTATATAGTTAATGTTAAAGGTGGCTGTAATGATCACCAGTAGTTAAAAGATTTAAACTAATGTTACGAAACTGCTTTGTTTTACGTTGCATGAATTCGAGAGATTAGTTTTCAGTGAAGTTAGCTTATCCGCTAGCTATGTCTATGACAGGTCTAGCGTTTATAATATAGTGTATGTTGCTAACGTTAACGCGTATTTGAAGGCTGTTTAGCTAATCAAGGTTAGCTTGTAACTGATATTACTGTCGCACAAACAACCTGTGCGCTGTTCATAGCACCAAGGGGCCATCTTCATGATGACCACATTTGAACTGAAATGTTTGATCTAATATTTTACTGTAACCCAAGTACTGTGTTATCTCCTAGGGGCATTCACCAGGATGGAGAATGGCAGCCCCCGATTTCCATTTCCATACCAGCCCTATACCATCCAGGAGCAGTTTATGCAATCCCTGTATTGTGCACTTGAGCAGGGCAAAGTCGGCATCTTTGAGAGTCCCACTGGAACGGTGTGTGTGTATGTTTGGATATATGGCTGTTTGTGTGTGTGTGTGTGTGTGTGTGTGTGTGGGGACATGAGAGAGAGATTACCGTGGAATTTGTTAGATTGAAGCAATAAAAATTCCTTATGTGTTTTAAACATGTGTACCCTCTACCCCAGGGCAAGTCTCTGAGTCTGATATGTGGAGCGCTGAGCTGGCTGAGGGACTATGAGGAGAAGAGGAGACAGGAGACAGCTGCTCTGCTGCAAGGAGGAGAAGCAGTCCTTTCCACCTCTACCTCTCTCCCCTCCCCTGCTACTCAGTCCTCCACTAGCTGCTCCTCGGCAGAGCCTGACTGGATCACTGACTTTGTGCAGAAGAAGGCAGAGCGCGACCTGGTGTCCAAGCTTAAGGTAAGAGTTTGTGTTTGGAGGTTTCAGATGTGACCTCCATATGGATCTCTGAGAATGCTTCACCTCCGTAGCTTCCCTGTGGAGGGACTTTAAATATCAGTGGGTGCTTTTGTGTTTGTGTGTGTATGTGCGTGTCAGGACGACGAACTGAAAAGGAAGAAGAGGGAGGAACGATTGGAAATGATCAGAAACAATGTTCAACTTAAGTATGCAATGAAAAGAAAGGTAAGAGGTCTTGCACATTACCATTTAATGAAGAGCCCACATTCTGTGAATTTATTGTATGAAATATTATTTTGTGTTCATGTCACTCTGGATACGAGTCTCAGGTATATGACTGAATGATTGAATTCAAGTGTGTGTGTGTGTGTGTGTGTGTGTGTTTGTAGAGCACTGAAGACGATGAGGCATTCAAGTTGCTCCAGCTCAGTAAAGAGGGTCCGGTGGAGGCATCAGGAGATCCCGAGGAGGAGGAGCTTATCATCGCAGAATATGAGAGTGATGATGAATCCAAGACCAAGAGCAAGTAAGGACAGCCAATTACAACTACATCAAAGTTAACTGTCATAGTAAGGAATGGAAATCGACAGAGTATGACAACTTGGTGTATTTCCTCACATCAACAGATTCAGTGGTGCTGAGGATGATGAAGATGATGACCTGGTTGAAGAACATGTTACAAAGGTGTGTGTGTGTGAGAGAGATGTCACACAGTAGCCCAAATTTGACTCCCTGTAAGAATGAGTGTCACACTGATACCAAGCCCAATAATAATGTGTGTCAAACGTTACCCTGAGGTAAAACTGCGTACGTATGCATTTTATCAGATTTACTACTGCAGTCGCACTCACTCCCAGCTGGCCCAGTTTGTCCACGAGGTTCAAAAGAGCCCCTTCAGCAAGGACATTAGCCTGGTCACACTGGGCTCACGGCAGGTATGTGTACACACATGCATCTACATTTCAACCCTTCTCACACAGAGATACATACTCTACAGTGGACTGGAAGTATTATTGATATTCAGTCAGTCTCCCTTGCTGAGTACAGTAAATCATAAGTTTGTGTACTTTGTAGAATCTATGTATCAATGAGGAGGTGCTTCGCCTGGGCAGCGCCCAGCGCATTAACGACCGCTGCATGGAGCTGCAGAAAAACAAACATGGTGAGAACTACTCACACACACTGGCTCCAGAAATACTTATTGAAATGTATTCCCCAGCTAACTAGGAGCTTGTACTGTATCTTACTGGAAATTGATTCGACATGATTTTCTTACGTTTTCTTGAAATTTGTAATGCTTATATAGTGCTGCCTGTCCTTCCATCCCATAGAGAAGCAGCATCAGGAGGAGAGTGTGAAGCGTAAGCGGGGCCCGGCGAAGAGTGTGTGTCCCTACGTTGGGGCTACAGCGCTGCAGCAGCTGAGGGATGAAGTGCTGGGGACAGTCCACGACATAGAGCACCTGCTCAGTCTGGGCAGGGAAATGCACGCCTGTCCTTATTACGGCACACGCCTCGCCATTCCCCCTGCACAGGTAACACAGTGTGCACACATCATCCACTGATCTACTTCCTCTTTCTATTATATTCTTCTATCACCTTTTAGAATAATACATTGCACTGTTTGTCTTGTATTGTCCATGCTTGCACTTTTGTTTTTTTGCACTTGTGATAGGTGGAGTGACAATAAAGATGAATTGAATTGAAAACGTACAGTATGCTGTCCACTTACTGTAGGTGTCTTTTTCAAGTGTATGTAATGTCAATGTCATTTGTATGGTGTGTGTTTGTATCTGTGTAGCTGGTGGTGTTGCCTTATCAGATGGTACTTCATGAAGCTACAAGACGGGCATCAGGGATCCAGCTGAAGGGACAGGTAGGGTTGGGTCTTGTATGGATTTGATCAGTTCTGATTCTAATCATAGATTTGTTTCCTTAGCAATCCTCAGTACTACTTGGCATCAAAATCTTATGAAAAAAAGTATTGTTTCTGATAAAATACCCCAGTAAAATTGATATACTGTTCATCTTAAGTAGGTCTAAAAAGTGGCAAAATCAGGGTGTGCAGCAGTGATATTTCTGAACAAAAATGTAACCACATGACCTGTATAATAGCAGGAGTGGGGAAATTTAAATCCTCTAGGTGCCTATTGATTCTGCCATATTTTTTAGCAGATCCAACAATTAGAATTTGAATGGATTTTTGATGGTGTAGTAGTGAGTTGATGGTCTGAGTGTTTTTTAAATCATTTTTTTTACAGGTACTGATCATAGACGAAGCTCACAATCTCAGTGACACACTCTCCTGTATACACAGCTCAGAGCTCACAGGAGCACAGGTAAACACATTCACACATATACACATTATCTAGATTTAAAATCCAGGTAATGTGGTTCTTGTATGTGATTTGAAGTTAATGTTCCTTGTGATATGCTAAAAATCGGATCTCCTTTCTACAGCTTTGCCGTGCCCATTCTCAGCTCACTCAGTATTCTGACCGCTACAGGTGAGATTGCACAGACACACACACATGCACTCATCCACTAAATAAATGTAGTCTTAACTCCCCTCCTGACTCTTGGTGCTTATGTGTCTGCAACATCAGGAGCAGGCTGAAGGCAAAGAACCTCATGTACATCAAACAGATTCTGTTTGCGGTTGAGGGGCTTGTCCGGGCGCTGGGAGGTGAGTGTGTTTGGGCTCAAATGAGTTTTTTTGTTGATTATTGCCAGTCGGCACATTGTTAGGGCTGGAAATCGCTGAACAGCGCTGTTGACTTTATGACAGTTCTGCTCATGGTGTATGTGTTATTCCTGCAGGTAAGGTGGGGCAGAATCCACAGAGCCAGACTACACAGCCAGGTCAGCGCACACACACACACACACACACACACACACACATACACACGTAAGCTGAATTTGATAACCAGTAATATCTCTTTCCCCTCAGGAACAGAACTGCTTACCATTAATAACTTTCTCTTCAAGGCCCAGATCGACAATATCAACTTGTTCAAGGTAGTTGACAGTATTATCGTGCCATAATAATCACTCTGTTACTGCGACTACATATCCCAACCACATATTTCTCTCTGCCTCTTTCTCTGCTTCTCATTCTCACTAAAGTTACAGAGATACTTTGAGAAGAGCATGGTTAGCAGAAAAGTAAGTGGCGTGTATGTTTGTGTGTATTATCTGATGTATTCCTCATAGTGAATAAATATGGTTATGTGTGATATACTGTAAAATGAAATGTGTAATACCCGTGGCTTCTTTCCGCAGCTGTGTGGCTTCATGGAGAAGTACGCAGGTACAGGTGTGAATCCACACACTCATACCAGCTCAAACAAAGAGAACCGACGCACAGAGGGCTTAAACCGCTACCTCCAAACACTGCAGAGCAGCCAGAGCGCTGCACCAGGTCAGTGCACTGTTAGGACACTGTGTGTTGCACAAGTGATTTGGAGGAACAAAAGGTCTTTCCATCACCCGCATATTTCAAAGCATATTTTGGAGACACGCGTCATCACTGGAGACTTGTTTGGCATTATAATAACCATCAAATTGTTTATTCAAAATAATGAGATCATGCTCAAAAAAAATCAGGACAGCTTACAAAGCTTAATTTCAGCCCCTAGAGACATTGTGGCTGTCACAAAACTGAATAAAAAATTGTAAGATAACCTGAAATTCCTATTCCTTTTGAATAGACAGTTTGCATAAAGACTATGTACCGACTAGTCCAAGCAGACTGGCCTACAGTACCTACAAATTAACTGTCAAAATGGTTCAAATCTCTGATGATCTGTGATGAGTGTCTCCAGTTTTTGCACAGACACAGACACAGATTGTGCGGATTGGGCTTGCTTACACAGACATTACTGTTCACTATCCTCCATATCCTAGACCCACATTGTAGAATTTAACAGTAAACAAGACATTGCTTATTTAGATTTAGCAATCCTCTGTTTCCTTGTGTGCAGTTTCTTCAGCAGACCAGCAGGGGTCTGCAGAGGCGGAGAAGGTGCTATCTGCATCTCCCATGATGCAGGTGGAGGGTTTCCTCATGGCTCTCACCAACAGCAATACTGACGGCAGGGTGGTGGTGCACAGACAAGGTACCAATAATATACACACACACACACTTACAGGACAATAATGAAATCTGAGTGCTTCAGTGTGCTTTTTCATGTTTTGTGTGTAGGCACTTTGTCAGAGAGCAGCGTCAAGTTCCTGCTGTTGAATCCAGCGGTCCACTTCGCCCAGGTGCTGAAGGAGTGCAGAGCGGTCATCATCGCGGGAGGAACCATGCAGCCTGTGAGTTATTTTAGTCCACCAAAAATAAACTGAGCTCTTGCCGTGTGTCAATTTTACAATTCTAAAAGATGTGTATGTAGGTTTCTGACTTCAAACAAGAGCTGCTGTTTTCCGCCGGGGTGGGAGAGGAGCGTATCGCTGAGTTTTCCTGTGGTGAGTGGCCCACTTAATAAGACTGCAATAGTTTGTGGAGTTCGACTTTCTGTGTATTTCTAATGTACCGTCTTGATGACTCCTTTATCAATATTTCTGTCTGTGGGAAATTTTGAAAGATGATGGGATGCTTGACAAAACCTTATTTATAAATGATGTTTTTGAAGAATAAGTACAGCCTAATTTCCAACTGAAATTATGATATTGATACTGATATACTTTTTAAAAAAATATGAAATCCTTTCCATAAAAATGTGTTGACTGTATTCCTTGCTGTGTATCCATCTGTCTGATATGTCTGTCTGTAGGCCATGTAATTCCTCCGGAGAACATCCTTCCCATCATCCTGTGCAGCGGTCCATCTGGTCAAGAGCTGGATTTTACTTTCCAGAATAGAGACACTCCACGCATGGTAACACATATACACTTTGTATTTTCTTACAGTTAAGAACCAAGAACCTGTAATATTATGGGATATAGCATTATTTTCACTGCAGCATCGTAATAAATGTGTGTCTGTTGGTTGACAGATGGATGAGACAGGCCGCATTCTCTCCAACATTTGCAACGTGGTACCAGGCGGCGTCGTGTGCTTCTTTCCTTCTTATGAATACTCAAGGCGGATCGTTTCCCACTGGGAGGCCAGCGGGGCTCTTGCTCGTCTGGCTAATAAAAAGAAGGTACATGAGTTCTTTGTGTGACAGATCTCAGAAGGCCTTAACTTCTTAAGCAGGCCTTAACCTAAAGGTGGCAGGGTTTCGTCGTGGTTAAAGAGAATTTCCCTACGGGGATCAGTAAAGTCCAACATTATAATTATAAATGGATCCTGTGTTTCATATGGAGCTAGATCTTCTCTCTCTTCTCAGTGCGATATAATTGTATACTTGTCTCTTCAGATCTTCCAGGAGCCAAAGAAGGCCAACCAGGTGGAGCAGGTGCTGAGCGAGTTCTCCCGTTGCATCCAGGTGAAACTGGCACTGATGACACTCACATTTGCCCTCATCACATAGCATTATTAACAGGTTCATCAGGATCTATTGTCTTTACCGCTGCCACGCTCTTATTATTCCCCCCCCCCCCCCCCCCCCCCCCCCCCCCGTCTCTTTCATTTTGTTAGAGGTGTGCTGCGGACGGCGGCGGACTCTCAGGGGCGTTGCTGTTCTCTGTGGTTGGAGGAAAGATGAGCGAGGGCATCAATTTCTCAGATGACCTGGGCAGGTATGTGTAATATTCCTGGCACCTGGACGGAAGCAGCAGCTATACATCAAATATACTGTATAATACTTTATGTTCTGCTCTGTGTGCCTTCCTGCATGTGATGACAGGTGTGTAGTGATGGTGGGAATGCCGTATCCCAACATCAAGTCTCCGGAGCTGCAGGAAAAGATGTCCTACCTGGACAAACACCTGGTGAGACAGTCTTGCGTCCATACTGCGTCTCCCAGTAGGCTCTTTGATCTCCACTGATTCCAAAAAACATTGCAAGACAAATGCTGGAGTAGGGAAATGTTGAGATGCAGCCCCTCCTTGTCTCTCATCTCTGTTGTCTGCGTTTCAGCCTCACAGTGGAGGGAGGAGCGCCGGCCAAGCACTAATAGAAAACCTCTGCATGAAGGCTGTCAATCAATCCATAGGTAATGAAGAAAAATATCAGTGATATTAGACATAGTACTAATTCATGGTATGCCCGTTTATTCCATAGGTGGTAAGATACTATGACTGGTATTTACTCTGTATTTCACTTCATCTGTCCAAAGGGAGAGCGATCCGTCACCGTGGCGACTATGCCTCCATTGTGTTGTGTGACAGACGTTACTCTCGACCTGCTACAATCTCCAAACTTCCCAACTGGATCAAAGCTCGAACTAGTGCACACACAACTTTCGGCCCTGCTTTCGCTGCCTTGCGGAAGGTGAGGAGCAAGTGCACTTATGTACACACACACACACACAAATCACTATATCTGAGAAAAATGCATATTATGACTAGAAACAATGTGTCCATATCTTCTTCTCTCTCAGTTCTTCATGGATAAGAAACAGAAGCAGCTGCAGGCATAGTTTGACTCCCAAGGGGATCGGCTGACGTTTTTCAAGTTCTCAACTTTCCAAGTTCAAGAGAGGACAAAGGCCTGGGTTAGGAGAAACTTTGGGAAAACCCAGTGGAACAGCAGTCGCTCAGTGCAACATCAGCAACCCAAGAAATGTAATCTGTTCTGATTAAAAAATTACTGGACAATGATTTGGGAGCATCTGAGTGCTGTTGTAATATAAGTTATCTCAAGATTGCCACTGCCACTTTATGTTTAGATATGGTGTTTTTCAATATACTGTAATTACAGCCTTGAATATTGTGCATGAGATCCTTCATGGATTTGCAGAGTTTGCCAAGGGGTTAGCCGTCAGACCTCCGAGTGGTCCTAGCAGTCTGGAGTTCAGCAGCCAACCGGGGAGGCAGTTTTTCAGGATTTCATGTTTTCTTTTCCAGCTTCTGTTCATTTCTAATGATTTCCATTATTTTCCTGTTGTCCTGGTCAAATCCATGGTCCAGATGTTTGGGATTTAACCACAGAGAATGATGGACATATGGCTTTGGAAGGCACACTGCAGACAAAGAGATATACACGAGGCTAAGGCAACCTCATTTGAGTCAATTCTATCAATCTTGGACTGTATTCAAATTCTGTTTGGTAGATGTTGGAGAAAAAAGTGTGTGCTTTACCATTTTCCAAAGTATACTGAAATGATTTACTGGAGAAGGCACTACACAGAATGCAGACACAGTACTTGAGTAGGCATCCATTTGACTGATTTACCCTTGAAGAGATTTTAATATTAACAATTCAATATTAGATATTACATAATGCAAATATTACTTATTTAAAATCCATTTATTTTATGGAAAGACATTAGGCAAGTGGTTTCTTTCTTTCAGAGTATTACGGTGGATCTATGTTTAATTCTTAATGAGTGAAGTATTCTAAAATGTTATTCGCTTGATTAATTTTATGAAAAAATAAGACATTTGTATTACAATGAATATGCTCTCAATAACTTGTTTATCATTTTTGTTTGAGTCATGTTTTGGTCAAGTGCTGAGACAGACCACTGCTCTCATATACAAGTGATTAGTTCCACATAAAGCCAGGAGGTGGACACTTAACGCTGCATTTTATATTTTCAGACTGCACATAGGAGAGCCTGAGGTGGGCAATCAACTTAAGGCATTATTAGGCCGACCATTGCCCATTTTACACTGATAAAGCCTCTGTTAGGAGCCGAAGGAGTGATCACCTTTTATGAAACAGGGTTGTGATGGATTATATTTGAGCGATCTGAGGACACGAAGTCCCTTGAACACAAAATTGATCCCTGGCAGCCTCGAATGCTTTAAGAGTTATCAGTGCTTAGTGTTCATTTGTTCTGACTGGCTGGCTTCCATTGTGTCACGCTTCCCAGTCGTCGTCGTCCTCTGCTGTCGGCTGCGGGGCAGGGAGTGGTGGGATGACATCCGACATCCGGGCAAATGCGCCGCTGGTGCCAGCAGGAGCATCACCCGACTCTCCACCTGCTGGACCCTTTCCAGAGATGCCTGGAGAGAGAACAGACCGCAATATGTATGCAAACCCAATCACCGGCATCAGTATTCTTACTCTAACTTGCCTTTCCTCACCTTTCCTGCGCATGGCCAGCTTATTAAAGAGATCCGACATAAAGTCTCCACCACTGGATGCCGCTCCCACCGCTGAAAAAGAGACAAAGGCCGGCAGTTAGAAAGTATAAAATATGTGAACAAGTTGTACTTTTCAATTGGGGCAGAGGATCCATTTCTCAAATTCCTGAGACCTATGCTTCGAAGTAGAGTGCGTAATTACAACAAGGCCGTTAGTATAGTTAGTCAGTAGAAGCAGCCCAGATGTATAGCAGCTCTCCCCAAAAGTGAAATGTTAGGCTGTGACCTTAGCCAGCCGACCGGAAATCATGAGGAGGATACACTGTCAGTAGAAGGTCAGACACTTTAAAAACAGACTGTAACCAAGTCAGCCTTTTAATGAAGGTGGCATTTATGAAACAAAGGTCATAGAGCCATGGGCTGTTCTTGGGACTGTGATTATAACCAGAGCGCCTGTGGCTCCATGTGAGATGTGTACACAAAAGCTAACACACTGACATGGGTGAATGCAAACTATGGACCGGTCACGCTCCGCTTTGATTGCATGTTTCTCTCATCAATGTTAAAAGCTGCATCGTGTGCCAGTTAATAAAACATGAGCGAAGCCACATCCCCACTCAAACACTCTGTCACCTTGCTCTTGCTCTTTCTGCTTCTTCTTCTCCATTTTGCGTTCTTTAACGTTGCGTAACTGGGCTTTGCCGATGCCTCCGGCGTTGCGGATGGACTCCAGGAGGCTGGCGCGGCCGTCTGACGGCTCAACCACCTCGCTGGGAGCGCCAGACACAGGGCCTGCAGTGAGGGGAGACAGTGTGTTGATGTTCTGGGCTTTCACCCATCAATAGATGTCACTGGTGGGATCCGCACACCGGGTCCTGGGGTTTATTCTGAATTTTGTGTGTGTGACGTACCTGAGCTTGCCGCTCGAGAGACGTCTGCTGGGCTGTCTGCAGGGGGAGGGGGTGGAGGGGGTGGAGGAGGGGGAGCTCCTAGAGGGGTGGTGGGAGTGAGGGCAGGCTCAGGAGGGGGAGGAGGGGGAGGTGGGGGAGGAGGTGGAGCTGCAGGTTGGAATTGAGATCCTGAAACAAAAAGAGAAGAAATCTGTGCATCAAGAAACACAGTATCAACCAAAACCACAATAAGATAGTGACAGGTGTGTGTGTGTCTGTACCAGGCCCGTTGCTCTCCTCTAAGTCCCCAGAGAAGGAGGGCAGCTCGGGGATGTTGTGTGTGGGTCCTGAGGGGGCGAACCCGGGTCCCAAGTCGGCACTGTAGGACAGGTCATCTGCGATGCCTGGCAGGTCAGGCAGGTAGGACGGCACATCTATCTCGGGCACCTGGCCCAGGTCTGGCACATAGAAATAACTCTCTGCTGTCTGTTGGAGGGTGGCGAGGGTTACGAAAAATATTATCAAGATTGATCATTAAATCAGAATTTATCATCACCAATTCTGCTTGTATAAAAATTCCATTAACAGCGACAATATTAACTTCTATTGATAAAGCTTTTTGAGGTGAGAGAGGGTGTTTGAGGTACCTGTCTCTCCAGTTGCTCTCTCTTCGTAATGGACAATGGAGCGTCAAACGGTTTCTCCTCTTTTTCCGTCTCTAGAGTGTTGTGTGTTTTCGTCACTGCTCCCGCAAGAGGATCCAGGAACACATACTTCTTATATCTGCAGACACACAAACCAAAAGGAATGAAGAACATTGAAATGTAGCCTTAGTGTTAATAGTTAGTGTCTGTGTGTGTATGTGTGGTGTGGACTCACAGGTTCTCTGTCGTATTAAAGAGCAGCAGGGAGCTGACAGAGGAGATGTTGCGGGGCAGACTGCCCAGTCCCTCCTCCGTCTCGTCCTCAGATCTCTTCTTATTGCTCACACACACTGGGAAATACAGCAGCTTCTCCTGAAAGGAAGACAGACAGATATGGAAGGAGATGAAGACGTGTCACATGTCACCTAAATCTTGAATAATGCAAATCATAAATGCCACGCGCGTGCACACGCACTGCAATACCGAATTATGGTTGGGGACAGTGCTGCTGGGGGTTTCTTGAATAATGTATTCCTGCACCAGAGAAAATTGCCAGCAGTGTTTTCATTTTTCTCTCTCTATGACACGCACACACACACACACAAAACAACACACTTGCAAGCCCGAGCACACACAGCAGAAAATATGCTAGTTTCTGTAAAGTTTCCTAAGATGGGGAAGGGAAGACTGTGGTGTTCAAAATAAATAATGCAGGAACTTGCTGCTGAGCTGAGGCATGCGTGCACACACACAAAGGCGCTCTCTGAAAAGAAACAAACACACTTTTACAGCCTATTCCTCTCACTAAGGCCCAGTGACAGACACACACACCATGTGCCGTCCTACACACTGAATGTACAGTATGTGACTGATCCAACTGCACATCTGACTGATGCGTGGCCAATCCTGCGTCTGTGGACCTGACTGTGACTGTCAAGACTTTTAACCAGGGAAAGGACGTCTCTGTTGTCTATGGATACGAAACACTGTATTTATCTACATACAAAATCTACATAACGGATAAGTCTATGTTGTTTTCACCTGCTACTGTAGATTGTCTGTGATTGAGCTATTATAAGGCACTGCAATGATGACAATAATATGCTTTAAGATCAATAGCAGCTTCAGAAGACACAGTCATGATAATTACAGCTGTCTTTGCCCAGAGTGCATGCAATGGGATATTGACAGTTTCGATCAAGCATCATATTTGGGGTAAAAATGGCAAGCTGGTAAAAAGGAGGATTGATTGATCCTTCTGCTCTGCTCTGACACATCTTCTGACCTGTGAAATAACCTGCTCTGACCCAATAAATGTTCTGCGCAAAATAAAGCTGGAAAATTGCCGTTACGGGCAATGTAGCATTTGATTAACTGGGTGCCAGTTGGTTATTTAACTCATGGTGTGGAAAATTGAGACTAACATGGATGAAATAATATCTGAGCTGTTTGAGCTATAGCTGGCTCATAATAGGCAAAAATGAAAGGACTTGCTGCTAATCATAACTGAACACCTGCTTATCTAAAAAAAACCTCTACGCTTAGCTAGCAAAAATAACTAAATTACATATATAGTAGGAAATATACCAGCACTCTGCAAATACCAACAGTAACAAAATAACAAGTTAACCCCTAACATGAAATTTTGTTGAAGGAGATAAAAGAGTGTAAGTGGAAACTAACCATGCCTCTATTTATCCCTGTTCTGCACCAGCACTTCTAACAGTAAGCTGTACAAAGAGGGCTTAACACCATTAGGTCGTGATCAGACTGCCTTGACCAACGTGCTATCACACATTTTCCTTCTAATTTCTATTATTCAGAGCTCTATTGCATGCATCTCAAGCTTCAGAAGCATTGTTCTACAACACTTAGCACTTAAGAGCCTAAAGCATTTCAACTATAGCTGCTAAAGTGCTGCGCTTCTACTGGGTTTTTAACAATACATGTTGCACTATCAAAAAGCCCAGCGAAATCACCGACTTTAGTGTGAATGCGTTTATCCCACCTGCAAGGCCTTGTCATCGAGGGGCCGGAGTTTGTTCTGTATTCTGTAGCGGGGGCGAGTGTGTGAGGAAGGGTCTGTGGCCCCTCTGAAGATAGATGAGTAGTCCTGAAGTCGATCTGGGGCTGGGTACTTGGCACTGGAGAATACCTACATACACACACACACACACACACACACATATGCTACTATAGCTGACAAACACAGGGCTATTTTTTTCCCCATTAATGTTTATTATCTTGTCACCTTATTGGGTCTCTACTGCATATCATGGATGCAACATGTAAAATTGCCTTCAAAAGTTGAGGTGCTGTGTGTTACCTTGGTGGCCTTCTTACTGCCTTTGATCTTGTCGACGCGGGCCTGGGCCAGTCTGATCCGGTCAGTGACGGTCTGCAGCTGCCGGCGGTTCTTCTCCACGCTCTCAGACACTCTGGAAACAGCACACGTAAACACACACACATCCACGCAGAGGAAAATATATGTCTGAGACCATATGCAGGAATGTGGATCCTGCTCACAGTGCGTTAGCTTACATATGATGTATGAAATTGATTTTAAATCTTCCCTGTAGTCACAGTAAGAAGCATCTCATGTATAAACCATGGCACACTCATGCTTCATATTGCTCTGAACTTGTTGTTTTTTATTGTAGTTTAAATACAACAGCGTTCCTACCTCTAGCTGGTGTGTATACAGTATGTGTGTGTGTATGTTGGACTTGCCTACTGAATATGTCTGTAGAGATGGTCTCTAAGTAGAGTAATGCATCTGCTATCTGGTGAATAGCCTCCTCTCTCCTCAGGTCTGGCTGGATGAGAGGCACTGAGTACACCTGGCCCTCCAGGCAGTGCTTCTGGGTCATCCTGAAAAAAACACAGGAACAAACCAGAACAATGACTGGGACAAATGACTGGGACAAAGGCTCCACATTGCCGAATCAAGGTATGATCTGCCTGAAATGAGAGTGAAACTGTCCAAGTGTGGCTATTCGAATGGTTTTACAGTTTCAATGTACTCATTCATAGTAATGTTTGACCACAATATTTTGATAATGCCATTTATAGCCAGCATCGTTAATTTGAAGAGTCTCTCTCTCTCTCTCTCTCTCACACACACACACACACACACACACGCGCACATACACACACACACTTCTCGAGCTCATCTGACTCTCACATGACAATGCTGGAACATACGAACCGCAAGCTAAATTAGTAACTGTCATTCTTCGTGAAATTTGGTGCGTATACTTTAAAAGTTAAGCTACAAGTTAAGGACACAACGTGTCAAATCCTTTCGCTTTCCCAATTAATATTACCATCCATGCTAAAGAAACGTCCGTCGTAAACCTTGCTTGCACTTTCTAACCGGGGCAACCAACCCTGGCGAATCACATAATGATATTGCTAACCTATTTGCTCGATAATAAAGGTCTTACCTGACCATGGGAAATGTCTAATGTTAGCGGTTGCAGATATATTTGGGGGAAGCTGTCAGAACTAGCGACCTAGCTGCTTGCAAAACAAACAGCTACTCTGGTGAAAAACGACCGTCTACTTCCGCCTTCCCCTGGCACGTGACCACCCTCAAATTAAATGCTGCGTTCCCGTGCTATAGGAAATATCTGTTACCACTTGAGCGCACTACGACCTCACGAAGTGCTTCTTGTTTGTAAACACTGGGAGGTGCGCGTGCAATAAAATTCGCGTGCTCACTGTCTTTTCACATGAGAAACTGAAAACACGTGTACTTTGTAAGTTGCCATCGTTTTTCCAATGGAAGTATAATGTAAGTGCGTCCAATTAGCTTCCTGGGAATTACTATCTTGGTATTATCCTTTTTTTCATCTTTGCGAAGATACCGTTACATTTAGCAAGTTTTACAACATATGCTACCATATTTATCGCTGACAGGCTAATATAGTAGCTTAACAACTTAGCAACTTTACCGAAAGGCACTGAAGCCAACGGTAAAGTGATGTAGGCTATAGCCTACAACAAAATGTGGCAAATTAATTAAAATTTAATTAAACACGCGTGATGCGGGTTTGTTTTTTCTCATTCTGCCGCTGCATCAGAAATGAGCTCTGACTTCTAAATGAAAACAACAGCCACAAAAACTACTTTTGTCACAGGGTCCATTTTGGTATCATTTCGGACCAAAAACTATTGAATGCGGACTGTCGTATAGCGCTTGAAGGCAGCAAAAAGTAGCCTACACTACACTGCCACTGCAGGAGCAACACAAATACAAAGTCAATCAGTATCGACTGAGACAGTATGGCATTTTAAAAAGGACGATGTCCTTGTCACTTTTAACTGACCTCGACACTGTGTGCAGGCCATGGACTCAGATGTTGACCCTCCCCCTCCCACTCCCCCGTGTAGGCTATAGAGTGCGTGCTTGCGCAGGCGTTTTCCCTTGACTGTGCGTAATGACGCATCCATCCTACAGCGCCTCTCCTCCCCTCCTCCTTCCTGTCACATCTGGATCTGGGTCCTCTCATCAGCACCACTCACACTCAGCGCAGCGGGAGAGAGAGAGAGGGAGACGACCGGAGAACAGGAGGTTCGGTCGGTGTTGCCTCGTCAACAACCGAGCAGAATTAAGGAGAGGAGCGAGAGCGAAAAGGGCATCTCACTTTTCTCGTCTGCACTCACGCTGCACTCACGGATTTGTACATCTCCCCTCTCCTCTCCTCTCCTCTCCTCTCCTCTCCTCTCATCTCCTCTCCGTCCGTCAGTCTAATAGCCCTGCATCTTTTCCTTTTCTCCCCTCCTCCTTCTCTTGGGTATGGCGAGCTCCAGCCTGCTGGAAAACCCGGTGCAGGCGATTCTGTACCTGCGGGAGCTCACCACCATCGTCCAGAACCAGCAGAGTCTGATCCAGACCCAGCGCTCCCGGATAGAAGAGCTGGACCGGCGAGTGGACGAGCTGATCGGGGAGAACAGGCACCTGCGGGACGCCAGAGGACAACAGCAGCATCCTTACCATCATCATCATCACCATCATCATCCCCCCGACCCCAGCTACCTTCATCATCACCACCCGCAGGACCCCCAGCTCAAGACGGCAGAGTCTCTGCCGGACCATGCCCCTCCACCGGCACAGGTCGAGACGGCTCCGGCCCAGACCCAGCTCCAGCCGT